>NC_037307.1:3872952-4494466 GCF_001040885.1 Strongyloides ratti
ACGGAGGCAAAATTACAATATATAAAAACATGGCAAGCATTGCCAGAACATGGAATTCATTATTTTATTGTTAAATTTGGAAGTAATAAAAAGCCAGAAATTGTAGCTGTTGCCGTAAACCGTTTAATGAAAATTAATCCTGATAATGGTGAATCGGTTAAAACATGGAGATTTTCAAATATGAAGAAATGGCATGTTAACTGGGAAATTCGTGAGTTAATGATTCAATTTGATGGTGAGGATGTTAATTTCAAACCACTATCTGCTGATTGTAAAGTAAGTTAATTAAAGTAATTGAAAAAAAAAACAAAAATATTTTCTATTATATCATTTTAAACAACAATATTTTAGGTTGTCCATGAATTTATTGGTGGATATATATTTCTACAAATGAGAAGTAAAGAAAAAAGTCAGACACTAGATGAAGAATTGTTCCACAGTTTAACTGGAGGATGGAAATAAATTTTTTTTTTAATTTTTAAAAATATTATTATGTGCCTTTGGTATCAATTTAGTAAAATGTTATAATAAATTAAAATCGATAATATTAACATTTATTCTAAACTTTTATTTTAAAGTTATTTCAGTAAATAAAATAAAAATATTTAAATGAAAACATTTTTCAAACCAAAACCCCATATTTATCATCACCAATACTGGAATTTTCTTCTTTAAGTTTAAAATACTTAACTTTATTTTGTAATTTTGAAAAAAAATTACTTTCATTTGAAGGTGGTAAAATATTTCGATATCTTCTATATTTCTTGTACATCAAAATTAAAGCTAGCATTAGTAAAACAATAAATAATGAGATCAAAATTGCAATAAAAAATAATACATCACGCAATTGTATACGAGAATAATGTAGCTGAAAATTAAACGGCCTAGTCATTGAAATAAAAATGTAAAAATGGCAATTTTGTTAGTTGGTTAAGTTTAAGTAGAATAAAATTTAATTTTTTAGCTTACCGGATTATTTTGCATAATATAATTACCAGGCAATTCTGAAAGAGCAGGATAAGTTCGTAAATGATGAAAGTATTGAGAATTTTTTTGTGGTGAATGAAAAATTATATCATCCATGTAAATATTTGTCATTGGTGGTTTGTAACGATCTAGTGATATTTTTTTATAAATTTCAAATGAAGAAAATGACATAATTCTAAATCATTAATTATAATAAATTTATATATAATTTTTACTAAATAATTTTAAAATATAAAACGTCATAAAAATAAATTTTTATATCTTCAATTAATGTGACATAGAGTATACTCAAAAATTACAATTAAAATTATTTATTGTTATTAAAAATAATATACAAACAAAAAAAGAATGACATATAGAAGATAAACTTTAGAAATTAATAAAATATATTGTTTGAAAAATATAGGGATAAAATTACAGTAATGGATAAAAAAATTTTCTAATAAACATTATGTTTACTTAAAAAAAAATTATTTATAAACATTATATATAGTAAGAAAATTTAGAATTAATTTTATGATAATCTTATAATTAAATAAAAACATTTTAAAATAGCTTAATAAAATTCTATTGCATTATATAAAGTTTCTTGAAAAAATGTTAGTTAATCTAGAATTAATTTAGCTAAAAATATATCATTATTTGTAGTTACGAACCATTTTTTTTTTTAAAATTTACAACATAATATTTATTTTAATAATGTAGCGAAATGTAAAATGATAAACATAAAATATTATTAAAAATAATGTTTTTTCATGCATACGGTAATGAAGTAAAAATGTCAGATTTTGTAATTTATATTACATAACTTTTATAGGAAAAATAATTTTTAAATTTAATGTAAAACGATCAAATAAAAAGTTTCAAAATGTTGAAATATAATGTTATACAAAGTTTCTCTTTTTATCAAAGTTTTTTTTTATTATTAAATTTATGTTTTTATATTCATCTATAATTGAAACAAATTTTCCCAACAATTTTCATTAATTATAATACATTTTCTTTTGCCATAGTTTTAAAAATAAAATAGTTATATTTTTTTTATAAATCTAATACTACATTAATCATTTTATTTTAATAATTTATTTTACTTTAATTGAATATTCAATTGTGAATGAATTACTTTTTTTTATTTTTATTAATTACCCAATAAATTTAAAAATTATACTTTTGTTAAAACAAATTATAATAGCTTAACTTTAAATATTATCAACTTCAATCTTGGTAGGTGTTTAAACATATAAAAATCATTATTCTATTATTTTAAAAGATATTAGTAACTTTCGCGTTAAGAAAGTTGCCATTGGACTAATGCTTTTAGACTCATTTACTTTGTTCTACTTACTTCTAGAAAATTAAATGCATTATTGATGATTTCAATTAATTTTTTAGTAGAATGTCAATAATTTTATCCCTCTAAATCTTTATATCCGTTATTTTGTTTATTTAATATATGTTTATACTAATAATTATATTTTTTTTTAGAAATTAAATTAATAATTCAAAATGGCTATGAAAATACCAAAAAGTGGTTTCAGAACTATGTTCAAAGAAGGAACACAATATTTTGAAGGTGTTGAAGAGACAGTTCTTAAGAATATTGATGCTGTTAATGAATTAAATGAAAAATTGAAAACATCTTTTGGTCCAAATGGTACAAATAAAATGATAATTAATCATTTGGAAAAACTTTTTGTTACTAAGGATGCCGCTACAATGCTTCATGAAATGGAAATTATACATCCAGCTGCTAAATTAGTTGTTTTGGCTTCAGAAATGCAAGAACAACAAATTGGTGATAATACTAATTATGTTGTTATTTTATCATCTGCTCTTCTTCTTGAGGCTGCAAAGTTATTTGAGTATGGTCTTAGTATGACACAAATTGTTGATGGATTTGAACGTGCTTTAAAAGTTGTTGAAGATGTGTTACCTGGTCTTACTGTTAAGACAGTTACTGATCTTTCTAATATTGAAGATATCAGAAGTGCATTAAAAGCTTCAATTACATCTAAACAATATGACAATGAAGATCTTATTGCTGATTTAGTTTCTCATGCATGTATTCAAACTTTACCAAAAAATGCAGCTAATTTTAATGTTGATAATATTAGAATTGTCAAAATATTAGGATCTGGTATTCATGATAGTAAAGTTGTTAATGGTATGGTATTCCATAGAAAAACTGAAGGAGAAATTACCAAGGCAGAGAATTGCCGTGTAGCTGTATTTGCTTGTCCATTTGATGTTATGCATACTGAAACAAAGGGAACTATTTTGATGAATAATGCTGAAGATTTATTGAATTTCAGTAAAAATGAAGAGGCTTTAATTGAAAAACAAATTAAAGAGCTTGCTGATGCTGGTGTTAATGTTGTTGTTGCAGCTGGAAAGTTTGGTGATCTTCATATACATTTTCTTAACAAATATAAAATAATGGGTGTCAGACTTGTATCCAAGTTTGATTTACGTCGTCTATGTAAACAATTTGGTGCCCAGGCTCAAGCTAGAATTTGTTGCCCACCTGTAGCAAGTCTTGGACAATGTGATAAAGCTTTTGTTTCAGAAATTGGTGCCACATCTGTTATTGTTTTCTCAAAAGAATCTGAATATGGAAATATTAGTACTATTGTTGTTAGAGCATCTTCAAAACCCAAGATGGATGATATTGAACGGGCATTAGATGATGCTATTAATACATATAAATGCCTTTCAAAAGACGCCAGATTACTTCCAGGAGCTGGAGCTTGTGAAATTGCTCTTGCTAGAATTATTAGAGAAAAAGCTCATGAAGCTGCAACTATTGGTAGAGAAAAGAAATTAAACAAAATTGAACATTATTGTTATGAAAATTATGCCAATGCTTTTGAGGCAATTCCAAAACAATTTATGGAAAATCTTGGTTTAAATCCTGTTGAAATTGTTGCTAAAGTATACAAAGCTCATGAAGAAGGTAATTCTCATACTGGATTAAATGTCTTCACTGGAGAACTCATGGATGCTGTAAAAGAAAGTATCTATGATCCATATTTGGGAAAACTCTCTGCAATCAGACTTGCAACTGAAGTAACATTAAAAATTTTGCAGATTGACAAAATCATTATGGCAAAAAGAGCTGGTGGACCACAACCAAGAGGACCTAAACCTCAGGATGAAGATGATGATTGTGGTGGAATGGCCTAATAAAAAAATAATATTTTTTGCTTTATTAATATTAATTTGCTTCTCCTTTTTATCTATATTTAATCAATGTATCTTCGATCACTGATTAGTAAACTTTATAAAATGATTATTTTTAATTAACTTTTGTTGCCAACATTATTGTTTGCTTGCTAATAATAAAAACTTGTTAATATTAATATATTTTTAATTAATTTTAGTTATAGTTTGTTTTATTATACTCAAATATTATTTTAATAGCCATATTGCATATTTTTATTACTATAATATATGAATAATTAATGTTGTGTTTTCCAAAAATATATTTATCACGAATTGAACAAGAAACATTTCTTTGAATTTTGATTTTTTTTTACTTTTTAAGGGGTAAAAGAATGAGCTAATCACGAAAAGTCTAGTAATTTTTTTTTGAAAATTATTTTTTGAAGTTTGATAAGATAATTATAAACTAGGTAAAAGAAATAAAATAATTTAAAACTTTTTGAAGCAATAAAATTTAAAAAAAAATATTTATCAATAAAAATCAACTGAGTACAACTTTATTCTCTATATTCATAGTATCACACCATATCAATAACATTTATTACTCTTGAAAAATTTTAATATAAATGAAAAAAAATTTCAAAAATATTATCAATTTTATCTCTTTTCTCACTTCTTATTAGTCATATATTTTTAAAATATAATTTTTTCAAAATGATAATAAAGATACAACTTTTACAGTTTTTAATTTTCTTTCGAATGAAAAAAAGTAACGTCAAGATTAGATTATTTGTTCTTATGATATAAACTAGAAAATATATATTTGTTTTTTAAAATACTTCTTGTAAGTTAACATATATAAAATATTGATAAGTTTTGGCAGGAATAAATAAATTTAAAAAATTATATTATTATTATTATGAAAAAAAAATTAATATGTGGTGAAATGATAAATAAAATATATAAATAATATATTTTAAATTTTATAATAACATTTGGTAAAAGGTATTTGATGTGAAAAAGAAGTTATTAATCAAAAATATTTATGTTTAAAAGGACTTTTTATATTTGTGCATGAGCTTTAATATTTACTACTTTTTATTTTTTTTTATAAAAGATTTTTATAAGTTTTTTTTGAATAAATTTTCTTCTTAATTAAAATACTATGAATCTTTTGAAAGTTGATAGAAACTTTTTTATGTAAAAGGAAAGTTGCAAAAATTTATAATTTTAAAAGAAACAGTAATCTGATCAAGAAAAATTTTTTTTTCATTATAAAATACTTCCCACGTAATGTTGTGATTGATAAGAAAACATTTTTTTAAATATTAATCATTAATTTATATTACTCCCATCAACATTGAATTGATAAAAGTATTTATTATTTCTTAAATATTTTATTTTTAAAATAACAAAATTCTGTAAATTACAAAATAAGCCTACAACTAATAAAAAGTTTTATACTTTTAATTAGCACGTGCATTCTCACGCGCTAGCTATGAATAATTATTAATGTTTTTATCAATATGCAGAAAAAAAAATATAATTAAAATGATTAGATTATTTTATCATGAATGTAATTAATAATTACAGGAAGTAGATAGCATAATATTTATATAATTGATTATCTGAAAGTAAAAAATATATTTTTTTGTTAATAATGTTTATAAATTACTTTATTTTTTTAATTGGAATAAAAATTATATATGGAGAACTTCCTTCCTGTCCAACAAAAGATTGGAAATATGATATAAGTATGAATGCATGCTACTATCCTTCTAAAAGTTATTATTCATTTCCAACAGCACAAAAGGCATGCCAAAATATGAATGCCACTTTAACTTATGTAAAAACATTTATTGAAGATGAAGTAATAAAAACAATTGTAGAATATACCTCAGAACATGAAGAATTTTGGTTAGGAGGCCAAAGAAAAGCCTCTGACAAAAATTTTTATTGGCTTGATGGAACACCAATAACAAATAATCATTTTGAAAATTGGATGATTGGATATCCAAAAAATAATAGTGGTAATTGTGTAGCAATGAAAGTTAAAAATTTAGCTTTAAATGGATTTGTAAATGATAATTGTTTAAATAATAAGAAATTTATATGTGCTATTTATAGTATGTTTTTAATTTAAAAAAAAATTCTAAGATTGATAAATATTATAGATTACGCTTTATTACCAACTGAAAATACTAAAAGTTGCCCTCAATCAAATTATGATGCATCTACTAATGGATCAATAAGTTCTCCTGGATACCCACAAAATTATCCCAATGATTCTGACTGTATATATTCAATTGTAGCTCCAGAAGGAAAAAAAATAGTTTTAACAGTTAATTTTTTCCAAACTGAAAGTTGTTGTGATTGGTTATACATTCATGATGGAAAAAATTCAAATGCTAATAAAATTGCCAGGTTACTTAACTTTTTCTAATTACTAATATTTAAAATGTTTTTAGTTTACGTGGATATGTTCCCAGTGGAACACAATTTGTTTCATCAGGAAATGCATTTTATATTCGTTTCACCTCAGATCAAAATAATAGTGAGAAAGGATTTAATATAGGATATGAAAGCATTTGAATATAATAATTAAGCAAAAGTATATTAAGTAATAAAATATTTAGTCATTTAGTAAAATAAATTAACTTTATTTTAACAATAAAATATTTATAATAATTACAAGTTTTTAAATTAATTATTCTTGTAACTTATAGGTAAGAAATAAGCTCTAAATATTTTTTTACGTTCTTGAGATTAACTTTGAAATATAAAACTTTTTCAAAAAATTATGCTACTTTACTTTAATTTAATTATATAAATATTAAAAAAGAATAATATGATAACAATTTAATTCCAATTATAAATGTATTTAAAATAAAAAAAAAAGTAAAAATATTATAAAAAATAACATTTATTAAGTAAAAAATTATAACATTACAAAAAAATAATTAGTAATAATTTAAAAGAATTAATCATTTTAAAGGTTCTCAATTAGAAGCCATTTTCTTACTGACTTTTCTAAATATGCCTAATATCTGTTCTTGTCTTCTTTTTCCTTTTCAATGCCAGTAAGAAGATGGTTTTACAAATTAAATATTATTTGTCGGTAAAGCAATTGGAAAAAATTTAACATGAGTTTGCCATTGTGAAGATATTTGAAAAAAACGAATTGAAGTATAGACATTACCATCAATAGTTACTGAAATTACAAAATTAGAAAAGTTTGAAACTTTAATAATCTTACCTTCAAAATTTGAATGTTTAGCATGACAAATTAATCTTGTAATACTTGAAGTGATAAAGTTTTGATAAGAGGTTAAATCATTTTTACCACCTTTTTTTCTAGCAAATTTTTGTAAAACATTATCTTTTTTCTTTTCTTTTACAAATTGAAAATTTAAGAATTGAGAAAGTAAATCTCTATAAATGCAAAGATATTTAAAGTTTGTTTTTAATGTAGTTTTTTCACTATTTAAAAAAAAATCTTTCCTTGGTTGAATATTTCTATCAAAAGCATAATTATCACTAGATGCCTGAGCTTCCCTAGCTGCTGATGGTGCTACTGTCCAATAGTCAATCTGTAATTCTTTAGTATCACCTTTTATTGATGATGGTGAATGTGGTGGGGAATAGGTATTTCTTGATAAATTATTAACATTACAATGTGTATTATTATTTGGTATTAGTTTATCACCATTATCCATTGAATTAGTTTTATTTAATGTTAAAATATTATCTATATCACCAACAGTAACTTGTAAAATAAATGGAATAAATAATTGCCTTGAAACTGATACTTGTTCATTTGTAGATGATTGAAGCATAACCTCACCTAATGGTAAATTTAAACGTTTAAAACATAAACCTTCACCTGAAGAACTATTTGGAGAATCATGACTAGTTTTTAATACATTGTTTAAATTTAACAAAATACTCATTAATTCTTCAACATCTGTAAGTTTGTTACAAGATAAACTAATCCAAAAATTTTCAATTAAATTTGAAAAGTCAGAATTTAGTGGTCTTAACAATCGACCAACAGTTGAGTATGATGGTGAGATAACGACAAATCTTAAATAATTTGTCCAATTATTTGATGTCTTATTTTGCATTGAATCAATGTATGCTCGAACAATATTTGAAATATGTTTATCACTTCCACAGACACCAATTAATGTCTCATCTGGTTCACATGAATTTGTATTACAAAATTTTTGAATTTTTGAAATTATACCATGTATAGCAGCTTTTGTATCAATTAAAGAAAAACAATCAAGTATTTTAATTTCAGAGGAAAGATTATATAGACATTTTAATGATGGCATATCTTGTGTACATATTATCCATACATTTTTTAAGCTTACTAAAGATGTATCATCAAGTTTTAAAGTTTTAGATAATAATTCAGTAAATGAAAGTTCACTTTCAATTTTTTTATTTGGAGTAGATGGTTGGCAAGATTGTGCATGTACAAATGAGATCGAATCAAATGTTTGAGATATGTTTTGAGTTGAACATTTTTTTTGATCACCCAATGAATGTAATGTTGATGAACGTAAAATTTTTTCCGTATTTATTTTATCAGTCATGTCTAAAGAAAGTGCATGGATATGTTGTTTATTAGTATTATAGTTAGAATTATCCTTTGTTATTGATTCTTTTTTATGAATATCAGAATCACGTTTAAATAATGATTCTGTATATGATTCATTTCCTATTTCATGATCAGATGATGTTTCTGGTTCATCAGTCTCAACACTCTCCTCTGACAAATTATTTTGATATTTTTCTAGAACTGGATAAATATCAACATTTGATGTACTACCAAAAAATGGTCTTAATCCTGGACGTGGATTTGATATTATACTAACTCGATCATTATCAAATTCTGGACCTGAATCAGATAAATTTTCTAATTCTTCAAACCATTCCTCTAATTCTTGTGCTGTTCTTGCCATAACAATACTTCCTTCTTTTTCAGGTTCATCAACATCAGTATTCTTAAGTTTTTTCATTAAATTAACAAATTTTTGTTTAAGATTTTTTTGATTTATCTTTTTTGTTGAAGGATTCTGCCTGGAATGTTTATTTCTCCTGGAATGAATATTATGATAAAGGTTATTTCTAATATAATCATCTCTTATATTATTATCTTCCTGTGAAGAATCTTGATCATCATCCTCCTCACTTAATGTTCCTAATTCATCATTTTTTGATTTTTCAATAAATTCTGATGGTGCTGCTTGACTGGAACAATTGGTTACATTAAGTACACCAAATGGAGTTAAATATTCTAAATAGTTTATTAAAAAATTATAAAAATATTTTTACTATTACTTACCATTATTTAAATTTTCACTTTTATTATAATCATTCATTAACCATAATGTTATTTCTTTTAAACTACCATGTTGTAAGATATCCGTTAAATTTAACCTTCCAACAGCTATATTTTTAAATCCAGGAATTTTTCTTTTACCATACTTTTTTCTCCTCTGTATTAATATAAGTAATGTATTAGCTTTTTTTAAAAAATGAGGATATTGTATGGTAATAGATAAATCAAGATCAACAGTTATCTTGTCATTTTGTGATAATGGAATATTAATGTCATTTGTTCTTAATGATCTTTTTCCACTACGTAATTTAAAAGTAATTACTAAGGTATTGGCAAGATCATCTGATATTGAGTTTAAAGTTAAACGATTAATAGATAAAAGAAATACTCTATAAAATTTTTATTAATTTATAAAATATATTTTAAAATATTATTATTACCTTTGAACAGTACTTGAATTTGACCGATCAGACTCCCAATTAGCAAACATACGCATTTTAAATTGTGAAGAATAAAGAGAGAGATCCGTCATTTTTGTTGTAATTTATTAAAATTTAATAAAATAAAAGTATATTATGTTATTTTTGACAACCAATATGTAGTTGTATTATAATATTTTTTCTTTTTGTTAAGAAAGTAGATAAATTACAGAAACATAACTTATATCATAAATCGGAATCAATTGATATTAAATAAAAATATTTTAGAAGTATATAAAATGTTAATATTTTTATGTGTAGTAGATAGATAAAAAAAATTTCTTCCAAAAGATATAATTGTATAATTTTATAATATTAGTGAATAAATATATAGTATACCCGATTTATATTTGTATAAATTTATATTAATTAGTGATAAAAATTTTCTGTATCTAAAATTAATAAGCTTATATATAAATAAATGTAATGTTAAAAAAAAATTGACATATAATATAAAATGAAATATAAAAATTGCTAGTAACCATATAAAGAACATATATTATTTTTTCCGGAAAACTTAAATTTTAATATATATAAACTAATACATATGTAAAATGTTATTAATTAAAAATGACTATTTTAATATTTTTAAAATGTATATAAGTATATTAAAATGTACTATAATTATAAAATAAATTTAAAAAAAAAAAATAATTTAATTTTTAATAGTTACATCTAATATATCCAAGTAATATTAAACCATATAACATTAAAAATAAAATAGTTTTAAATTTGTTTATAAAAGGAATTGAAAATATTTCTTAAATACAAAGAAATGACTCAATTTACTATTTAAGTAATTTTAGAGTCATTATTCTTTTTATTTATCTTTAAATAAAAATATTTATAAATCTTATCTATACATACTTGATTATAGGCAAAAAAAATAAAATAAATTATACTATAGTTTTTTTTATAACATAGATCATTTTATTCACAATTTCCTTTTAAATATTCTTGAATAAAAAGTGTAAATTGATTGTTAATTAAAAATTATATTTAAAAAAAATGTTAGAAATTTTAAGAATGTGAAAACTATATATTTTATAAATAATTATATTAAATAAATATTTTATAAAATTATAAAAAAAAAATTTATAAATAAATTTAATATGATTAAATATAAAATATAGTAATAATCATAGTCAAAAAAAATAAATAAATAAAAAAATAGTATAAAATATATTGTTAAAAAAATTAAAAATTGTTTAGATTATTGATTTGATTACATAAAACTATTGTTATTGTATTATAAAAAGTAAATGAAATGAGTGAGTTATAACAATGGATAATTTTAATGAGAAATGAATTGAATCTAATAAATACTAATATTAACTTTTTAGAAAAATAAAATATTTATTAAAAACAAAATGTTGAATAATAACTAAATTAGGCTAATGGATTTGTATTGTAGATATCATAAACAATGCACACTTTAAATTTATACACAACTTGGAACTTTATTACATACAATAGTGTATTAAAAATTATAATTTGTAACAAGGCATCTCTCTCATCAATAACATTAGACATTATATTTAATACAATATCTACTTAACAGTAAAATAAATAATGCCATTGATCGAGATAGCAATTACCAAAAATAAAATATTATAAAATGCTTTGTTAAATGGCATAATTTATAATAGTATATTTGATAAGAATAAATAAATAAAATAATATTAAATATATTTTATTAAATTTTTTATTTTATAAACTACTATCAAAGTCATTTTTTTTTCTTATACAATGGAGGAAATATTTATATATATATTTATAATAATATATTGTTTCAGTGATATTAATCAATTAAAAATTTTAATATTTTGTTAGATTTTTATAATAATGATATATTAAGTTGTCATAAATAATTTTTCATAAAATATCAAATGCCTTCAATCTTATGTCATAATCTCAAAAAAAATAATTTAATAAAAACAATAGAAAATATGACTAAGTAAATAAATATATTTTAATAGTTTACTATTAAAAAAAATTTAATTCTATATAAATATATTTAGTTTATAATTTTAAAAAAAAAAACTAAAAAAAAATATTATTGCTAATATATATATATATATATTAATGACACCATTATTATAGCAAAATGTTTTTAAATAAATATTAAAACATAAGTATAAATTAATAGTTTGCGCATCGTATAGATAATATTAATAAACAATGATAAATACATATGTACATATACATATACAAACTTTGACCTTAACTAGATATGAACAAGAATATGCTTCTTTTTTTTGATATATTAATAATAAATCCAACCAATACAACTTAATACAAATTAATTATAATACTACTTTAACTATATAAATTACTAAAATAAAATAATTTGTTTAAAATTTTCACAAATTTTAAATTAATTTTTTTTATTTATTTTTAGTTTTTAATATGTTAAGCTTAAAATTTTTAATCATCAACATTATAATAAGAGAATTATCTATTATTAAAGTGGAAATTAAAATGTCTCATATGATAATAATAGAGATATTTTGCAAAAAAAAAAAATTATCATTATAGTATTAAATAATATGAATAAATTTGCAAAAAAAAAAGAGAGAACACACGTGACATTAATTATTGGTCTAAATTAAAAAGTACATATAAAAAATTGCCTCTAATTTTTTGGTATTATCAAATTTAATTGATACTAATAATTTTAATTGAAAATTTTTAACAAAGATAAAAATATAATTGTTGGGATAAAATTTTAAACAAAACAATAATGTATCACATGAACAAATCATAATATAACTAAGTTTTAAAAAAAAAATTTAAAACAACAAACGTAGTCACTTGGAATTTATATATTATATCAAGAATGCATATATTAATAACATCATAAATTACTAAGGGAAAAAAAAAAATTTATCTTTATCATAACAATGAAAATATAATAAAAATAATATTTTCTTTTATTTCAATTTGAAACCAATTGGAAGTTTCATAGTAATTAATCTAAGTTATAGTTAACAATAAATTAAAAAAACAAAAGTACACTATGAAATGAAATGATAAATATAATATAGAATTTTGTTAAATGAGTAAAAATGAAATAGTTAAATAATGCCAAATAATAAATTGCAATTGAAAATTCACAAAATATTCTACTACTTATTTTTTAAAGTAGGATTTTTTAAAACATTGTACATAAAACTTGAAACAAACAAACTATTTTTTGTAGACATATTAAGAAAGATTCTTTTAATAACACAGGAACATTAACTTTGCTTGCAAAAATAAAACATAAAATAAAGTAGCAATCCTTCCTGTCTACATTTAACTCTTGTTAACATAATTTAAAAGAGAAAATAAGTAATATTCAAAAGATAATTGATAATAAATAAAGGAAGAAAAGTTTCAAAATAATTCAAAAAAAAGATCTTACTAAAAAGTGGGATGGCTAATTATTTTTGAAATAATGATAATAATTACATCTAATAACAATTTAAATGTTATAAACTTTAATTTGTTAAAAACATCAAATATGTAGTTAAAATATATTTTAAGTAGTGATAAAAAAAATTTTTATTAAAAAAAGGGCCTTAAGTATTTTTTTTTATGTTACTAAATATTATTAAATAATTACTTTGATATAATTTAAAAAAAAATGTAAATATTAATGTCTGGAAGTAATGAAATTATAATAAAAAATATATTTATTCTTTACCTTTGATATATACAAAAAAATTAAAAAAAAATTTTTTACGATATCTATATTATAAATGTAAAAAAACTTTTTCTTCAAAATAGTAAAAAATTAGCAAAAATGTATTAATATATATATATATATAACTACAAAAGGGCATAAAAAATTTATCATTGTTTTAATAATAAAAAAACAAATTGATAAACTTTAAATTAATCATATGTCATTAGTAAACATTATATTAAAACAAAAGCTTAAAAAAATGACTAACTAAAGGTAGCATGACTAAAAATTTATCATTTTAAAATGTAACAAAATAAATATCTAACAGTAGGATATATTGTATATATATTTAAAATATTAGTCAAAATAAATAAATATACTTTTTAATTAAACAATATATCTATAATTGTCTAAGGAATATAATTTTATTTATACTTAATAATACTATCACATATCTTATCTATTAGACATATCCATGATATTAAAAAAAAACAACAATTTTTTTTACAACTACTTTGAAGTATTGATGTAAATAGTATAAACACCAACTCGAAAACATTATTTGTAGAATAATTTTAAAAATACTTTATCTTCAAATAAAATATATGTATACAGATACATATGTGAAAACCATGCTATTTATTCAGTTTAAAAATGTAACAAGATTTGTAAAAAAAATAAACAAGAGATAAGCTATACAGGAAAAATATTTATATCTTATGGGTATTATACAATTAGGTCATAGAAAATAATTGATAAAAAATATAGGCTTTCTATTAAAACACATATAACATTTTAATTGAAAAAAAATAAAAAATTATCATGCATATTTGTTATAATCTAAAATATAAATTACTACATTGATAAGTAGCAACAATTAAAATTAAAAAAAAATATTGATAATAACATATAAAATAGATCTATTTTACAATTGTTAATTAACCAGAAAAATATTAACAATTTTTAACCAAAACATTTTTTAATTTTTTTTTTTAGTATTATAATTAATATCATAACATTCTCCTGCAATATATAACTTGAATATTTTTACACAAAACATCACAAATGATATTAAAATTTTGTGCAAAAAATATTATTATTTTTAAATAAATATTTTTAATTAATTTAAACAGCATTATTTCTTTTTTTTTACGAAAATTTGATTAGACACAAGTATAACTAAATAAATTTATGTATTAGAGATATAAAATTGATTAGAAATTAAAATTTCTTTTTAAAAATTTATGGTAATAGTAAATTTTTTTTTTCTAGTAGTTAAAAATTTTTTCTAACACCAAAAGTAATAAAGAATATTAAACTAATTCTAAAAATTTTTTTTTTGTTGTATAACTCTCAATTTTATAAGGAATTTAGAATGTTAATTAACATAATTTCTAATTTTTGACTTATAATAAATATGAATTTAAAAAATTGTTTGAACCAAAGAGCATCAGTAAGTATATATATATTAAAAATAAAGCTTAAAATTAGTTAAAAATTAGATTAGAAAAGTTAATAATCAAGTATGCACCATTTTAACTAATATATTACAGATGATTTTCAATGTTAAAAAGAAACATAAAAGTAATTGGTCATTTAAGATAATAATAAAACTAAATATTAGAAGTAAACGTCAATTACCAGGACCATTACTTTTACTTAATAACATTAAATTAAAGAAATATTATTTTAATGTGAATCACAAAAAAAGATTAAAGTTTATGTTTTAGAAATAAATCAAAAATCTTTTCATATTCCATTTTAAATTAACACAAAAATATTTTTTCAATCACTTGGTCTTAACACGATCCCAAAAAGTAAATACAAACAAGGTTATTTTGAAAATGTAAACTTTAAATGAGATTAATTGTTTAATGAATAATATAAGTGAAATATGTAGATTTTATGACTAACAAAACCCTTGAATACTAATATTTATATTTGTCATATGTTTTTAAATAATTTTCACATAATAACTTGTATAATCATCGTAACATTTTAAAGATCAATTTCCAAGTAAACACTTTTTTTAATTAAGCAAATATAAAGCTTATGAAAAATAAATCTATTTAAATACATATATTACAATGTGATAAAAAAATATTTTATAATTGATAAAGAATTTTATAATTTAATAATTATTACAAAGATGGCATAAACTAAACAAAAAGTATAAAGCAAATCCATGATAAATATTTTAAAATGACAGTTTATTTGGCAGGGAATTTAAAAAAGAAATACTTGCAAATATATATGACATTGTTAAAATAATATATGGCAAATCTATATTTCTCTCTATTTAAACCTTAGAACAGGTATTCTATACTACTAAATTTCTTTTTATTGACTATTTACATAATAAATAGGTTTAGAAGATAATTTCAACAATTATTTAGTACTTTAAAAATATGATTCTTAAAATTTAAACCATAATATGAAAAATTAAACACAATTGAATGACATCATCTATCATAACTCAGGTAAAATTTGAAGTAACAAAAAAGAATATCTAAACTCCGCCTGCCTACAAATTTATTTTGTCTAGAAACAAAATTTTTCTCTGTATTTGGTAAAGTGTTTTATATGGTGGTAAAAACTTTCTATTGTTTCTAAAACTTTTATAATTTTTGATCCTTTGTAAATTATATGTATTCATGATGGTAGAATCTTTGGATACACTTACTTCTAATGAATTAAACTTAATACCACAAATAAGTAATATTATTGACCAAATAAAAGTTCTCAAAAACGATTGCAAATATGAACACCTATTATCTATATATGAAATTATAGATATTTTTTTTTCTAATCTTTACAAGTCAAATATATCTATGGAATTTTTAGAATACATTGAATTAGTTACAAAATTTTTATCAACACCTATAGATATTCGTTTGATTGTTGTAAAATTATTGTTAAAAAAACCTACAAAATATCCTGGAAGAATATTTAATAAAGATGAACTTCAGATTCTTTCTCAGAATTCGAATAATATTAATGAATTTATTAATATTGTTTCTAGGGAAAAAATTTCTCTACATTTTATGATTTCAAATACATTTCGTCATGAAAGAATTGAATATCAAATGGGTATCACTGGAAAGGAGGTTAAAAAGTGTTCTGTTGAGAATCTTATGGATACAGTAGCAAAGATTATCAAGCAAAATAAACTAAGTTTTGATAGTATTTTTGATTATTTTTTTAACTTAATAGGAGGTGTCTATAGAATCAACTTTTCATTTTATAAAATGTTTTCTTCAATGGTAATATTTATCTACAGTAACAATATTTCAAGACTAACTCTTGAACATCACAATATAATTGAATTTTATGTAAACAAAAAGCTCAAATACATGGTTATGCCAAATATCGAATTATTAGAAGAGTCAAAATTAAAATTATTTACTGATATTGTTATGTTATATTTTAGTATTATCAATAGTAATCACATTGTTACAAATAATGACAAATTTTCAACGTACACTTTAAGTGAGGCATCAAAAAACTACAAACTTTTGATGGTAGACAAAAGTTTTAACAAATTTACAAAAGAAAATTTTCAAAATTCACCACATTTTATCTTGTTTAAATGTATGAAATTCATGGCAGGTAGTTTTGCTTCATTTTCAAGATTTGACATAGCAAAAGAATTATTTGAGCCAATAATTTCTACTGTCTTTTTTACCAAAATTCCTGATTTTCTACAATATGGGTTTCTGTATGACTACTGCAAATTATTAAAAAAATTAGGTGAAAGGAAAAAAATTTTAGAAATTTCACAAAAGTTATGTGAAAGATTAAAACAACTACCTTTGTATTATGCTGTGGTTTTTTACAAATTGTACAGTGAACAAAAAACACTTAAAAAAAATGAGAGTATTAAATTTTTTGGTGATCATTTTTTACCTATACTAGAGGGAACAATAGAGGGAACTTCAAAAGGAAATGTCAAGTCTTTAGAACAGTTACGTGGAATAATATTAAAGGATTTAAAAAAGTTTATAAATTGTTCAAAAGGGGGTATTCTAAATAAAAATTTATGGGAAGAAGTCTGTTTAATTTTAATATTTAACCATCTTAGTATTGAAGAAATTCATAGCTTTTTTTATACCGAACATTTTCCCCTATTTTCTAAGGAAAAAATGAGAAGTCTCGTTGAAAAAAGTTGCAAACTTTTGTTGAATTTGAAAAGTCAAAAAAATTATGCAATCATTTCATCAAATCATGATCAATATTCAAAGTTTGTAAAAGAACAAGAATATGGAAATGTCAATTTTGTAAAGGTAGAAGATTATATATCTTTTTTAGAATGTTTTGATATAATAATGATGTTAAGGTTTATGGTGTATATGTTAAAGAATCCTTTTCGAGAATTGAATCAAGAATTTATTTATTTATGGGATTCAAATAGAAAAGTATGTTATGCGGCACATTTAAGAGAAATAACAACTGAAAAACCAATTACACTTAAGCAAAGATGTGCATTTTATACTCTTAAAAAATTACTTAACATTTCATGCTACACTATAGAATATTTATTATAATTTTATATGATCATCTTGAAAATTTTCTTAAGTGACGTTGTACCAATTTTTCATATTTTCTCTTTTTAGAATAGTATTTTTTTTAATAAATTTATATTTTGATATCATATCTTTATTTCTATGTGATTTAATTTTTTGTTGGCATGTTTAAAAAAATTCAAATATCAACATTACTACAAATTGCGGGTGGAACTTTAGTTGTGGGAGGATGTTTGTTGTGGTACTCACAGAAAAATGTTCAAACCAAAGTACGTAATTTGCCTCATTATAAAGAAAGTATCGATATTATATCAAAACATAAAAAGGCCTTATCTCTTCTTGGAAGTCCAGTGCAACTTGGAAATGTTGATTTATATGATAGGAAGAATAATTTTATTGGAAAAGATACATCACAAGTTAGTTTTTTTTTGATGTCATACTTACTTTATCTATTAGTTACGTATTCCTATATCGGGAACATTTAACAGCGGATTTATAAATATTCATGCACAAAGATTTATTTCAACAGACGAAGTAAATAAGGAAGACGTTGGTACTGGACTGAAAGCCATAGGCAAAGATAACTTTATAACAAAGTCAATTGAATTAGAAATGGAAGATCAAACTATTTTGATATATGAAAAAAAATAAAAACCATTCAATATATTTTTTATTTAAAACAATTCTACTGCCTTTTTTTTATCCAAAAAATATTTTAAATTTGCAATTTGTTTTTTTATAAAAAATATATAACAATATTAGGCATAAAAATTTTTATTTAAACATCTAAAACTTTAGTTTTTGTGAATTATTACAATTTTGTTAAAAATTTATAAAGAAACAAAATTATATTAAAGCTATTTGTATTAACTGTATGTATTTTTAAAGATTTATTGAAAGACGATTCGTAATTGATCACCAAAGTTGGGATGTTTTACAGTTTTTAAAGTGAATAAAGATTTATTATTTCCTTTTAAAATTAAAGTTTCACCGTTTTTGTTGACTGATACACCTAATTCTTTGGAAAATTCAATTATTTTTGGTTGTGTATTGAGATCAGTTGTTAAAGGACAATTTGATAGATAAATTATTTTGGGTGATTTATATCCTGTTCTCCATTCCATCATTAATTCTTTTAAAATATCCAAATTAATGTTTGATCCATCTATTCTTAGGACACAAAATGTATTTAATAACATCTTTACCTCTTTTATATTAAAATTTGTAATTATTGTATCATTATTAAAATCGGTTAATAAACCTAAATCAAGTATTTGTAGTGTCTTTTGTTTACTAATCTTTCTTTCATTTAAATGTAATTTTTGAACAATATCATTTATTGAAAAGTGTTCATTTCTAGCCATTCTAGCCCAATTTACACGATAACCTCGTGTAACATTTAAATTTAATCTATCAAATAAATTTAAAAATTTTAATGGAGTACAGTATGTTAATTTGACAAATGAAATTGATAGAATACCAATAGTTGCTTTTTTCAACACTTCTATTATTCCATCAATTATCTCATCAGTCAAAGTTATTTCTTCAAATTCAAGAGTATCTATATATGAATTTTGTGAAATTTTTTTTAACTTATCAAAAAATTTTTGGCAAGGAACATTACTTTTTTTGTTTTTCTTTTTAACAGGTGTATAATTCATGGATTGAGAAAAAATATTTGAATAAACATCTGATGATTGTGATGAAATTAAATTAATTATTTCCTCCCAAATAGAACTATTTATTTTGTAGATGAATGTATTATTTGAAACTTCATTGTCATTTGTAATATTGTTATCGGTAAAAATATTTTTTATATTGTCTTTATTTACTACAGTATACTCATTACTGGGTGTATTCACCTCATCTATATATTTTCTTTTTCTCAAATTTCTATTTATATCACAGGAAATAACTTTTTTTTCAAAGTTCCATTGACGTGATTTCATGTTATTTTCTTTAACAAAAATTTGGAAAACTGATCTTGATGATATTTTAATTTTTTTATATTGACGTTTGGGTAATGATTTTGAATTGCTTTTGATGAAAGTATCCCAATTTTTACATACCAGTCGACAATTATCAATATTAGATCTTGATAGGTAACATAAAATATATTTTGAAATTTCTGATGGTAATGAACTGATAAAATCAACATTCCTATTATCAATTGTAGTTTCATCAATTTTAGGTAAGGTTAAAGTTATCATAGCTATCAATAATAATAATCCTCAATAAAAACAAGAATAAAAAAAAAACTTTAAAAATATATATATTTATAATCTGTAATAAGAAAAGTTATAAATTAGAAAATAAAATAAATATGATGATATATATGATTAAATATAAATAATAACCGTAATGACAAATAAAAATTTACATTATAATATTCCCACCCCTTTGGGATAGTTGATATATTGAATAAAGTTATCTGCCGTTCTTTTTATTTTTATTTAACTTAAAGGCGCCAATGACAATGATAAATGTTATCACAAAGCTCCCGCTAATATAAAACTCGTGCCGAAAGATAACATCAGATCGTAATTTAATCAACAAACTGGCATCAAAATATTAATAGAAGGAAGTATTTATAGACTTGATACAAGTTATGATGATTAATAACCTGAATTATTTGCCATTGTGACCTGAACTATCTCAAACTTCTCAATCAAAACAGGTGTTTTTATATTCCAAAACATCATTAAATTGAGAATGAGAATAGAAGATTAAAATATTTTTACATTTCCTAATACCTTTTAGGTATATTAAAAGTATCTCTAGGAAATATAAAAGTGTATATCAAATTAAGTATATTAAAAACATCTTGAAAAATTTATATATATAATATCCTCTTATAACTTGAAAATAGACAGGTATATATTTATGTCATAATAAACATATATATATTATATATTTTAAAATGGCAATTATCTTATTCATTATAACTTGTACTTTAAAGAAACATATTTTTATATAGTTAAAAATAAAAAAAAAATTAAAAATTTAATATGTGTGAAAATTAATGTTAAATGATGTTTTAAAAAGACTAGTTCTAACCAACAAACTAAAGTATATAATTTATTACAAAAGATTTTTTGAAAAATGAACAAATTATTGAATAATTTTATACAAGAAAAAATTGTATAAGTAAATAGTGAAGACAAAAGGAATTACATTAAAATAGATTTTTTTGAGTAATGAGTTTAAGTTAGATAAAATTAATGTGGTGAGTGATAATTTATTATGTGAAATGAGTAGTTTAAAATTATTTTGAACTTATTTTTAATTGTTGTTATAGTATAACAAACTATAAGTACATATTTTTAATTATATAATTATTATTTTTATAAAATATTGAAAATAAAAAGAAAAAAAAATAAAAAATTGGTTTTTTTTTTATATATAATTTGTATGAGACATAGAAAGGTTTAAAATTTTAATAAAATAATATATATAGTTTATGATAAAAATTTCTAACATTAATTATTATAAAGAAAATATTGGAAAGTGCTAAGAAGGTTGTTATTTATATGTGCATACATGAAAAGATTAATAATAAGTTAAACGACATTATAACACTAAGAGTGAAGGAACACATGTAAAAGCTTTTCCGACACATACATATGCAAAATATTTTAAAGAAAAGTGATAAAATAAAACTTTAAAAATATTTTGTTATGTTGTAAATGTATTTTAGAATAATATTTAATTGTAAAAGAAAGAACACTTTTTGTATAATAAATAAATCTCATTGTTATATAAATTAACTCTTAATGACAATTAAAATGTTGCAAAATTAATTACCATATCAACAAAAAGAGAGTATCATTTCTTTTAAAATAAAAATATACAAATCTTGTTCTTTTTTAAAGTGGAACAATAAAAAAAAAAGTTTTAGTTCAAAGTATAAATTAAAATATTTTCAATTATTATTATATTTTATTTTTAAAAATAATAAAATAGTGATATAATATAAAATATTTTCTATGCATCAATAATTTATTAAACATATTTAATTATATATATATATAGTTAAAGAAAGAATTATTTTTACATAAAACTAAATAAAATATAGTACATCTTTTAATATAATAATTCGTCATTATGAAGATTTTAATGCCATATAATGAAAAAAGTTTTTTATTAAAGTTAAAATTAGAAAAGACATTAAAGCATGAAGATTTATTTTTCATACAATATCATGTACATTTTATTGTAAAAAGACATTAAATTGTATGACAAAAGTTGTAAAACATATAACAGAAGTAATAAAAGCCATGCTTTTAAAAAAAAAAAAAAGAAAAAGAAATACATTTATAGGTTGTAAAAATTTTAAAACATCTTTTTTTTATCAATAAAAGTAATATATAATAATTTGTTTGTACATTGTTTATGATGACAAAAAATTTAATTTTAAAATAAAATTTTTAAAATGAAATGTTTTATAAATTAATTGTTATCGTTGTCTAATCTGAAAAACCTTCATGCATCACTGATATAACATTCTCAAAAGTCCCTTATGGCTTATAAATATATAGATAGAGAATGACTTTATAAGAATCATTATCTATATTTTTGATCTACAATACATGAAATAATGAGATAAATTGAGTAATAAACATGTCAGATAACAAGAGTTAAGGGAGTTATGTTATAATGTAGAAAGAATTTGTTAAATACAAGATAAAAAGATTTTAAAAATTTAATAATATTTATAGAAGAAATGTGAGAAAATAAAGTAGGTACAGTATATAAATGAATATATGTCATTAAATCGAATATTAGAAAAACAAAAAAGCTATAACCTATTAGCAGGGATCTTAAAATATTTATGTTCATCGTAAAAGATGAAAATGTTATCAATAAGTAAAAAGTAAACACTATGTTTTTATGTTTTATTATGTTACAACAGTAATTTGTTAATAAAATTATATTATAGATTAATAAAAATTTTTGAAATAGAAATAAAAATTTTAATGTTAATTTTAGATTATCTTTCATTAAAATGATTTGCGCAATAAGGATTTATAAAATTAATTGTCCAAGAAAATTTTTTAGATAATATTAAATGCAAGAATTTTAAAAATAATGATCTCTCTATCTACACCTTCATTATTAATCTCTCTTCTTAGTTTTTAGAGCTAATCTACATATAGACAATTAGTCACTCAAATTTCCTATATTCTTCCTCATCATTAAAAGTTGTCAAATGTTTCATATAATTTATAAAGAATATGAAGTATCAAGCAGAGTAAAATTATACTTCACAGCGGGATGAAAAGCTAAAATGACAAAAAGTTCATTTTTTTTTTTTAAAACAATATTATAAGAATTCTTGCTAACAAAAGGTGTATTATCCTTCTGTTGACATCAATTATAAAACACCGACAAATTCAATTCTTTTTTTTTTTTATTATTAATTAAGAAAAGCTTTTTAGAAAAGTAAAAAGTTTTTTGGTTGCGCAGGCATATTGTTAACTTACATAATTGACCTTTAAAATAGGAAAACATATGTTAAACAAGACAAATTGACAGACTAATTGAGTTAGGTAGAATATAAAAATGCCGACAATTAAGTAAAATGATAAATCTGTTATAACATTCAACAATTGTAAATCTATAATTTTATTAAAATTATCTATTTATACATATGTAAAAGTGATAAATGTTAATTATTATAAAGTTGAACCTTCCAAAATATAATTAAAGAAAAAAAAAGCAGTAATATCATAAAAAAATAATGATATTTTTAATGATTTGAATGGGAAAATTATGTTATTACTTTTTTAAAAATATATGAACATTTGATTATCAATAAAATCACTATTTTATAGTAAAAATAAAAATTTATAAATTAAAATAAAAAAGATGAATATTGAGATTAAAATGTCACATAATATTATCAAAATTGTATTATAAGACATATCACAAAGAAAATATTTTTATTTTGATATACATATGTTATATTTGAAGGAAAAAAAAATTATAATAAAATATACAAAAAAAATTTATACAATTTTTTAAAAAAGTATTATCTTGTAATATATGATAATGAATACTTTTGTAAAAAATTTCTTAAAACCGGGCAGTAGACAACCGATTTCAGATCATTGAAAGATATCTAATGATTTAGAAATTTATATTTTGAAGAGTAATTTTTACTTGAAGTATTGTTTAAAAGTTTTGTGCTTTCCGCCTTTTTTTTACATCATGTATCTTATGCCAATCACTGAACCCTACACTGCCTGGATAATAATATACTTCCATAATCCAATGTTGATGAGAATCTCTGGAGATTATTTTCCTTGGAGATTTGGCATATTTTTCACCAGGAAACTCTACAAATAATGTCCAGTATCCTTTTCTGTTGATCTATAATAAGAAAAAAAAAAAAGTTTGACAACTACATGGAACATAGATTTTTTTTTTGTTTACCTCATACTTGTGTGTAAAAACTTTTCCTTGGGGAAGGTTAAAATCTACTGTGTTATCAACACCAACTAAACGGAAAAATTTGGCATCTGTTACATTATGATTTCTACAATAAAAATAAAAGTATTATTATTAATAAAAATAAAATTTATAAATAAATGATTATTGATATGATTTATAAAACATACCTAATTGATAAAGTTAATGAATACTTTTTTGATCTGTATCTATGGTATCTTTTTAATTCTGAGTATGGCAACAATATTATCAGTAGAAAGATTAAACTTTTAATATAATCCATCTCCCTAAAATACTACTTTAAATTTCTAAAAAAAAAAAAATATAAATTCAAACATATAACAATTAAGCAAATAATTAATATAATAGCAATACAAATCTTATAAAACATTTCTAATGATAAATAAATAAAAAAATTAGAAAAAAAATTAGTTTTATTGTAAAATTTTTAATTGTTTCATTCATAAATAAAATATATTTCTGCAAATAGGATTGAAGTGCGAAATATTTTTATTTTCTATACAAATTTTTCGTTTTATCGTAATTAATATAAATAGTTAACAGATTAAAAATACTAAAAAAATATTGAAAAGAATGTAGTTTAAATAGTATTTTCAAGAAATATAATAATTGAAATGAATAATTATTCCTACCAGATTCATAAAAATAAATCCTATGAGAATTTTTTCTTTTTTTTTTAACATTTTTCATGTTTGCTGTTTTCTAATAATTTTTGCCATGTTATATAAACAATTTACTTTGTGTTTACATATATTTACAATTTTTTTTTTAATTTGTAAAAAAGAAAATAATATTTTTTTTTAAGAATTGTAAAAAATACTATAATATTATTTAATATAATGAATAAAATTTTGAAAGGTTTAAATTATAAAATATTGTTATTTTAAAAAAAATTATAAATTTGGTAGTAGAAAATATATATATATATTTTCTTTTTGAACATAAATATAAAATATTTTAATAGTAAATGAAGAATCATTGAAAAGATTTGGTAGAATATTTGTTTAAACAATATCATGAAACATTTATAAATTTCTAACTTTAATAAATATATAAAAGTAAAAATGTAACTTGATATTGTCAATTAAAATAAGTAAATAATAAATAATCTCGTATATCATTTTTTTAAAAAAGTTTATAAAATTTTTACTTAATAAAAAGTTAATAATTTAAATATACTATTATTATTAAATATATATAAAAATATAAATATATTTCTTAGACTTTTCAAATCATTGTAAATCATTTTAACATCTACATATATGTCCTTGCTTGTCAAGATTAAAATAAAAAAAAAATAAATAAATGTTATTTTAATACATTAAACGGCATAATATTTCCTTTGGCTGTTTTAAAATAAAAATAAATTTTTTTTTATTTATTATTAAATAACAAAATATGCTACAATATTGTTTAATATATGGAACGTAGCATTAGATTGAAATTTTTGTAAATGTCGATCACATTATCACAAGTAGTTGCGCAAAGAAATTTAAAAGTGCTGGTTTTTATAAAAGTTTAATGTAAAACTAATTTAATTTTCACTTAAGAAAAGCTATTATACGTTGATTAAATTTTTATACATATACAATGATTATTTAGTAGTAAATAATTATCACTAAATTAATTAAAAATTTACCATATTTGTAGAAGTAAAAAAAATATACAAAGTACATGATATAAATTAAAAATTTTTTTTTTTAAATTAATTATTTATCATTAAAGAATAGTTATACAATGGTATGAAAGTTTTGAAAGAAAAAAAAAATATAATAAGTTCAAAAAAAAAGATATTTATCATATATATTTTTATTTAATATATTGGTGTTAATTGAAACTCATAGTAAACAATTATTTATTCAATTGTTAGAAGAGTAGAAAAATGTTATCAATATTAGGAAAGCGTTGTATAATGAAGGTTTATCAAATTTATTTGAAGAAATAGCCTTTTCGTGTTTGTTGATGTAAATTAAATTTGACAATAAAAATGCTAAAATACAAAAAAATATCTGTTAAAATTTTTTCTAGTTTATTCTAAATAAGAAGATTAAAATATTTTTTTAAAAGAAATATTAAATTATATATTATGATAATTTGTTAATTAAATAATATAGAATATAATTGTAAATATGTTTACTGTTATTGTAAATGACAACTTAATAAAGGTTAATGATCTATTCAAATTACTATTATTATTTTTTTTTTGGTATTATTATTATAAACAAATATTAACTAATATTAAATAATATTATAAAATAAAAATAATAACTTTAGGTAAATTAAAAATTTTGTTATTCTAAAAACTTTATCTTACTTTTATAAACAATATTTTTATTGTAACAGCATTAATAATTTTACCTTTACTTGTCAGAACAGTTTATTTATATCTATAAAACCTCACAATACTTATGTTAAAATATAATCAACATTTTGATTGTAGATTTGATATTTCTAATTCAACATCACTCATATAAAAGAGATGTTATATAAATGTTATCTTCGATTTTTAATAAAGAATCGGATTGACAAGTTGAAGTATATATAATATCTACCATTCATAAGTACTTAAAAATTTGTTACAAACATGTTTACATTAAAATAAAAGTATATTTCAAATTTAACAATGGCATTTATAATGTTAAGAAAAACAATTTATGGTAAAAGAACAAAAAATATATTTATGAAAAATGTTTTATTTTAACAAATATTATATATATATTTTTTTTCATTAATTTACAAGTTTCCTAAATCTTTTTTATCAACCAAAATTCATCTTTAATTAAATGTTTCTAATATAAGATGACAAAGCATGAAATTTTTTAGAATATAATATAATTGATAGCATAATATATTAACTATACAATTGACATCAGATAAAAAATTTTTATATTATTTTAAATAAAAAAATAGATAATTAAAGTATAATTTACATAAATTATAAATTGTATAGTTTAATTATATAATACAAAAAAAAATTATAAAAATATTTTTGCAAGTTAAATCATATAATTAAAGAATACCATTATATTTTATTTAAAAAAAATATACCATTAGTGTAAAATTTACCTTATTAGCTATAATTTTAAAATAAGATATGTTGTATTTACTTAAAAAAATTACTTATAAGTAATAAGTTTATGAGAATAAATTACTATATTAGAAAAAAAAATAATAATAATAGTTGGTAAATTGAAATATGATAAAAATTTCCTAAGAATAAATTAAAAATATATATTAAAATTGTTTTACTTATAATACAACAAAATTTAGTTTACCAATAAACTTTCAAATTCTTATTTAACTATTTATTATATTGTAATACTAACAAAATTTTCTATTTAAAAAGAAAGGTAATGCTTCATTGATTTAAGCAAAAATCATATAAAAATTTAATTAAATGTTAAATTTTTATTTTTACAACACATCTAAGTAAATAGTTTGAGAAAAATTAATATTAAAATATTATTATGTCTAAATGATTATTATAAATCTAAAGATCTTATTTTTTTTTTATTATATCAATATAAAAATGTTACATATAATATAAGATAAATAATTATATTTTTACATCTTATAAATGATATCTTAATATATTTATTTAAAAGATTAGTATTGTTTAAAAAATTAATTATTAAAAAATTAAGGTATAAAATTTTTATAAAATATATTTTAATCAACACAAATTAATATCAAATAAAATGTTTATGTAACTTTCTAATTAATTTTTAAATAAACCCGTTGCTGATTATTCAAAATTCATGTTATTTATAAATGAACTTCTTTGTATGATTTAATTAGTTAATAAGTATATATTAACTATTATAAATGTTTTGTAATGTGAATAATATAATAATTTATTCAAATCAAAAAAAATAAAAAATTTAGTAAAAAAAAATGTATCTACAAAATTATATTAAAAATTTGTACTAATAAAGTTTTTAACAATATAAAAAATAATCTTATAATCAAGAGTTTTAAAATATGAAATGAAGTAATGTGATACAATATTTCAAAAAATAAATTAAATAAAAACAGATAAAAAATATGTGTAACATAAAACTAGTCTATAAAAATATTTAAGATTGCGATTAATATAAAAATAATTTTTTCCTACTATCATTAAACAATTAAATAATATATATTTTTTTATAAATGGATATAATTTAATTATCATACTATTCATTGTTTTGATTGAAATATTACATATATCATTATCAAAATTTCTTTATCAACAATAGATAATGTCAAAAAAAAAAGTAAAATTAAATAAACAATAAACATAAAAATCAACATTAAAATAAAATGATATTTTTACAAATTTAATACTAGTCTTTTTCTATTTAAAAATAAATTAAATTATCATTAAAAATAAATAGAATTTTTTGGCAAATAAATTTATAAAAATGTGTAAAATCTTTTATAAAAAATAAAAGTAATTTCCTCAAAAGTTTTTTACTCATGTGTATTAAAATTTAAAATAACTTTTTTTTTTATTGTAAAATGATACTTTATTTACAAAAAAAAATATATATATATAAAATTTTGTCTTAATAATATATATATCTTGAGGCGCCTGACAGTCTCATAATTATGACAAAAATATATATAAAATTTTAATGAAAAAATATTTATGAAATATTGTTTAGTTAGTGATAATAAATATATTACATTGAGTTAAAAATTTTTAAATGTTAAAATATTAACAAACATTTTGAAAAAAAATAATTTTATAACATTTGATCAAGGTATTTTTTTTGAAGATTAAAGTTTTTTAATATTTTTGAAACTCAATAGTAGATCACAATTATATTATTGCTTTTTCTACAAATAATTGAAATGAATATTTTTGGTAATTGATTGTAACAATATTGTTTAATTTTTATGAATTATTCACATTTTTATGTTGAGGTTATTTAAAGAAATTTACATTAGAATACTTTTTTTTTACTGTCAAATTTTACTACTATTTCATTTACATCCTTTTGACCTATCAATAAGGATATATTCTCATATGAAAGCTTAATAAATATTGTTGTTTCAATTACTTTTTAAAATGTTTACTTTTTTCATTATGTATTATTTAAATTTTAAGAATACACATTAATGGGATACCATAATAATAAATAAATTTTGTTTCAAAATCAGGTAATATATTGTTATCTCTTTAAAGTAATTTTTAAAGTTTCAATAAATCTGAAAATGTATAACAATAATAAAAGTAAAATTGGTTGAAAGAGAATATACAATATTTATATTTTATTAGATCCATGATAAAATAATTTATATCATAATCATAACTAAAGTGTAAAGAATATTATACAGATAAAATTTTAATATTTATTTTTGGTAAATTTTAATAAATAATCTTTATTTTGTCAATTTGATTTGGTAATATTTATTGACTTTTAAATTTGTCTTTGTAATATGTGTTGCATTTTACAAAATGTTCTCGATTTTTAAACCATATAAATTGTGTACTTTTTAACAATGACTTTTTTTTTGTCTAATACATATCAAATAGATATGTAGGATGGATGGATGTAGTCATCATTTTTTATAGTTTAAAATAAAATAAAATATAATAACAGAAATTTTCTTTTTCAATCATTCTTTAATTTTTTATTTCATTACAATTTTTTTTATCTTTTTATATTTATATATGTAGTATAATCAAATAACAATATGTTAATTGTCAACAAATCTTATCAAAGTTAAAGTTAAAGTTAATTCTATTAATCAGTATCATGAAAATAGTACAAGACTAATTATTGATATCATCTGAGAATGTCATGCAAAAATTGTGATAAGAAAAATTTAAATAAAATTTTTATGCGGAACAAAGAATTTAACTTATTAATTAAAATTTTTATTATATTTCTATTTTTGCAACTTTTGAAATTTTTTATTTTTTAGGAAAAAGTTTATTGTAAATGTTTATTAATGTATTTTCATAACATTAAATAGTCATTATTTTTCTAATTTTTTTTTAATACAACTAAATCAATGTATAGAAATATAAAATTTTATTTTATCTTATTTCTTAGAAAAAGTTATATTAAAATAGTTGGTAAATTATATAATTTTTATCTATATAATTTAAAAAAAAATTAAGCTTTTTAGATTTTATCATCATTTAAATCACAATATTTTAACCTTTGATTATTACTTAAAATTTTTTACTTATCAAACCAGTACTAAAAAGTTTAATATTTTATTATATACCATGTTATATTTAGATAAGATTCAATATTTACTAGACAAAATTAAAATTATATACTATTCTTGGTAAACAACAATAATGATAAAATTATTTATTTTATTATTTATTTATCTTTCTCCATTCACCAATGGACAGGATACACTTGTGGGTGTTCAAGCTGTAAGTTTTCCATGGTAATTTTATATAAATTAAATCTTCTTTTTTAAGCTTTGGAGACATGGTGATCGACCACCAGAGGTAATCTTTGACTATGATCCACATAAAAATGATTGGCCAGTGCCATTGGGTGAATTGTCACCACGAGGAATGCGTCAACATTATGATTTAGGAAAACGATTATTTGAAAGGTATGCCATACAACACAAATTTATAAATCCAAATTATACAGTAAGTGAAATACATGTTAGAAGTACAAGTGTTAACAGAGCTCTTGCATCAGCATATTCAAATTTAGCTGGAATGTTTAGTAAATCTAGTAATACTTATCCAAATGATGGTGGTGATTGGCCAAAAAATTGGACACCAATACCTGTTCATACTGAAAAACAATCTACTGATTATTTATTAAATAGTAATTATGAATGTCCAAGACTTCAACAATTATCAACTGAAAGACTTAATACAAAACAATTTTTGTTATTTGAAGAAAGTCTATCAAATTTATTTAAATATCTAACTTTAAATTCTGGAGTAAATGTAACTGGATATAAAGTATTAAAAAAACTTTATGGAACAATACATTTAGAAAAAACATATTATAATTATTCTCAACCAAGTTGGCTTACTTCTGATATTTTTTATCAAATGGAGACTGTCGTTAATACATCAATAAATTATAGTTATGGTTGTGCTGGTTTTGGTTTACCAGAAGATACTGAATTAATAAGTTTAAAACAAGGACATCTTGTCTGGAAGATGATTGATAATATGAAACAAATGAAAGATAATAAAAATATTGAAAAATATATTGCTTATTCAGCTCATGATACAACTCTTATGGCATTTGCAAATGTTTTGGGAGCAAAAGTTTCTATTATGGGTAAAGGTTTAATAGATTATGCTGCAACATTTTTATTAGAATTATGGAAAACATCAAGTGGTGAATATTATTTAGAACTTTTATATGCAAATAATGCATATGGAGAATTTAAACCTGTTACATACTTAATTAATGGATGTAAAAATAAAGTTCAATGTAGTATAGAAGATTTTGAAGAAGGTACAAAAAAATACCTACTTCATCATCCAGAAAATTATTGTGCTGCAAAATAAAAATACTATAAATTGTTACTATATAATATAAATAAATATATTTAACAATGATCAAGTATAAATTTTTATTTGAAAAAATAAATATTAAATATGTAAATAAAAAATAAAATTATGAAAAGCATTATAGATATTATTTTTTAAAAATGATAATAATAATAATCATTTCAATGTTTACCTTACTTAGAAATAAAAGAAAAACATATTGCTAGAAAAAGTTCCTATAAAAAAATTATTTCTTATCTATTTTTAAGCTTGTTATAGTGTTACCAAATTCAGAATTACTTCCTTCATGTTCATATTTATCATTAACTTCAGAAGTAGCATTATTAAGTGAATAATTTGAGTGAAAAATTGATTTAAAAAATTTAGAAAATGATCTTGAATTTGAAATATGCGTTAACTTATTTTTCTTTGGTGACACAGGTGGTGTGTTAGAATTTTTTATCATTGATTCTTTTATAGATTCAATTTCTTTGTCAGAGGTGTCATCTTCTGTTTTATCATTATTTAAAGTAAATGATGACTCATCTGATACAATAGATTTTTGTTCTGGTATCAATGAGAGACGAGAACGAAAATGAACTAAATTTTGTGAATCTGGTGTTAACTCATCATTTTTAGGAAGTAAATTTTGTAGTATTATTTTATCTTCCATCTCTTCAATTGCCTCCAACTCATAAAGTGTTGGCATTCTATTTCCAACTTTTGATAATGAGGGAATTGAATATTTATCTAAACTAAGTATTGGTGCAAAGTTAACATCAAAACTTTTTGAAATAACAATATGAGTTTCAGAGTCAGTTTTATTATTATCACATTCATCACTAAATTGATTTTCTTCCTGTTCACCATCTGAAAGTAAATAAATATTTCCTTCTTCATTATCAACTAATTTCATTACATCCTCAATTGACAAACTTTTTGGAATATATTTTATATGTTCTTGTGATACAGATTTAATAATATTTGTATTATAATTATAATTTGGAAATGATAACATTGTCTGGCATCCTTTATTACTTTTTTGTTTATTATTTAAAAATAATTGAATTTGTTCTCTACATATAGATAAACTACTTCCTTCACTACTTTTAAAAATACCTAATGAGCTACCTCTTCTAGATGTTGTTTTAATACGTAATTGATTATTATTATTTGAATCTAAATTTTGATTTCCATGTAATGAATACTCACCACCATATATACGAGAACCACCTTCATATGTTTTTTCTATTTTTGATTGTATTAAATTAATACACATTGAAACTAAAGATAATCCAATAATTATATAAATAAATAATATTGATAAATATTTTGGTTGTGTTGGTCTTATATCACCTAATCCAATTGTACTTAATGAGATAAAGAAAAAATAAAATGCCACAAAATAATCCCAATCACGTTCCCAAATACAAAATGTTGCACTACAAATAAATATCCATGCTACAACAATACCAATTGCAACTATTATTGGCATATCAAAAACCTCCAAATATAATTTATCTTCTTCATCTAATTTTTTAATTTCTTCCATTGTTTGTTTTGTAAAATATCTAAATGCTCTCCTACAACCACATTTAAATAGTAGCCATGGATATTTTAAAAATTTTGTTAAAAGTTTTCCAAAATCATCTAAAACACTAAGAACTAATGGAATTCCTAGTATAGCATAAAGGATAGTTGCAATTTTTCCTAATCGTGTATTTGTATAAGTAAATCCATATCCAATTGTTGTACATATTGTTTGTGCATATAACATTGCATTCCAAAAATCCCATTTTATCTTTTGATCTGTATATTTTATTCCTAATTGTTTTTCATAATCTATTAATTTATCATTTAATTGCCAAAAAACTTTTTTTGTTTGATTTTCTGTTAAAAAAAATAAATATTCAGAATTGTTAAATAAACTAGGAATAATATCATTAATTAATTTTGTTCTATTTATCTTAATTTCCTCAATCCATGTATTTTCTTTATTTTCATCATATGAAACTTCACAAAAATAAAAAATACCTGCTCCTAGAAATTGATATGCAACAAGAATTAATATTAAACATATATGTTTTAAACCGTAATCATGATATATTTTACTTAATACTCGTACCCATTTTGGAACTTTACTAACTGTTTGTAATGATTGAATTGCTTCATCACGAATTTGTGAAGATAATTGTGTAGCCTAATAATAAATTATAAAATATAACAAAAATTACTTACTCCACTTTTAAATGATTTTCTTATTCTATTAATATTTCTACGAATATTGTTAACTTTTTGTGTCTCAGATAACATAATTTAATATTTTAATAAATAAATAATAATAATAATAATAATTTTTATAATAAATTTATTTATTTTAATCCTTATTATTTTAATATAAGAAGAAATAATATCAAAAATAAGTTTGGATATATTTTTAAGTTTATACTTTTGTCAAATATTATACCAATTAATCATTTAGTGTAGAAAATTGTATATAAGATAAAGATTTATTTTAACTTTCACCATTGTTCATATAATTTAATGGAACAAAAGCATACAATATACATAAAATATTTTAAATAAGATATTGAAGATGTTAACTATAAAAAGAAAAGATTTGATATGGCAATTGGTTGTCTCAAGAGTAATAAATATAAAAAGATTGACAAATTTTATAACTTTAATATTTTTTTAATGTAAAAAAAAAAAGTTCATTCAAAGAAAGTTAATTTTTGTTAAAAATTATTTTTAAATATAACTTTATATATAAAAATTTTTTTTAATATTAATATTTAACATATTTTTGAGGGATTATTCTTGTTGGCAAAATAACTCATACAACAACTGTAAATAATATCAACTGTAGCTACATATAAAACACGAAATTTTGGATCTAATAAAAAAAAATTAAAAAATTGAAATGGTGGCCATATACATAAATCAGTCTTTAAAATATGTTTCCATTGTAAAGTGTATTCTTTAACACTACTTTCAAATGTTTTTCCTTCAAGTAAATTAGGTGTTATTATACAAAAACTTGAAAATATAGGTGATATACAAAAGTCAGCTTTTATTTTTACAAAATTTCTTATTATCCTATTTGGATGTCTTACAAATCCATCAAGAAATTTATACCATACTGTTGTCATGAGACCTATATTTCCACCAACAAAAGAAAGTCTTAATATTCTAGAGTAATCTAATTTAAATTCTTCATTTATATTTCTTGTTATATATTGTGATAAAACATCACCTATTATAAAAAATCCTGATGTTGTAAGGACATTTGATAGATAAATATATTTTGTTGAATATATATTATTTGTAAATACATGAAATGGTGTAAAATCAACTTTTAAAGATCTTTTCTTTATTTTCATTTTTTTATAAAATTTTAACATTGTACTTGTTTTGTATTATTTTAGATCTAAATATAAATTTAGTATTAAGTAATTATTTGTGTAAAATTAAATATATAACTTACATGTTTCTAATGAGGTTAAAATATGTGTAATGATTAAGAATCATTTAAAGGCAGTATTTTTAATTACTTTTACTAGTAAATAATATTTAGCTTTCCTTAATTTTATTAATACTATTATCTTATTTTTCTCAATTCTTTCATATTAATTTCCCTTGAGTTTATAATATAACATTCCTTCTGATATTTATTTTATTTTTTATCTTGATACTTACTATTATAAAAATTACCCCTTTTTGTAATATTACATTTTACATATAATAAAAATTAAAATAATAATTAGAATAAATATTTTAACATTTTAAAAATAAATTAAAAAATTTTTTTTAAAACTAACTGTTTAATATAATTTAATGAAAACAAAAAGTTTTTTTTTTTTTACAAAATTTTATTATAAAACAAATAATTCAAATATATTTACATTCATCTGTAACTTAATAATAAAAAAAACTATAAAATATATTATGCTTGTTTTAATATAAACAATTCATTAAAAAATAATCTTCAGATTTCTCATATAATATCATAATATTTCATTCAAAATATTTTAAATGTTAAGATAAAATTTTGATTAACATTTTATAGGTGAATATTTTTATAGTTGCCTATAACTGTAGCATGAAAAAATCATATTATTAATTTTAGATGAAACTTGACAATATAATTCTGTATTACTTAAATATGAAAAATCATGTGTTGCACAGATGACATCAAATCTTCCTCCAAATTTCTTTTCTGCCTCAATTTGTATTTTTCGCTTTGAAACATTTATATCACCAACAATACTCTAGAAAAAAGAAGTTTTTAATAAATAAGAATATAATATTATATTAACTTACTCTTTTCATTATTTCTCGAAGTTCTGCAACATTACAATCTTCATCATTTATTAATACTATTTGATCTATTGGGACTGGTGGAATTTCAGATTCTAGTGTTTCTCCATGACCAGATGTTGCCTTTTTATCATTATTTAATTCTTCATTTTCTGAACTTTTTACTTCAACATTAATATCAGCTGCAGCATGATGTGGAACATCATTATATCCATTTCCTGAGGGTGGATTTACTGGTTGAGGTGGTTGACTTTGTGGTTCACTACCATAACCACCTGATGGTTGTTGATTTTGTACAGGAAGTGATGGTTGTTGATATTGTTGAATATTTTGAACTTGCATTTGTTGTGGTTGATGATATGGTTCTGGTATACTTATTTGTGGTGATGGTGCAACTTGTTGAGAATATGTTTGAGGTACTGAATTAGAATATGAAGTAGGTGCACAGGAACTACCTTGAGAACTATATCCTCCACTATTACTTTGCTGATATGAATATCCTGTATTACATGAACTTCCACATCCAGAAGAAGTACCTGCACTTGAGGAACAACCACCACTACTATAACTTCCACAACCTGAAGAAGAAGAACAACCTCCTCCACATGATGAACTGTATCCTCCACCAGAACAACCACCTCCACATGATGAACTGTATCCTCCACCAGAACAGCCACCTCCACATGATGAGCTATATCCTCCACCAGAACAGCCACCTCCACATGATGAGCTATATCCTCCTCCAGAACAGCCTCCTCCACAAGATGAACTATATCCTCCACCAGAACAACCTCCTCCACATGATGAACTATAACCTCCACCAGAACAACCTCCTCCTGATGATTGACAACAACTACTTCCACCACCACAACAACTAGATCCACCTCCACCTAATCCACCAAAAAGAAATGAATTTATAGACTTTATAAAAATAATTAAAAATAATGCTTTAAATATTATCTTCATACTATATTATTTTTTTATAACAAATAAATAAAGGTTAAGAAAAAAAAAATGAAATTTATATCATTAAACTTCACATTAAGTAATCACTTTTCCTGCCCATATATCACACTTTTTTATTTATTCATTTAATTTTTAAGAAAGAGAAAATACTTATGTAGGTTAACGAGAATTTTTTAAAATAAAATATAAATCAAAAAAAAGAAAATTTTTTTTCTTTAAAGTTTGATTTAAAAATAACCTAAATAATCATTTAGTTACTACAAGTAATTTTTTTTTTGATATAACAACAAAATGTATGAAAAAAAAAACAACAAAGAATTAATGTTTAATAGACTGGATTTTGAAAAAATAAAAAAATTTTTTTGTATTAATATTTTATGTTTTTTTTTAAATAATATAATATTTTTAAATATGTGAAATGATGAAATTAGACACATTTTACTTATTAAAAAAATATTCATAATATTTGAATGATAAAAAAAAGGATGTACAATTTTTATTAAAAAAAAATTAAAATTAATAAATTTTAATATAAAAATAAATGTTGTTCTAATTTTTTAAGAATGTAATTTGATACTTTTTTTATTTTTTAAATTAATATAATAATCACAAAACCAAATTTTTTTTTTGCTTAATTTTTTTAATAGCATTTATAATTCTCCTAGTATTAGTTAATTTTATTTTCAAGTAAATTTAGGTTAATGACATTATTTAGAAAAATTATATATAATTAATTTAAGACAATACAAATAGTCTACAAAACTGCTTCTTGTATTTTTTTTAATTTTAAAAAATTTACACATTCATTGTCTGGTAAACATTGCTTTGAGAAAATAAAAAATTATTTTTTATTTTTGTTTTAAATTAGTATTATATTTTTAATTTTTACCTAAAAAATTATAATTTATAATTAATTTTATTGTAGAAATTATTAAACAAAATATTTTGTTTAAGAAATTTAGGTACTTTTTAAATTTGAAAAAATCATTTTTTTATTGACAATATCTTTCTTGAATTTGGATATAAGTTAATTTCATTCTCCAGATAAATTAAGTAAATATAATTTCAAAATATTTCTGATAAAGTATACTTTTGTATTCATATTCAAATATTGTAATTTTATTAAATTTCTCATTTTAAAAATGTTGCTAACTTTTTTTAATTTCTATAATCTTTTTTTATTATAAAAAATTATTTTATATATTAAATAAAATTTTTTTTTGTTAAAATAAATCATAACTAATAATTAAAAAAATAAATAAAAATATATTTACTTAATTCTATTAAATAAATGGTTCTATCAAAACTTAATAATAATAAAGTTTTATTGTATAAAATTAGCAAGCATTGATTGGACACCTTCTTCAATGTAAGGAAAAGTTCGTTTTGTATTTTGTTTTGCCATTGAAAATAATTTTATCAAATCTTTATCTCCTTTTGGGTGGAATTTAACGTGTGATAAAGCTTCACCTGCCATTGTTTTACTATCTGATTTTGTCATATCTTCTCTTGCCTGTAAAATTGCTGAAAATAAGTCTTCTGGGATGTCTGGATATTTTCTGGCAAAAGCGGATGTTTCTAAAGATAACAAAGATTTATCAGTTAATTTCCATATATCAGCAATCGATGAAAATAATTTATGAAATGTATGAAATTCAAATCCACCATCACTCATAAAATCAAGATATAACTTTTCTATTTTATTTGCTTCATTTTGTAACCGTTCCGCAGCAGCAAATCTCTCCTCATATGATGAAAAAACAATCCTCCTACTTTCTATTCCATATAAATATTCACCACACAATTTATATTGTAATTTTTGAAGTAAGATACTACGAATATGAGGTCTTAAATGTTTATAATCATTATTATAATCTATAATTGTTATACATATTGTTTCTAGTGCCCCTGAACCACTAGTCCATTTTTTTGTTAGTAATTCTTGAAGATATGGATTAATATCTGCAATGACTTCTTCCAATAAATCATATATAGCATTTTCCATAAGTGACATCCATTTTTTCTTTAAATTTTCAATTTTATCTATAAGTTCTTTTCTATTTATTCCAAAATTTTGATCTGTATTTGATTCTGATTGATCATGAGTATGATCCATACCAAAATTAGATTCCATTGTCATACGAATTTGTTTTTCAAGTTTATCAGTAGATTCACAAAATATATCAGAATTATTAGCTATAGCAATAATTGTAGAGGTAAATTGAGGAAATCTACTACGATCTTCAAAATGTTTTAATTTATATGCAATTGCAGCATCACGATATTTTTGAGAAAATTGATCAAATTGATCAATACTTATATCAATTACTCTAGGAATTAATCCTTGTGATATTTCTTTTGTTAGAGAAATTGTATCTTCAACCATACCAAATAAAATACTAGGTAATTGTGTATAATAACAACCATTACTTTCTTCTTCTGGTTTAATATTTTTATACCAATCATCTTTTTCTTGAGATATAGTTCTTTCTAGCCATTCAGTAAAATCTTGTCCAGTCATTTTTACAAATTTATCATATAATTTATTTGTTGTTTCTTTTGTTAATAATGGCTTCTCTGCTATAAGTTCATTTATACTAATATCTAATGAAGGATTTCCTAACATTTCCTCTGTTGGATATAAATGTATCCAACTTAAAAGTTGTACTAATTCATTTTTTTCTAAGTCATCAGCTGTCATTTCTCGTAAGACAGAAGCAATTGAATCATGGTACATTAATATATAACGATCATAAATTTTATATTCTGCTGGAAAACATGGTATTAAATTATTTTTAACAATTTGTAAATCATCAACTACAGTACGCCTACAAACTTCTAAATATCGAGCAAGCCATGCTTTATTTGTGTGACGATCTTCAATTTGTGTACCCTCAATACGTTCAGTTACATTTTCTTTCAAAACAGTAAATAATTTTTTCTTCCATTTTCTTGGTCTACCTGGTGGCATAAAATCATATGTATTTGATTGTTTAGAAATATAATATTTATCAATTCTTTCTTCTCTTTCAATAATTCTTAAAGCAGATACTAATTTTTCACAACCACCATCTTTACTTCGAACAGCTTGTAAACCTCTTTGACAAATAAACCAAAGTTGTTTTCCAAGTTGATTAAATAATATATCAACTTCATTAAAATAATTTTTTAAAAGTTGAATTTCTCCAGCAGAACGATCTGATCGTAATTTATATACTTCATACATTAAATCATCTCTAGCATTCTCAAGTTCCATTATTATCTTATGAGTATGTAAAAGTTTACCTTCTTGTAAATAATTAGTTGCTTTATCAACAGATTCATTTATATTTACAATATGTTTTAAGTTATCCATAGCAGCAGCATATTGACTATGAACATTATTAGCTTCTGAAAGTTTTCCCATCTTAGTTTTTAATTGTGGAATAATTTCTAAACTTTCATAAATTTCTGTTAAACTTTGTTTTTGTTTTTCTATATCATCAGAAGAAATTTGTAATCTATTAACGGCAGTTCTAATACCTTCTAATTGATATTGCATACCAGTACGTAACATAGCTTCTACAGCAGCTTTCTTACGTTCAGCCTTCTTTATTTGAATGTCAAGTCTATCTAAATGTTCAGGTCTACTAAACATAGCAGCTACTTTTTGGATTGCTGATTCTTCTACTTTTTTAAGATTTACATTATTCATATTAAAACCCTATAATTTATATTTTTTTTTAATATATACAATAATTATATATATATTTCATATTGTTTTACACATATATTTAAAGAAAAAAAATGTTATTATATAATATAGGGGTATTTATTACAATTAAACTAATATTTTTATTAAAAAAAACTTAATAAAAATTACTACTTTTTAATGTGATTAAAAATTAGTTTGTTACAAAAATATTATATATATTTAATTTATAGAATCATTCTAAAATATTAAATAAAACATCAAAATAGTACAAATTGATCTTAATGCCAGCGATACACATTTAAAATATGTATAGAACACTCCACCACTTTCAAGATAGGAAAACAAAGTAAAAAGATAAAGTTTTTTTTTTAAATAAATTTTAAAATTTATTTAACAACTATTAAAAAAAAAACAGCTTAATTTCTATGAGATGATATTCTATCACAAACAATTTACTTAAAGCATTAAATGATAGCATAAAATTTATAATTTTATTTCTATAATTCTGTATCACAATTATATATATATATAAAAAATACACATTTAAATTTCATATTTCAAACTCAATTTATTTTGTGAATTAAAAAATTATAAAATGACAATGAGTATGATAAATCAGTTATGTAAACAAATAAGTTAATATTGATTATGCCATATTATGTATATTTTGTTTATTAAATTCTTATAATTCTGACTTTTCATAAGCCAATCCTTTACTAATTTTTCCTTCCAAAACAACTTCATAACATTCCTTTTGTTGTAGTAAAAAGTTTCGTGCCTCAAATGATTGTGAACCTTCATCAAATAAAAATATTGCCCGATTATCCTCTATAACATAAACATTTGCATTAATATGATTGTTATGTAGATTATTTTGCCAAATTTGGGTAATTTTTTCGGTAAATGATTTTGTCGTTATTGAATTTTTTAAATCTTTTACCATAACAAACATCATAACATTTTGGTTTTTTTTACTCATTTTTAATAAATCTTCTTCATCTTTTGCCTTAAATATCATATATTTATTGATCTATCTAAACTTACATTCTTTTTCATTTCATCAAAACTTATTGGATTACCATTATTTAACTTCTGATCTTCATCAAGATCACCATCTTCATCATTTTCATCCCATTGTTTCATTAACCTTTCCAGATCAGCCTCAGTATAATCTCTTACATCTTTCTTTTTTGTAATTCCATTTATCTTTTGAATTTGTAGTAATAAAAAAAGACAAAATAAAGTTAATATATAATACTTCATTGAATACATACTAATTATATCATATTTACAATAATGCTGATGAAAGTATTATTTACCAATAGTAACAAATTTCTTTACGAGAGATTTCTTTAGTTATTCTTTTACAATTATAGAGAAGTTCATAAATAACTTTTTTTTTATGATAGGTGGAGATAGTTATAAGATGTCCTTAAATTTTCTTGAATTAAAAAGACAAAATTATCGAGTTACACTTATATTCACAGCTAGAGTTATTCTTATATAATTCTTATTAAATAAATTGGAAAGTAAACTATTTATTTTAGAAATATGGTGGATTTAGGTGATGCAAGATAAGATAAATTGTGTTTTGACTCCACCTATCAAAAAATATCTTTTTATTTTGTTACAGGATTAGGAAAAGCTTAGTGCTATATATATATATGACCACCTGTGTAATCCATTTTTTTAATTAGATAATAATTTAGGTAAAATGATCTATATGATGTGGGTACATTATAAATTTTTCAACAATTTCATTCAAATTCTTGAGTTTTATTTCTATAACAAGTAATACTCCATTTTTTATAGTATTAATAATTAAGTAGTAAAAATATTAATACAACATTTTAAATACTTTTTTTATTTAATTTAAAAAAAGTGATATTTAAATGCAAAAAAAAAGTAGTTTGTTATGTTAAATATTATTATTAATTACTAAAATAAGATATTCTAGTTTGACCAATTTAAAGATTTCAATAAATATAATTTCAAAAAGTTCTACAACGAAAGTGACAATTTTTTTGTTAAACATTATGATATTAAAATTTTGAGTCTATCTTTTGGTAATTATAAAAATTCTTCATGAATATTTATACTCGTCAAATTTTATCTATTAAAAATTTAAAAACTATACATTTAAATTAAGTAATTATATTATTCAGTTATAGACATGAATGTACAAACATATGGATTTTCATCATATTCACCAAAAAATACACGATTATAGTTAATTATTATATCTGGTAAGGCTGCAAATGATACTGACATTTTACCTTCACTTTCATCAGAATCCATTTTCATGTCATTTTGAGGTAGAGAATCAACATCTATAACATTAATCATTGACCGAATTGTATTACTAAATATCATATATTCATGAAAATATGTATTATTGAATTGTATCATGGTATTTAAATCTCCAAGTGGTCCGATATGTTCTACCTTAGCTAAACTTTTTTTTAATTTTATTTTACCTGTGTATACATCTTTTAATATGCCAGAATCTAATGGTAATGTGTCATCAGTATGACTTTCATCTTCATCTCCAGATTTTTTGTCATTCATTATAAAAGATAAATAATTAAATATTTTGTCAATAAATTTATAAAAATTAAATATATAGAAAAAGAATTTAAAAAAGAAATATGCATAAAATTAAATAATTATGCTTATTTTACTTTGGCATAATTAAAAGTAAAATAAATATTTATTTATTAAATTTTTATAAAGTAAATGTTATATAAGTGTTATTTACATATTTATTATCAAAAAGTTTTTATTATAAACAACTTTTTTTTTAATATTATATATGGTTGTTATTTATAAATAATATATTTATTTTTTTAATTTATATATTATAGATAAAATATTTCTTTATTTCTATTAAAAATACTTCTTACATTCTCCAACAAATTAACTTTCTTTTTGATCATTTTTTTTCCATTTTTGGAACAAAGTTTTTTTTTACTTTTATAATTTTCAGTTATACGTTATCATAAAAATATTTTGCGTACAATTTCTATCATACAGTTAAATACTTATTTAGTACATAATTAAATTATTGATAAGTAAAAGTTTTTATACATTTAATTGATTACAATTTCTAAATATGATGAATAATCATTATAATTGTTATAAATCAAAGAATTATTATTTTAATTATATTGATACGAAAAAAAATGAATAAATAATTGTGTTACTTTAAATAGGATTAAATATGTCTTTACAATTATAGAATTTTAAAATATAAATTTATACTTTTTTGCTGATTTCATAATACTTTTATCTTTATAATACTACAATTGTATTGAAAATTTTCTGAAAAGATAATATATTGTCAGTAACTTACCCTATTCATTTTAATATTTAATTTATGTGTAATATATTATATAATTTTTATTTAACAATTTTTTTAGCATTTTGTTAACTGATTAGTATATTTTAGATAAGCTTTTGTATACAAAAAAAAATTATTCTTTAACAAAATATCACACTTTATTCACGAATATAATCAATTAAAGTTATAATACTATCTACTTTATTACTTAAGTTGAACTTTGTATAGAAAATATTTTATGATACAAAATACAATTATTATAGATTAATTATCTATTTTTCTATTTTAAAAGACACTATCTTGAAAGAAGTAAATTTTGTATTCTAACTTTATTATATTTAATTTTAATTATAACCTATTTATATTAAAATTTGAATGTAATGGTCAGTAGTGAAGAAATGAAAAAAAAAGATAAAATGTCGTCAACCACATCTACACCTTTTAGTAATAACGTTTTCATGACGTTTGCTATTGTTGGAATATTTATTCACCTTATATTTGCTCTTTATTATGTACCAAGTTATCAAACTTGTTCTGAAGACTATCAATATAATGATACTAAATTAGCTCATATTAAAAAGCATAATAATGGTGATCATGAATATAGATTTGTCGTCATTACAGATCTTGATCATCATAGTAAGGTTCAAAATTCTAAAAAACCAAAATGGGAAAGTTATATGAAGTATGGAAAATTAATTATTAATAAACAAAAAACTTCAGCAAAAGTTTTTTGGGATGATGGAAATGTTATTTCTATTAGTTCTGATATAAGTGCTGGTGGAAGAGGAATGGAATTATCTGATTTGGCAGTTTTTGATGGAAATCTTATAACTGTTGATGATAGAACAGGATTACTTTATAAAATTATTGATAATAAAGCTTACCCATGGATATTTTTAAATGATGGTCCTGGTAATACACTTAAAGGAATAAAAGGTGAATGGATGACTGTAAAAGATAAACATTTATATGTTGGTGGTCTTGGAAAAGAATGGACAACTACAGAAGGTGTCTTTGTAAATTATCATCCAATGTTTGTTAAAGTTATTTCTCCATCTGGATCTGTAAAACATTTAAATTGGACTGATAATTTTATTAATATTCGTGATGCAGTTGGTATTAAGTATCCTGGATATATGATTCATGAGTCTGTTCAATGGTCTGATGTTCACCATCAATGGTTTTTTATGCCAAGAAGAGCATCAAATGAAACTTATACAGAAGCTACTGATGAATTTATGGGTACAAATTATATGATTATAGCTGATGAAGATTTTACTAATATTAAATATAAAAAAATTGGAAAAACTGGTGATGGTTCTAGAGGATATTCTGCATTTCAATTTGTTCCCGAAACTAATGATGATATAATTGTGACATTAAAAAGTGAAGAAAAAGATGGGGTTCCTGTTGCAAGTTATCTTTCTGTTTATTGTTTATCTACTGAAAAAGTAATATTAGATGAAACTCCTTTGTCAGGTACATTTAAATATGAAGGAATTGAATTTGTATAAATAATTTTATCATTTAAAAACAATTTTAATAGAGTAATAAATTTTTTACTATGATAGTTTTATTAATGATGTTTGTCAAAATGTTTTTCTTTAATTACCTTTAAATCATTCTTCATCAATATATAAAAATTATTTTATTTATTAATAATTTAATTCATCAATTGATACGGTACATATTATAAATATAATATTATTTTTATAATAAATTAGAATCCACAAGGCAGCATAATATAACTTTTAAAAAGTAAATCATTTAGATCACTTTATATCTTATAAATTTTACTTAAATGTATAGATCATATCGGAAGTTACTAAATCATTCAAAGACCATCATATGAGATCAAGTGTATACAATGGAAGACCAAATTATTCAAAGAAATGCCTAAGTTAATTGTAAACAAATGATATAATATGACATCATATTTATTTTTAGCAAAAAGAGTAGATACTACTGTGCTGTAATGTTGTAGCAAAAACTTGTTATATATTAGTGGTAAATATAAAGTATATAAATGAAGTTAATACATCATATAAAATATTTAGTCTATCTTTCCATTTATAGTTAAACAAAAAAAATATTAAAAATATATATATATGATTTCACCAGTTGATTCTAAAAAAATTCATCCTTTTTCTACAAATATTTGTATTGAAGAAAAACAAGAAAGAAAAAATGGATCATGGTATAATGGAGAATTTATAAAATATAGTGGACTAAATTGGTTTTTATCAACAGTTTTTGTTATTGGAACATTAGCAGGTGGGGCTCTTGTAGCATTACCATCAGCTATGGTTATGTCAGGTATATTTCCAGGAATACTTTTAACAATAATTTTTGGAATCCTTTTTTGTTATGCATCTGTTTGTATGGGTAAATCATGGTGTATGCTTCAAAAACACTGGAGTGAATATGAAAATTTTTGTAGAAGTCCTTTTTCTGAAATGGCATATAGAGCTTCAGGAAAAAAATTTGAATTTTTTGCAACATTCATCTTTTATGTTAATCAATTTGGAACATCAGTAGTCTTTTTACTTTTAGCATCAAAAAATGTATGGAGTTTATTAAAAGTATTTTATTTGGTAGATATTCCATTTTGTGCTATAATTTTAATTCTTGGATTCTTTTCATTATTTTTTATATTGTTAAAATCACCCGCTGATTTTTGGGGAGCAGCATTTTTAGCAATGGTATCAACTGCAATTGTTTCAGTTTTAATAATTATTGGTTCTAAAATAGATTATCATGATTGTGCTTCTCAAAGAGAAATACCTGAGTTAAGTTATACTAATATTTTTTTGGCTATTGGTATTATTAGTTATGCTTATGGTGGAGGAGCATCCTTGGCTAATGTACAACATGATATGAAAAAACCAAGTGAATTCACATTTTCATCAATAATTGGTTTTATAATAATTATATTATTTTATGTACCAGTTGAACTAATAACCTATTATACTTATGGTGATTCACTTCGTCATTCGGTTTTGGATTCAATGCAAACATTGGTAATTCAAAATATTGTTAATCTTTGTATAGGAATTCATTGTATTTTTGCATTTATTATTAATTTAAATCCATTAATGTTACATGTAGAAGAATTAGTTAGAATACCTGATAAATGTGGATTTAAAAGAGTTTTACTTCGAATAATAGTACTTGTTATTATTGTATTATGTGCTTTATTGGTTCCAACATTTGGTCCAATAATGCATCTACTTGGTGGTACAACAATGATGTTAACATCACTTTTAATCCCAATTTTTATGTATACTTCATTAAAAGCAAGAAAAAGGTTAATAAAAAAAGATTCAAAATATCTAGAACAATCACCAACATTATTAGAAACTTTAAAAAATTCATCCTCTACAGATACAATCACATTCATTGTTATAATGATAATAGGTATAATAGCAATGGTCTTCATAACAATATCTTCAATAAAAGCTTTGCTAACAACACATTATGCTCCACCATGTTTTGTATCATTCTTTAATGAAAAAACAATTGGTGAAAATTATTTAGCACATACAAATTGTTGCGGCCATTATCAAAATATTTCTATTTACAAATATCGCACAGGTTATTGTTCAACTCCTCAACTTGATTTCTACGATAATAATATTTTTTAATGATAAATAAATATTTTACTACATTTAATGTATTTTTAATGAATCTTCTTTTTTTTTTTGAAAACTTTAACAAGACTCCCACGAATCCTCATCAGGATTAAAATATATGTTTTATATAATATAATAAATTATTATTTGTCTTAAAAAATAATATTTTAAATAAAAAACTATTTTGTAAAAAGTTTTATAAATAGTAACAGGAAATAATAATATGATACACTTTTTTCTTACTTCATTTAATACATATACAAAACCAATGATCTTTTTAATTTATGATACAGAAATGATATCATCTATCATCATGCAATATTTTATGATACTACATAATTATATACTTTATATCAAATAAAAAGCAAAAATATAAACAAATTTTAATGTTTGTAAAAAAAAACTTTTTTAATTGAAAAAAAAAATTATTTTTCAATTTTATTTATATAAAAACTACTGTTTATTTTAATAATTTTTCCAATATTCTCTAATTTATAACTTTATAAAAAAAAACTCCATTTCTAAAATATTGTGAAAAAGAAATTTTGTAATTCATAATCATGTTGTAAAATCAAAAAATTTTTTACTAACATGTAATTTGTTTTTTTATTTTTATGACTACAGTTAAAATTAAATATTTCATTCTAACTCAAAAAAAGAAATTAATCTATGTTAAAAAAAGGAAATAAAATAGCATTGATAAGTTTACGTGTCACCTAAAAATGAATAACTTTTTTACTAAATATCTTAAAACGATAGTTTTTGTTTAAAAGAAGGTCATTTTTCCAAAATATCAAAATTTTTAAATTAAGTTTATTATAATGGTTAAATTTTCAAACTTTGATAAAAATGCTGTGTTTAAAAATTTAGACATTGCTACTAATACAAGTGTTAATCAAGTAGGTTTCATTATGTAATAAAATATTTGCTAAATTTAATAGGAAGAAGTAGAAAAAGATGTTGCTGATACTTTTGTAAATTTCTTAACCTTTCTTGATATTAATGAAGATGAAGCCTTTGACAATGCTAAGTTATTTCGCCAATCTCATGCTCAATTTGCTATAAAGCAATTAAGTTGGCTGTCATCTGGTGCTTCTTCCATGGAATCAAGTAGAACATGGTACTGTTTTTGGGGTATACATACACTAAGATTATTAAATTATACAATAAGTGAAAAATTAGCTAACAATGTAATTACATTCTTGAAATCATGTCATAACAGTGATGGAGGTTTTAGTGGTTCTCCGGGACAATTATCACATTTGGCACCTACATATGGTGCTGTAATGGCTTTATTAGAAATTGGTACTGAGGAAGCTTATCATTGTATTAATCAAAAATCTATGTTTAATTTTATAAAATCTCTCAGTGTTGGTGATGGAAGTTTTTATATGCATGTTGGTGGAGAAATTGATATGCGTGCTACATATTGTGCAATTTCTATTGCTTCAATATTAAATCTTGACATGAATGTATTATTTAAAGGTACTGCCGTTTGGATTCGAGATTCACAAACATTTGAAGGTGGTTTTGGAGGTTTACCTGATGTTGAAGCACATGGCGGTTATACTTATTGTGCTGTTGCAGGCTTATCATTGTTAAACAAATTGAATACAATTGATTTGACAAACTTGTCATGCTGGTTACAACTTAAACAAATGCCTTTTGAGGGTGGATTTTGTGGTCGCACAAATAAACTTGTTGATGCGTGTTATTCATTTTGGCAAGGATCTATTTTTGCAATTTTAAAAAATTTCAGTAAGACAGAACCAAATTTTGTTTATCCTGAATTGGATGCAAAAGCATTAGAAGCATTTACATTGTTTATCTCTCAAGATCCTTTGGGTGGTTTAAAAGATAAACCAGGAAAACCTTGTGATTTATATCATACTTGTTATTCATTAAGTGGTTTATCAATTGCTCAACATTACCATAATGAAAATCAAATAGTAGGCGGGGAAAATTGTATAGTTGAAAGTATAGATCCTCATTATAATTTAACTGTGAAGTATGCCGAGAAGGCACTTTTATATTTTAAAAACATATAATTTATTTATTTTAATACAATTAGAAATATTTTAATTTTGGTTTTTTTCCAATAATACTTTTTTATTAGTTATATTTAATTTAATATAAAAATTTTAGGATGGTTAAAGTTAAGAAGAAGGCATCAAAAATTGATAAAAAATTAAAACTTAAGAAATTTGAAAATGTAAATGTAAATAGTAGCCTTTTAATTCATCATGAACAAGGAACAAAATGGTATAACAATACATATGATGACAAAGCAACTAGTGAAAATGATTTACTTACTGGAGATGAATTGAAAATGTTAGAAGAAAAAGCTAGCAAGTTATTACAAAATGATTGTAATATTTTTCATAAGAAAAATAATACTTCACTAGCAAATATTAATTGGATGGAAACTATATTATCAAAGGGTACCTTCAATGATAAAATTACAGCTATGCAACTTTCTATCAAAAAAAGTCCAGTACATTCTTTAGAACATTTAAATAGTTTAGTTTCTATTTGTGAGAAAAAAAAGTTAAGAAATTTATATTTGTTAATTAGATTGTTAAAAGATATCTTCCTTCTTGATCTTTTACCCTCAGATAGAAAATTAATTTCATTTAATCAACGTCCTTTAGCTAGAATTAATGAGTTGTCAGGTGGTGATGCTAATGTTATTAATAGAAGACTTATCATGTGGAAATATGAATCTGAACTTAAAAATGTTTACCATAAATTTATAAAAGCTTTAGATAATTGTAGTTCTGTGGTTGTTGAAAATATTGCCAACCAAAGTAGTTCTTTTTTGATGGATCTCTTAATGGAAAGACCTGAAAAGGAAAGTGAAATATTGACAATGTTAGTTAATCAACTTGGAAATCCTCATAAAAAAAATGCTTCTTATATAATTGTTCTTTTAAAAAAATTAATAGATAAGCATCCATCTATGAAAGAAGTTGTAATAAAAGAAATTGAAACATTAATATTTAGAAAAAATATTCCAATTAAAACACAACAGTATGCTGTTGGTTTTCTTACACAAATATTTTTAAATGTTGTTGAGAAGAATGCAGCTCAAATATTATTAAAAATTTATTTTGCTCTTATTAAAACATTGTTAGCAAAAGAAAATAATGAATGTAAATTAATGGATTTAGTAATAGTGGGGGTATATCGTGTTTTACCATATGCTAAAGATAGAATTAATGAAATGAGTAAAGAAATTGAAAGTTTATATAAATTGATTACTGTTGCCAAATATTCAATTTCTATGAGAACATTACGTTTAGTATTTAAATCAAGTTCAATTGTCGGTACAGTATCTGATCAATTTTATGCATCTCTATACAGATTTATGTTTCGTGATCATCCATCTAAATACCAAAAGGATTTATTTGCTCTTGTCTATGATGCTGTTAAGCATGATGCTATTTTTGAAAGACAAAGAGCTTTTATTAAGCGACTTTTTCAGATAGCTTTGGTAGGACTTCCTGAATTAGCAGCTGAAGCCTTATTTACAGTTGGAAGGCTTGTTAAAACAAATAAAAATTTAATTTTACTTCCTGAACATGACTATTCAGGTGGTTGTGATGTAAAAAAAGAAGAAGATGATATTGCTGAAGTAGAAGTAGAGGATGAAGATGAAGTATATTATGATTATGATATTGACGAAGGAGGAAATATTGTGAAACTTGAAGCACAGGTTGATCAAAATAATTTTAAATTTGCCGTAAAAACTGAGGAGATTGAAAAAAATAAATTTAAAATTACCAAATTTTATAACCCTCATGGTCTTAATCCGCAATATTCCAAAGCTCATCAATCTTCTGATGTTGAATTATTGTATCTTAAAAAACATTACCATCCTATTGTCTCTGATTTTGCTTCTAAATTGATAAGGAATACAGAGATTATTTACAAAGATGACTTTAAGGAGGATCTTTCTGTTATAAGATTTTTGGATCGTTTTGCTTTCCAAAAAAGTAAAAAGAGTTCAAAAAATAGTATTAAATGTTTGGCTGTTGATTCAGAGGAATACATTCAAATGAATCCTAATAAGGTTCCTTTGGATGAGATATATCTTCATAGATATGCTCGTCTTAAACTTTCAAAATCTAAAAATACTGAAGAAGATAGATTCTCTATTAATTCTGACGAGTTTGATGAAATTATTAAAAACTTTAATGATCAATCTATGGCAGATGATGTTATGGATAGTGATGATGATTTGGATATTTTTGAAAAAGAACTGGAAGAAAAACAAAAGGTTGGTAAGAAAAGAAAAAGAACAAGTGATGCAGAAAAATCTCTTTATGAAGTTCTTAAAGGTGTTGATACTGAAGAACCTGAAGATAGTGAGGAAGAAGTCGGTTTTGAAAATGATGATGGTTTTAGCAGTAGTGACAATGATAGTGACGATAATGATGCTTTCATCAACGACGACGACGATGATGATGCTGTTGACGATGATGATGATGATGATGACGATGCTATGAACGATGGTGTCGGTGATAATTTTGTTGAGATTACTGATGAAGAAGAAGATGAGTAGGAATAATTCAAATTAAAAAATTTATTCTATAATTAAAATTGTTTCTTGATGTTTTTAAATTAGCATTGAATTTAGTAACATTTTATATATTTTTGTTATTATTGTTATTTTGTTGTTTATTATTAATTATTAAATTACATTATTGTTTTATTATGTTTTGATAAATTAAATGGCCATGCTTTCGTTATCAATTTTTCAAAAAAAAGTTGTTTTTTAAACTCTTTTTATACAAAGATAGAGAAAATTTTATGACTCATTATTGACAAATAAATTAACATATTTTTATTATTATTTATTTTAAAATTCTAATTTACAACAAAATTTTCTTTTTATCATTTTTACAGATTGTCACGTTATACAAATATATTCATATCATTCAATGATGAATTAATTTTGGACTTAATTTTAAAGTCATTTAGGTATATTAAAAATTTTATTTTAAAAAATTAAAAAAACAACTTTTTTTGGAAATTAAATATGCTACTATAGTCATTCGATAGCCCTTGAAACGGGATGAATTTTGAATATAATCAACTATATCTTAAAATTGAAACTTCAGGAGTTATAGGGATTCAAAGTTGAAGGGCGAAATGATGGAATTTTTTTCTGTAAATTAGGATTTCTATGACAATATTGTAAATTTTGAAAATAAATACTTTATTCTAGATCAATTTTTTTACGACAAATTCATTTAGCCTATTCACATCTTCATATGACTTATAAAAATGAAGTTATGATAAGAAATATGATTAAAAAATTGTTTTAAGAAACTAGCGATAACTCAGGTTAATGAAGTCACAGAACCATGAAACTTGATGCGCTGGACTTCTTTTTTAATTTGAGGTATACCCTACGTTGAAAAGATTTTAAAATTTTCAACCGTTCTTGTGATATGAAACTTGGTACTTTTTTGCGCGTAATCCATTGTCACCATTTTTTTATATCTCAAAAGCGGTTGAAGATATAAAAAATTTTTGAAGGTAGGCTCTATATGAAAACTTATTTGAAGACAATTGCAGAAGTCTAGTTGCATTTATCTTGATTTTGAAGCGAGATATGAACAAAGGCGGAAATTTTTCTAAAATATTCATTGTTTCCGACTTTTCGGTATTTCAGAAAATACTTATCCTATGAAAGTGGGACTAGTTTCATTCGATTTCTATTCAAAAGTAGGTCTAGGAAAATAATTTTCATAGCTATAACGTTATTATTTTCAGAGATATAAAAGTTGGCTGAAAATTTTCTAGATTTCTAATTTTACCTCTAAAACTGTGACCAAAAATGAACAACTTTTTTTGGAATTTGAAAGTGCCACTATAGTCATTCGATAGCCCTTGAAACGGGATGAATTTTGAATATAATCAACAATATTTGAAAATTGAAATTTCAGGAGTTATAAGGATTCAAAGTTAAGGGCGAAATTGGGGAATATTTTTTTGTAAATTTCGACTTCCATGATACAATGAGATATTTTAAAAATTAACAGATGATTCTAGATCAATTTTTTACGAGAAATTCATTAAGCCTATTCACATCTTCATAGGACTTCTAAAAATGAAGTTATGATAAGAAATATATTTTAAAAAAATTTTTAAGAATTTAGTGATAACTCAAGTTAATGACGTCACAGGTCCATGAAATTTGATGCGCTGTGCTTCTTTTCTAATTTTAGACATACCATACGTTGAAAAGATTTTCAAATTTTCAACCGTTCTTGAAATATTATGCTTGGTACTTTTTCGCGCGTAATCCATTGTCACCATTTTTTTATAACTCGAAAGTGGTCAAAGATATAAAAATATTTTGAAGGTAGACCCTATATGAAAAGTGATTTGAAGACGTTTGCAAAAATCTGCTTGCATCCATTTTGAATTTGAAGCGAGATATGAACAAAAGCGGAAATTTTTCTAAAATATTCATTGTATCCTACTTTTCTGTATTTCTGCAAATACTTATCCTATGAAGATGGGACTAGTTTCATTCGATTTCTATTCAAAAGTAGGTCTAGATTATAAATTTTCATAGCTATAACATAAATATTTTCAAAGATTTAAAAATTGGCTGAAAATTTTTTAGATTTCTGATTCTACCTCTAAAATTCTGATAAAAAAAATAATTTTTTTTTTGGAATTTGAATATGCCGCTGTAGCCATTCGATAGTCTTTGAAATGGAAAGAATCTTTAAAATAATTAACAATGGCTTTTTTTAGAGTTATGTATATATAAGAAATTTTTTTTTGAAAATTTGAATATTAAATATATGTATACATTATTTTAAAAATACAACTGTGATTTTATATAAATTTTAATCTAACATATTAACTAAATAATTTAAAAAAGTAAATGATGTTAAAATTTTATTTTTATGATAATTTTGGTTATTTATGTAAAAAAATTATTTCTAAAACTTTTCAAATACTTTTTTTTATTTTATTTTTTATAAATTCAGTACGTCACAGTGACTTTAAAAGAGATCCTAAATTTGAAATATATAATTGATATAAAAACTATAATTTATAAATTATAAGAAATTATAATTACTAAAAATTAACTATAATTAATACACACAAAATAGATATTTAAAAAAGTAATAGTTAATTATTTTATCAAAATTACTGGATAAATACAAAAAGTGATCAAACAAATGTTTATGTGTAAAAAAAATTAAATATAATAGTTATAATTATCAAGTTTATAACTTATATTGGGAAAGTATATTGATATCAAATTTTTAGAAATGACTTTTGATTTTTAGATTTGTTTTTATTACAAATTTTTGAATATAAAAACATTCCCATAAAAATTAAAAAAACTATACATAATAAAATTTGTATTTCACTCCACTTGGCAGCTTCAATTAAATTGTCTGATTCTACTGTGAGGAAATTGAAAAATTTAATATAAGGTTGTATTGCAACTATAAAACTATACTCAATGAAAACAGTTGAAAGAAAACATATTGTTGAAACTATTATTATTGGTAATGTTAATTCTGTATCATCCCAAACTCTCCATTGTTGAAATAATTTAATTTTTTCCTTTCTTGAATTTGACAAAATATAATCATCAACTATTTTTTTATTATCATAATTATTATTTCTGTTATATAAAAGTGAAGTATAAATAAACAATGAAAATAATTGAATAGATATTAACATATTAAAAAGACTTTTTGATCTAAAAAACATTTGTGAGTTAATGGAACAATGTGGAAAATGATCTTTTATTATAATATTAGGATATAAATAATAAAATATTGCAACAGGAACTGATATCTAAAAATAAATTATTTTAACATAATTAGAAATATTACTTACTTGAAATAAAAATAAAATAATACCAATACATTTTTTAGTATATTTCAATTCACAAATCAAACGTTCAATAGCCAAAAATGCAGGAAAAAATAAAAATATTATTTGACCTAAATTATAAGAGGAATAAAATAAGGCACAATTTTCTCCTGTAAAATCTATCCATGAACAAAGATGATCTTTAGGTTGTAGATATATTGTTTGTAAAAAGTACATTGATGGTATTATGGTACCAAAAGATATTAAAATTATTGAAAAACATAAACCAAATAATATAAGTTTTGTACTTATTTCTAATTGATTCTCAAAATATAAATTTATACATATTGTTATAAACAAACATAAGCATATTAATGATAAAAAACTTTGAAGTCCATATATTATTTGACTACTAGCATTATTTAAGTAAAAAGTTTCACCAAACAAGCAAAATGTAGTATTGAGCATTTTAAATTGTAAAAATAATTTAATATTTACTACATGAATAAATTTAACTTTCTTTAAATAATCATTTTGTCCTTGATTCAAAAATTTGATATGTTATAATTTTCTTAAAAATTGAAATAGGTCATTTTATTAATTATAATAAGTAAGTAAAAAAAAGTATCAAACTTCTAATGCATGGCTATTTAAATTACATGAATAATAAAGTTTTTCATGACATTTTATTTAAACTATATTGTTATTAACATTATTAAAATGTTGTAACAATTAATTACATTATATTTATATGTAGGATGTTTCACTTTATCTTTTCCTTGTAGAACTTGTATTTATTCAAAAAGTCAAAAAAATTTAATTTATTCACATTTTATATATTGATAAGCAATAAATTATCATGCATAATTAAACCTATTTTTTGATATAATATATTTTTTTTTAATTATAAAAAGTTTTATATGATTCTCAATTTCTATCTATTTATAATTTATTTCAAAAATATATTTATGATTAAATAACAAAAATTAGAATTAACAAAATATGTGATAAAAAGTCATACAAAATAGTATGTATATAAAATTTTTAAATTCAATAAGAATTTTATCAAATAACCTAATAATATATACAAAATCTTAATATTTTTAATGATATAAACAATTTTATCTTTTTTTAATTTGTAACATTTTTTTCAATAATTGAATAAGAAAACATTATAAAATAACATAAATACATAATATTTTTATTAGATGATTTAAAATGATCGTACACTTGATAAGAAATCAAACATATTAATCAATATTTAACTGTTTCTATCAAGATTGTCATTCATTATGATTTAAGATTGATTAGATGCGTTGTGGTAATATTAATATTAATTTATTTTGACTAATTTTAGTATAATTATGCCTTTTTTCTCAGATATATTTAATTTTGCAAAAAATCACAAAAAAACAATTATTACAGTGGCTGGTTTGGCAATTACAAGTGTTCCAGCAGTTTATTATTTTTTAAAAAATAATGAAGAATCTTCATTAAAGATAAATGAAAAATGGGAAGATGAATATATTAATAAAGTTGATACTTTAAAAGTAAGTTAAATCTTTTTTTTTTAACAAAAATTTTTTTTTATTAGAAAAAACATGAATATTTGTTGAGTGCATATTCTAGTGTCTGTCAATCAAGGATGAAAAAATACTTATTAAATATTATTGAAATAATAGATAAAATTTATGATATTGAAAGTTTAAAAAAGCAAGTAATGGAAGCTGAGACATCTGGAGCCAGAGCAAAAGCATTTAAAATTTTAGGCAAAACGGTAATTGCAAGAGATATATCATTTTCAATTATAACAAGTTGTATGATCTTTGCACTAGAATGTCAGGCAAATGTTATAGCTCATGAAATGGCAAATCAATCTAAATTTAATAATTCCTCCAATTCAGTAGACTCAGAGGCATTGTATATTCAAACTTTTTTAAGAATGATATCATTATTTATTTCAGAAAATAATTTAAAAAATATTACAAAAAAAGTTAATGAAATTGTATTTGTAGATATGGAACCAGTTGATTTAAAAAAATCATTTACAAAAAAAGAATTTATTGATACTCTTGTAGTTCTTGGAAAAGCTGTACTTAGAGATAACTTTTTTCAAAATATAAGTGATAAATTTGTTTCAAATATGAATTTTGTAAGACAACAAGAAATTGAATTAGTTATCCTTTTTGAAAATTATGTTTATTTACTTAAAAATGTTTGTAAAAATAATTTACTAGAATTATTAGTTGAGAGATATTTGACAAATTTTGGCTTCAAAATATTTTCAAAGATTGAATCTGACAATTGTTATTATATTGGATTAATACCACAAATATCCGAAACATACAATGAAACTGCATTCCAAAACGGAAATTTAAATGTTAATGATATTATATGTGATATTCAAAAAATTTGTTATGACAAATTGACAAACAAAGCATAAAAAAAATATTTATATTATAACAAAAAAAAAATATATAAATTTATTTAGAAATTTATAATATTAAAAATCTGTTTCTAAGACACCGTTTTCATTAACTCTTGTTTTTATACTTTCAATGTTGTTTGGACTTTTTTCTTTATCTGAATTTTCAGATGCTGTCTCATCAATAAAAGGTGGTGATTTATTTTTTGTCATCGGTTCTTTTGGGGATTCATTAGATATATGGCTTTTTTGTATTTCAGTTTTTATTTCTTTTTGTGATTCTAGAGGTGAAAGATTTAAAAATTCATCTAGGCATGAGGTATCAACAGGTACTTTTGTTTTTGTTTCATTTACATATGTTTTTTTTATAATACTTCCTCTTTCATGACTTGCACTACGTTTTTTATTAATATACTCAAGTATATTTCCTGTATCAGGTGTTGTAGGGCTTATGGAATGATCTTGACTACTAAAACTATCTTGTGATGGTAATCTTTTTCTTTGAACAAATTCTAAACTTTTTCTTCTTGAAGCATACATACCATTAGAAAATTGTTCTTTGACTAACTGTTTTATAGATGACATCTGTAATTCTGATGGTGGTGATGGAAATGATGTATTATCAATTATTGGGCCTGTTGATGTGGTAGTTTTTTTTCCTCCTGATGTATTAATATGGCGAACTGTTAATGTATATGGTATTTCACCTTCTAATAGATGAATTTTTTTTATATCTGGTTGATCTACACTTTCAATTGATATCATTGTTGGTTTATCAATATTAGTTATTGTTTCACTAGTTGATACTATTTTATCTACAATTTTAGAAATATCATTTGAATTACCTAAATTTTTAGGTTTTGGTGGAACAATTGGTTTTGGTTTAAGTAACTTTTTTTCTTCCTCATTACTTTCTTCCTCAGTTGAAAGAGACACATCTGTTACTGGGGTTTTTGCTGTTATTACAATATTTGATTTATGTATAACTTTACCAGGTAATGGTCCTGATGTTGATTCAATTGTTGATGATATTGATGAAGCTGTTGTTGTGGTAGGTTTAATGTAATATGAATAATCTTTAGGTGTATTAGGTATTGATACAGATGGTTTAGGAAAAACAATAGGTTTATCATTGTTTTTTGTATTATTAATATTACCAGAATTTTTTACCAAACATTTATCTTCATTTTTTTCATTATCAATAATTTTTGGTCTTTGTACTTTTATAGGAATGTTTTGTTGTGATATTATAGGTTTAAATGTTGTTGATGATTCAGGAATATTATTTTTTTTATTAATATTAAAATCATTTTTTAAATTATTTTCCTCTTTATCTATATCTGGTATATTATCTTGGGTTACAAATGGACCATCAATTGGTACTGGAATAGAATTCTGAAAATAAAATAAAGTTGTTTTATTAATTATTATATAAATTTACAGGAAATAATTGTTTTGATGAAATATGGACAACTTTTGATGATACATTGCTTGAATTTTCTTCATTTTTTTTATATTTTGTTTTTTTATTATTTTGATTTTTATCATTATCATTGTCTTTTTGTTTAACAACAGTTTTTACAATAACTTCTCCTATACGTTTTGTAGTAAATACTGTATTTAATGCTCTATTATCAGTTGGGGCAGTAACAGATGATAAAATATCTGATGCACTTGAAGCATCATCACAAAGTTTATAAGATCCCTCTGAATCATAATCAAAATCTTTTATAATATTTTTTTTGGTTCGAATTTCATAATCAATAAAATTTTCCCCTGAGGCAGATTTAAATGGTATTCTTTTACCTTCTGTTTCGAGATCAATTTCAATAGATGATTTATTATTATTTGTAACATTAGGCATAGATAAAGATATATTATCTAAATAATCAGTTGTATCATGTGGAAGTACTGTAGCATATAATTGATTTAAATTTTCATCATTTTTATTTTCATTAGTATTTTTATTTATAGATGAATAAACTTTTGAATACATAGCATTAGGTATTTCTATATCACTACTTTCATAATCACTTATATAATTACACTTAGGATTATTACTTTTAACATACATAGATTTTGTTTTCATATCACTATTTTTAGATGTATTAATATAATAACTTCTATTACTATATGAATTTGTTTGATAAGGTACTTGTTCAATTGTACTTGCAGATTTACTTTCACACAAAGGTAAATTTTCATTTTGCTTATTTCTCATTGTTATTTTTGGCACATACTCATCCTCAATACCACTATTTTGATTATTATTTAAAGTTGATGGATAACTATTAGTTATATCTCTATTAACTGTTATATGACCTGAACAAATAGCTCTAAAAATAATATATTAAATTTAAAAAAAAAAATAAATGTAATAATTTTTTTTTACCTTGAAAAAGGTTCTCTTCTTTTTCTATGTTCCCTTACATAATCAATTAATTGTTTTTGTGTTCTTCCATGATACCTAAAACTAGATCCTCTACTAAATAATTTTGTATTATCTTTTTTAGGTTCAATAATTTCAGAACACCTAAAAAATGCATGATGTTCTACACATTTTTTCCAAAAAGTTTTACATTCATTTCTTGTTTCAAAATAAAATTCAATTGTTTCCTTATAAAATTGCTAAAAAAAAATAAAAAATTTATTGATAAATAAAATAAAATTTTTTTTATATTTTACATAATTTTCTGGATGTAACTTTATTAAAAGTTTTTTTCTTTTAAAACTTAGTTTTCTTATCTTTGCCCATGAAAATGTTGAGATACATTGTATTTGATGGTAAACTTTAACTCCAACATGAGCTACTGACAATGAAACTGATGTTCCTTCTATATCACGACATGGATGTAATTTAACACCAAAAAATTCACATTTTCTGGCTGTTTCAAAAATTAATAAATCACACTCAGCAGGTGACATTCCAATTAATTTTTTATGATTTTCCATAACTTTAATTTGAAATCCTGGTGTTTGTTTTGGTATAAATGATATAGCAGATAAATAGGTATGATCAGGATAGTCTTCTGCTGAGTAATCACCACAATCTGCCTGTACAAAATATGATATCAGGAGGGCAGCTGTATTTTCATTACATAATAATTCACCTCTACCTAAATCTCTTCTTAATTGTAAACTTATTAAATATTTTGTATACTCTTCCTCAATATCAGTAGAATTTGGTGGGTAAAATTTAACAATAAAATAAAATCTTGCATCTGAATGGGTAGCTGTAATTTGGCGCAAAATAGATTTATCTTTATCTAACCAACACTAACAATAAATTCATTATTACTATTATAATATGTTAAAAATGATAATAAGCTTACTCTATTTCCATAACAATCTATAAATTCTAATCCAAAATAATCATTTTCTATTAAATTTAGATGACGACAAACTTCATCAAATAATGCTTGGCCATCAGCTTTATGTCCTAAATGAAAAACTGCAACTGTATCATCGAGCATCCTAACTTTTATACACATTAATTTTCCTTTTTTAGGATCTAAACCAGGAACTGGTGGTGCTCCAACACCTTTTGGAATTGTTGAAGACATATTCCGCATATCATTTATCCTAAATATATAATTATTTATAAATTATAAATAAAAATTTAAAAATAAATTGGTGAAATAAAATGTAATAAACATTGTAATAAAGATATTCAACAAGAAATTTTATCTTATTTGCAATTAAGACATTACATTATTCATATTATATTATATCAATCTTCTTGGATAACAATTTTAAAAGTAGAATGATATTTATAATATAAAAATAAGCTCATATAATTTCAAAATACTTAAGTTGTTAGAGACAGTCAACATAAAAATATAACCTCTGATATATTTTAGTATAGACACTCTTATAATATTATATAAGAAATGTTCTTCAGTTGAACTACATATTGCCAATTGGCAATTGGAAAGCTTTCCTCCGGTAATAATAATTTGAAGAGTATTTTCACATATACTATAATGGTAAAGATAAAGACATGTTATATATATATATTTTATAATCATTTTATAAAATATAATAATAAAAATAAATAAACATAGTTTTATAATACAAATATTACTAATATATATTTAATTTAGATGGCACAAATTTCCAAGTATGTATAAAAAGTTTTTCAGCTTTTAGTATTTAAGATGGTATTAAAATATATATAAAAATTGATTCGAAAAGTTATAGTGTTAGATAATAATTTAATTTTTAACAAAAGAGTTAATCCTTTAATTTAGACATTATGTAAGTTATACAAATAGACAAAATAATTTAAAAAAGTTGTAGAATATATTTATCACATATGTTATTATTATTTTTTTTTTATTATGTTAAATATTTTTTTTTTCTATATCTAAAACATCATATAGCATTTTAATATAAAAAAAAAATTTTTTTTTTATAATATATTTTAAAAATTTATTAAAAAGGAAACAATTTAATTCATTTATTCGAATAATATAAAATATAATTTTAGATATATTTTATATATTCTTTTTTTTTTTTTTTGATAACAAGAATAGATATTTAAATATTCTTTAGAAATATTATATGGCATATTGATAGTATCAAACAAATTTCTTGTGATGAAAATAAGAACAAAGCATTTTGGCAGTTAGTTTGCTACTACATTATACTCAACTTTTTAAATGTCTATTTTACTTTAAGACTTTCTGCCAATACAACATTAAAATTTCTTTTATTTTAATAGAACTACTACTATATTCTAAAATTTATTTAATGCATTTAAAGGAAAAATAGTATATGATGTTTCTAATAATTTATAGTAATTATAAAAGATAATCAAAGAAAAACAAAACAGAAATTCAAATAAATAATTATTGAAACTAGGAAATAGAGAAATAATTTTATTTTTAAATTAAGTTTGCTTTTAAATAGAAATTTGGGTCAAAAACTAATATTAAAATTAAAAAAAAAATGTTTTTGTATATAATATAGTAATAAATATAATCTAAAATATTTTATTATATAGTATGAGTATAAAAAATTGAGTATAAAAAGTTATAAAATTATTACAATTTTATTTAAACTTTTTTTTTTCAAGCAAAAAATAATTCAATAAAATATATTGTCTTTTATTTATCATAGACACATCTTCTTAATACAATATTTGAAAAAAAATATCAAAAAGAAAGTATATATATTAAATATGGATTATCAATAGTTTAATATATTATTGGTCAGAAACATCACCGGCTTCTGACGGTGATTGAATTTTAATGGATGGAGAAATAAAAATATTATTTTCATCTTTATTTGTTTGTTGAAAATTTTGAGAATTTTGTTTTAAATTATTTGTCATCTCAGGAGATGTTTTTTCAGATTTATTGTCAGTTGACGAAATTTCATGTGAATTTTCTTCATCTGTATCATTACTATTTTCTAATTCTGTTGATCCGGATGTATGTATACTTTCATCTTCTGATTTTTCATCCTCAACATCAGATGAATTTTCCTCATAATCATGATTAATTGAATCATCTGTCATTTTTTGTGTTCCATTAATTTTTGTCTCATCTATTACATTATCCTCATCTAATTGTTTATCAACATAATTTATATTTTGAGAATGGTTTTCTAAATTATTATATTCATCATCCACAGAAATATTATCGTGTAAAGTATCTGCCCTTTGTAAACTATTATTTTCAGCTGGTAAACTTTCTTCATCATCTGTTTGATTACTTTGTGTTTCGGAGATTAAAACATTTCCATCAAATTCATGTTTATTATTATTTTCGTTTTCTGATGACAAATCCATTATATCGTTTTTTTTACCTTCAGAACTATTAATCTCATTTTCTATATTTTTAAAATCTTGATCTAACTTTTCTTCGTTTTCATTTGTAATATCATGAGGTGAATTTAAATCAATTAAATCTTCTTCACTTTCATAATTTTTATTTTCCGTATTGTCATCTTTTTTAATTACAAAAGAATTATGAAACTCAACTTCACTATCTTCATCACTTTGAATGTTGTTTTGTTTATCATTTTCATGCATTTTGTCTTCCTCAAGATTGAGTATGTTTGAATTTTTTTCATCATTAGTATTATCAAATAAGATGTTATCCACCTCAGTATTTGTATTATCATAATGTTCTTCATTATTTGTGTCCTTTTCTTCATCTTCATCCTCTTCATCTTCCTCCTCATCCTCATTATTATAATCTTCTTCAGAATTTTCATCAGAAAATTCACTTTCATAATGCTCTTTTTCATTATTTTCATAAATATCCATATTATCTTGTTTAGCAATATTCGAATTATCTGAGGTATTAGTTTCAATAGAATTTCTTTTACTATTATTTTCTTCATTTAGATTATTTTCATAAGAATTATCTTCTAGCTCATTTTTTATAACTTTTTCATCACTTTCAAATTCTTCTTCATTATCAATTTTTTTTTCTTCCAATGTTATATCATTTGTATTGTTATCTTTATCTTGATTTATATTTTCTTCAATTGTATTGTTATCATCAATTTTTTCTTCATTACTTAAATTATCCACCACACTCTCATTGCCTATTATGTCTTCATCATTATTTTTTATTGTATTTTCAATTGGTTGTTCTTCCTCACTAACACTTCGTTTTTCTACTACTTTTATCTCCGTATTTTTATCATCTAATTCACTATCCTCTTCATTGTCTTTTTTATTGTCTTTATCATTATCATCTATAATTAAAATATCAGGCTCTTTTTTATTATTTTCATCTGATGAAACTATTAATGAGGGAAATTTATTACTCATTGGTGCCAATTTTTGTGCCATGTAATTTGGCTTTTGTTTTCTAGGTAATCTTGCTAATGGAGGTAATCGACTTCCTTCTACTACATTTTGAAGACGTTTATTACCAAATACAGTATTATTTTCATTTTGATTTCGATTTATTTTTTTATTTTCTTTATTTAAACTTTTAACAGGAAATTGTCCTTCACTTCTAGTAAAACTATGAGCTAAATTTGGTAAACTTTTTGGTTTAAAAAACCAACTTGTCTCTGATGAGTTGAATCGTTTAATTGCTGAACTTGTATTCCAAGGTGTTAAATCACGAATTTTTTCCATTTTTGCAACTTGATTTTTTAATGATTCTTTGTATTCTGTCAATGTTAAATCATCCAATTTATGAAGATAATTATATTTATCACTCTGTGAAAATAATTTTTCATAAACATTTTTATGTCTTTTTTTCATTTCATCACTATTTCTATAATTTGATTCAATACGTTCTATGACAGCTCGATCATGAGATGTCATTGGTCTTTTCAATGTTCTAATGTGAGGATTTTTTAATAAACCATTTTTTTTAATTCTTCTATATGTTTCAACTTTTTCAACAGCTTCAAGTTTTCTACTTAAATCACTTAATTGTGCTAGATGTCTTTCTTTATTTCTATTTAATAATGACATCATATGTTGATGCCTAGCATATACAGCATTCTTAGAAGGCACTTCTTCACCATCATCCTATAAAAAGAAAAAAATTAAATAAATGTTTATGTTAAATTTTATCATACCAAACCTAAAAATTTTAGATGTCGTCGCATACATGGTTTTTCTAAGTATCCTCTTAAATGAGTATCTAACAAAGGATTGTAATATTCCATTAAAATAATAAATAAAGTAATATCAAAAAATATTCAAGTATATTTTCAATAATCTATAAAGTTACTTTACATTTTCTGTTCCATTCTTTCCATATGTACGCTATCATAATATCACCTTGTCAACGGATTTATATTATAGCCACTCCTAGCAAAACAATATTATTTCTAACGCTATATTATTAATATAAAATTTAAATTAAATTTTAATTTTACTAATATATACATATAAATCCAAAATAAAAATGATCTATATTAAAATAAAAAATATATAATTTTATTAAAAAATATTAAAATTTTTTTTATATTATTATAATTTTAATATAATAATAAAATTTTTTTATTATAATTTATTATAATAATAATTTATCCATTTATTTTTTAATTTATTTTTATATTTTTAAATAAATTGTAATATGTCAAGTACAATTCCACCATTACCTCATCCAGTTAGAGGTTCTTTAAAACTTCCATTATCAGTAAAAGAATTTGAAAACATTAATAATCCTGAGACAATTTTATCATTAATTGAAATGGTAAAATTAGAGGAAATAAAAAAATTTATAAATTGTAGTGATGAATTAGGTAAAATAATACAAAAAGATATTAAGAGAAGATGGGAGATTAGTGAACAACGGGCTAAGGATATTGAAGCATATTTAGAAGTTAATAAACCAGATCAAAATACTATTGAAGATGATAGATTTGATATTTTTTGTGATCTTTTAGATAAAGCATGTCAAGCATTTGAAATTTATGATGAACATGAAAGTAGAGAAATAGCTAGTGGAAAAAGACTTTATTTGGAGTGTGAATTATTAGAAATTATTAATAAGTCTTTTGATACAATTTATAAAAAAATGCAAACATTAGATGAATTTAAAGATGATAGAGATGGAGCTTTTAATGAACGTGATATTATACGTATTGATATTCGATCACTGGATGTTCAATATTCTTTAATTCATGAAAGATTTTTAAAAGCATTCTTAGAAATGGAATGGTAATATCTATTAATGTTGTATTTTTTTTTATTAAAAATAAAATTTGAATTTAATTATCTTGGTATTATTAAAATTTTTAAAAAAAAATCACATTATTAAATTTTTTTTTTATAAAAAATATTATGCAATCATTTTTGAATATATTTCAATAGATAATAATATAATTATTTAATTGTATTTATTTGATGATTTTTAATTTTTCTCTATTTTCAAAATATTTTTTTTATTTATAAAATATAATATTGTTATAAATTTCTATTACATCATTAAAAATAGTTTGTTCTAAAAAATTCTATTTTATTTAGATAAATTTTTTTTTCTTACAAATATTAATTGGTTTTTCATTGTCTCAATAATTGTTAATTCAATGAAAAAAAAAATACTTTACAAATGACTAAATATAAAAACCAATTGGCATTAAAGATTAAAATTGTCTATGAAAATAGATGTTATTATGTAATTTCAATTAAATGAATCATTTAATATGTAAAATATAGAAAATAATTAATTTTATTTCCAAATGTAAGCATGTATTTATATATAATAAATTAAAATCTCTATAAATATAGAAACACTAAATTATGTTTTTAAAAAAGGTAGTTAAAAGTACTCTAACATTTGTTGGACATTATAGTGAGGCAAAAAAAAAGTTATTAACATACTTTTTTAGTTCAATTTACGATATTAATTTAGTAATTTTACTTAATGATTATTATATTAATAATATATAGAGTAATAAAAATACGGGAAAATTTTTATAAATGCTTTAAATGTATTTTAATTTATTATTTTAAAAATAATATAAAAAATATAGTTGTGCTTTTTATTAGAATTTAAATATCACATAATACTTTTATCTAAAAACCACTAATATCAAAATACATGTTTATAATATATTCTTATATAAAATGAAAGCTTTTAAATGTACAAAAATATAAGTAATATACATTAACTGAATTAATTAAAAATAATTTTTCTTGTTTTTAAGTAAAACACTATTGACAGTAACCATAAAAAATTTTTCAACAAAAAATTCAAAATATTTTAGTATCATTATTTTTTTCCAAAAAAATTTTAAATAATAATTAAAAATGATATTGAAAGAATGTGCTAAATTTCAATATGAAAAAATAAATAATTATATTTAAATTATTTGATCTTTTACGCATCATTATTATTTCAAAGTATCTTTGAAAACATAAAAAATAAAGAAAAACAATTTATTTCTAAGTATGAAAGAATTCTATTCTTGAATTCACTTATTATCTAAAAGTACTTTGTTTAATAAAAACAACACCATTATTAAAAAAAAACACAATCTTAACGTTAAATAAAATGTAACTAGTACATCTAAACTCTTGTTATTAAACAATCTAAAACAAATTTCAATGACACTAGATGCCAGATATATCAATCGTAAATTGATATTTTCTAGTGAGAAAAAAAATCACTTAATGAGAAAAATGAACTAGTATTATTATATTCTATTTTCAAGTTATTTTTTTCTTTTCATCGTTGTTAATTATACATTTACTAATATTTCATTCGTATATATATGATATATAGTTTTAAAATATAATAAAAAATGTAAATTTATTTGCATCATCATAACTACTTTTGAAATTTGGAATAATTTTTAAATCTCTGGTATGATATGTTCCAAAGAGTTATTTATATTCTGTTCAAATCCGCATGCTAATAGCTTCATTTTAAAATCAAATTAAAAAAAAAAATTTTCTTTTTAATTATGTATTAGAAAAAATTATTTTCTCTCATATAAATGTATAATTTTTTAATTAATAAAGTTTTTTAATAAGACAAAAAAAACGTTCTTGAATATTTTTTTTACTACTTAATGTTATTTTTTTCCTGTGTATTCAAAAGTGCATTAAAAAATGTATCATTTTTTATCATAGAAATTGAAACTTTAAAAACACTTTAAAATAACAATATGTCTTTTTAAGTTTTTATCTCAAGAACAAAATGAATATTCTAGCGGTACTAATTTCATTTTAAATAACGCTAAAAACTAAACAATTTATCTCCACATCATCACGTTAAAAAAATTACTTTATCAAAAGTTATAATCCATTAAAGTACAAAATATATTAAAAATTAAAAAAAAAAAGTTTTGGTTTGTGTATAATATCTCAAGAAACAAAAAAAAAATATAAAATGTTATAATATTCAAAATATAAAGAATAAGATTTCAATAGGGATCTTTTTTTGATTTTAATAATAAATAATGTTTTCAAAACTTTATTAGTTTTTAAAAATTTGTGTAATTTAAAGCTTGAATTCAAGATTTCATATCTGAATTAAAAATTATTTGCATCACAACTGTTTTTTCCAATTTTTATCTTTAGGTTGAATTTCAATTTAAATAAACACCAAACAATTATTTTACTGCAGATTCTAATGTTGTATTTCGAACTAAAATAAATTTAAGTAAAAATGTTTACTATCAAAAAAAAAATTAATTACATTTTATCTTAAAAAAGTTTATTTAAAAATTAAAAAAATCGAAAAACATTTACACAAATCATTCCTCGTATGTGTAGGATTATTATATTTTAACCACATAACTGTGGGGAAATAAGCCAGAGGAACCATTTTTTTCACCGTAACACCAACCTAAATCATCAGGTCCTGAAAGAACTTCTAGAGTTTCCCCTTTTATTAATGGAATTTCATCATCTTCAATTGGTGTGTAGTCATAAAGAACTTTTGCTGTGTAACGAAAATGCATTTCCTGGGTAGATAAAGAATTTATTGATCCGTTATCATTGAAATTAGTAGGTGTATGTGAAGTTATTTCACTTTTTTGTTCAATATTAGTTGTCCTTTCAGGAGTTGGCATAGGAAATGGATCCTTGAAAGGTGATTTATTTAAATTTTGTTTATTTATTTTTGGAGAAGAAATTTTACTTCTTGGACTTTTTGGTGATTTATTTTCTTCATTTAATATATATTCACTTTTACACAATCTATTTCTTTGTTCGCTTATACGATTATTTTCAGGAGATTTAAATGAGCACGAGTAGTCATTTGATGTAGTTAATTCAGCAGAGGAATGTCTTATTGTAGTATTATCTTTCACTGTATTATTTGTTTTATCGCGAATTCGCACATTAACTTCATCATCTTTAGTAATTTTTTTTGTTAGAATAACTCCTGCATTCTCTTTTTGTGTATCGCGTTTAGATGATATTTGTCGTAATTCAGGTTTATATTCTTCATATGTTGGCCATTGATGAATACAATCAGGACCATACTTGGTTGACCATTCTTTAAGATCTTGATTAAATACATCAGTAGTATTATTACTAAATGTATTTTCAAGTTTTTCATGTATTTGAACTAATTTCCTTGGATTAACAAGATCTACCAAGATCTTTTGTGTTCCACTTAACATTTCATTTATAAATTTCATCCTTTTCAATTCCATTCCTTGACATTTTTCAAAAACAAATTGCATATTTTCCAGGTAAACACTTCTGTAATCTGAAATTTCTTTTAAATTTTTTTCATAAATTCCTTTGTACTTCTGTACATCTTCTTGACACCTCATTAGTCTTTCTCGTGCTTTATCAACATAATCAGATGACAATGAAGTATCATTTTGTTGTGCCTGTAAAACTTGATTGGCTGATTTTTGTTGTTTACAAGCATTATGATAATTCTTTTTAGCTGATTCAACTTTTTCATATAATTTTTTCCAGTTTCTTTGAGCCTTTTCAAAACCTTCTTCAACTTCACGAATTTCTTTAATTCCGCGAAATGTTGATGAATGATGATTTTCTTTTTTAAAAAGTGCAATTGTTTTAACAATTTCATCTCCAAATCTTTCTTTCATATCATAATGAACTTTTGATAACTCTTTACTTTCTTCAAGTATACCATTGAAACCATTTTTTAACGTTCCTTCCGTAATATCTTTATCTACATATCTAAAAAATAAATATATAAAAAAAAAATTATGACAACAAAACAGCATACCCAGTCCATTTAGAATTCCATATTTGTAACATTTTTATATACTTATTTTCTAATTCAATTCTTTCTTTTATCATTTTTATAAATTCCTCCAACTGATCCATACCATCTTTAATCCGTTTAATATTTGGTTTATAACCTCCTATATCATAGAAAGTTGTAAATGGTGGATTTGATATACTTAAAGTTGACATCCTTTCACCAATTTCTGTATTTTCACCTTTTTGATTTTCTTTTAAATATGACTTCTAAAAAAAAAATAATAACAGAAATGAAATAAATGTAACAAACATATTTATTTGAAATTAACCAATTAAATAATAATGTCATAAAGTACAAATACAACTCTTACTAAGAAACAGTGGTATAGGGTAGTTTTTTTTTGGAATTATAATACAAAATTCATGCATAATAATGCTAAAAGTTCTAATAAAAGTTTAATAAAACATTAATATATGAAAATATAAAAATTAATATGAGTTACAAACAAATAGTAAATTATATTTAGAGCTTCCAGCATATTTTAAAAAAAAAGTTTCAAAAGATAATGTTAGTTATTTATCTAATTTTAATATTAACAAATTAATTATATGTATTTTAGAATTATTTTGTCTCATATATCAATATTTACTGGAATTAAAAATTTTTTTTTATTGTACTTTAAAAAAAAAACATTGTATATAAATATATATATCTATAGTAATAAAAATTTAAATAAAATAAATTAGAAAAGAAAAAAAGTGGCGCGATTAACATTGGCATTATTATATACAGTCGGCAAGTATAATGCATTTACAAAACTTTTTTTTATTCCACCACGTTAAATATATTTTATTTCATAAATGAATAATAAATAATAATGCCTAAACATTAAAAGTGTGAATCTTAATTGTAAGTGTCATCAACCAAAATGACCATCATAAATTAATGAATTTACTTTAATATTATTTCTAAAAGATTATTTTAAAAATTAAGATAAATATATAAGAATTATTTTTATTATAAATAAAAGAGGAAGAAAATAGTGATGCATAATAATAATGAAAAAGTCAAATTGAATAGAAGTCATTATGTAAAAATTAATTATTTAATGTAAACAATTTTATTAAAAAGAACTATAAAAACAAGAAAAAATATAACTTATAACTATATTAAATTGAAAAAGTTTTATACATTTATATTATCTATATATATATAAAAATAAATATAAACAATGATAAACGTAATAAACTCTGAACCAGTGTTCTTAGTATTAACAATAACTTTAAATGTTAATCTTAAACTGCGCAAACATAATTTTATGAAAATAAATCGTTGAATATAGTTTAACAACAGGACAATTCTAACCTTGATAGGGTGGGGTTATTAATTTCAATCTCCTTCTCTTTTATAAGAGCTTAAATATAAAAGTAAACGAAAAAAAATTGAGTAATAATATTATCTTACAAAAAGATGTGTTATTTTTTCAAAAGATGATACAAAACAAGAGAATAATCTTACCTTATGACTACAAAACATGCTCCTAGTAACATATATATTTAATGTTTCATAGAAGTTATCATTTACAAAAGTATTATTAACTAGTCGTTTAAATATAGTGTGTTTTATAAATAAGACTTACTTTTAAAGTATTTCTTTTAACAATTTTATGATTTGTTATCAATAATGCAGCTATATTGAAACGTGAAAAATGTGAGCGTGATGATACAAAATTAGATGTTGGTACTATTGTAGATTGTAACGTCCGACCCATTATAGCATATGACTCACTAAAATATTATCAAAAAAAAAAGTTAATTTGTTTCAAAATAAATTGCTAGTAATTCATGCATAGAAATCATTAAAATATATTTATTACGTACGTTTTCTTTTGAAATATATTATTATACTAATATAAAAAAGACTTTTTTTATAATATAAAGTACTAGTATTTTAATAATGGCCAATAAAAATGTTTTAAAAGATTATTATAAAAAAAAAATTCATTTAACCATATTATTTTGAATTTATTGAATAAAAAGATCTTAAAATTTTTATTTATTAGTCTACAAAATCTTCTAATTATACCAAAATTATTTATCTAGAATAAAATATTTAATAAAAAAATAAAAATACTTACGATATTTTATGAAAAAATAAATTATTCGAATTTGTAATACAGTCATTGAAATAATTTAGGCATACATTTCCAATATTTTCAAAAAAAAAAATCTAATTCCATTACATTATATATATCTATAATATTACCAATATAAATTTCATATATAATTATAATCTTATCTATTTACAAAAAAAGTTTCTAAATCAGTTGTAAAGTTAAATAACTAAATTGAAATGAAGACAATCAAGTATTTAAGTTAATCTTTAGAAGAAAAACATTTTTCCAATTATTTTAAAATTTCTATTAAAAATTACCATCTAATAATAAAAAAACGTTAAAATAATTTTTTTAGTTTTAATTAATATAATTTTGTTAAATTATAAGTTTTCTAGCTTTTGCTCATATAATGAATAATTTAATTAGAAAAGTTGTAAGATATACTATAAATAATAATAGGCAATTTATTGTACGTTTTTGTTCTTCATCTTCTCCTAAACTAAGTCCCCGTCTTTCAATTTATTATACTTGTAAAGTTTGTAATCATAAACAGGTAATTATTATTATTATTATTATTATATAAATTTTTTATTAAAGGGACCAAAAGAATTTTCTAAAAATTCATACGAAAAAGGTGTTGTTATAGTAACTTGTGAATCTTGTTCAAATCATCATATAATAGCTGATAATCTTAATTGGTTTAGTGATCTTAACGGAAAGAAAAATATTGAAGAAATTTTAAAAGAAAAAGGTGAAATTGTTAAAAAAGGAATTGAATATAAATCATTTCAAAGTAAGGAAACAATTGAAATTGAAAACCAAGAAAAAAATGAATAAAGTACCATTATATTCTAATCATATTCCTTTAAATTATCTTCAAAAATTTATTCTTGCTGGAGGGTCTTCTGCTACAGCAATAACAAACCCACGAAGAGGTGATATGGTAGCAGCTATGGGAGAGGTTACTGCTATTCCAACAATTTTAAAAAAAATTTACACACGAATGGAGAATGATGTTGAGGGAAAAATAATTTTAGAAAAAAAACCTAGAGTTAATGAATTTACAGTTAATCGAGAATATTTACGTTCACTACCAGATGGAACTTTTGGAAGAGAATATGAAAGGTATATATATATATATATATATATATATATATATATATATAAAGTTATTTATTTTATTTTTTAGATTTCTTGAAAACTTAAAGACTAGTCCTGATAATCGTCCTCCTGTAAAATATATTGATGATGTAGAATTATTATATGTAATGCAAAGGTAAATTATTTCTTTATATTATTTTAATATAATTAATTAATGTTAAAAATAATTTTTATAGATATCGTGAAACTCATGATTTTACTCATACAATACTTGAAATGAAACCAAATATGCTTGGTGAAGTAACTGTTAAATATTTTGAGGCAATTCAATTAGGCTTACCAATGTGTATATCGGCAGCAATTTTCGGCAGTGCTCGGCTTGGTCCAAAGTAAGTTATTAAACTACCACAAATGTCAATTTAAATGGCATACATACATTAATAATTATGACTTCTTTTATTTCAAAATTTGATGTTATGCATGATTAAAAAAGTTTTCATATATATATAACTTTTTTTTTTCTAGACACCGTCAGTTATTCACTACTTCTTACTTACCATGGATAGTTGAGACAGCAATTAATTGCCGACTATTCATTGCTTTGGATTGGGAATCACGTTTTCATCATCCTATATGTAATATTCAAAAAGAATTAGGAATTCGTTCATTTTCTCTAAATAAATAATTATACACTTTTAATTTTAGTTGATATTACAAAAAATTTTTAATATTATGTGAAAAAAAAATTAGTTTATAATAAAGTTTTATTATTTTTTATTATGTAAATAATCATATATAACAAATTCAATTTTACTACATACCATTTATAATTTAATATTTTAAAAAATAAAAAATAAAACAAAATAATATGATCTACTATTATAAATATATTATATTGCTAAGAATATTTATGTATTAAGATTATACAAAAATGTGAAAATAATTACCATTTAAAAGTATATATTTTTTTAAATGAACTATTTTTTTTAATTATAACTATTTTCTAAAAAAATATTTTTTTAATTATTTAAGTATTGTTTTGTCAAGTGTTAACTTTTATTGTTTGACTTAATAAAGTAAAATTATCATTTTAAAAGTAATTACACTTGCTAAAATTATGTATTCATTAGCCATTCAACACATTATTTGTATTCATTAAACTGCCCTTATTCATTTATTATGGTTCTATAACTAATCTTCAGAATTAGAAATTTGTTGAAAAATTATAAAAATGTTAATATAGTTAATTTCCCTTAGCTCATTAAACCACACCTTATAAAGCATCCAACATTATATATGCTACAACAGTCTTCTATGTTGATAGTAATATATTTATGTCAAAATATTCATTTACAACTTTTTTTTTAAAATATTATTTAACATACTATAATATATATTACAAATTTTTTTTTAATTATAATTGATATTTTTATGCTTTAACACAAAACAATATATAAATTTTATTTTAGTAAATATTTAAAGAATAACATCAAAATATGAAAAAGATTTTTAATGATTCAGTTCAAATTCCAATTGTTGAGATGCCGCCTTTAATTGACTGGGAGCATTATAATGTTCGAGAATATATTTTAGTAAGTTGTATGAAAAAAAAAAACACTACAAAATATGTTTTTTTATATTTTATGATTGGCGAAAATATTTGAGTTATTATTTTGGTACAAATATAATTAGTCTGGTTTTCGAGACTTTTTTAATTATTATTATAATTTGTGATATTTAAAAAAAATACAAAATATATAAGTTGAAGTTCAACTTAATATTAGCAAAAATTTATTGTTTTTTAAAAAAAAATAATTTAAAAAAGGATTATTTATTATTATATAAATGAACTTAATACGATTATCCAGTAAAAAAACAATAATATTAGAATAATAAACTTATTACCGTATAAAAATTGAGTTTATTAAAAGTAAAAAAAAAAATAATAATTATGATAATAATATTAAATAAAGCAATATTAATAAATTATAGCTTGTTTTTTTTATTTCAGTACATTTAAAAAACATTAAAATATTTTCAATTTTTAATATTATATTTAATTTGTATTTAAACTTATTAATTATGTCTTATAACTTTTAATCTTACAAATTATTTTCTTTTTTTTTTCTTTCTAGATATATTCGGCTCTTTTTCTAATTGGAGTATGTGGGAATGTATCAGTTATAACTTTAATAAGATTAGTTCATACTTCTTTACCATATGATAATACAGTAATTTATATTTTATTTTTGTCAATTGTTGACTTAGTATCAATAGCTCCATTACCATTAATTATTCTTGATCAAATGCTTGGTTTTTGGATTTTTAATACACCAGTATGTAAAGTTTATAGATGTATGGAACATGCTGGAAGAGCTTTATCAACATTTGTTTTAACTGAAATGGCATTTGATAGATATTTACTTGTATGTTATCCATATAAAAAAAGAAGTCGTAATACTGTTATTAAAACATTAATTTGTTTAACAATTTTTGCATTATTTTTACTATCTCCAGTTATTTATGTTTCCAGTAAAATATCTATTATTCTTCAAGAAACTGTTGTTGATGAACCACCAAGAATAATAAGAATGCGAATATTTAAATGTATGGCAAATTTTACAGATAACCAACAATTAATCTTTGTTTCATATATGTTTCTCCTAGCTTTTGCTGCTCCAATGTTTCTTATCATATTATTTTATAGTTTAATGATAAAAAGATTAGTTGAAAGAAGTCGTGTTTTATCTTCATCATCAGTTCCTGTAAATAGAATTGCCTTTTATACAATAACAATATCCATATTTTATCTTATATGTTATTTACCGTACTGGATTTCACATTTATATGCACGTTTTCGTGGATCGTCAGATACAGAATTTGATGAAAATGGGGATGGTTTATATGGATGGATGAATGATAATAATAATATTGATGGAGGAATGTTTTTTAACTCTCCAAATGTAACAAAATATTATTTTATAAGAATAATGTATGGTATTCATGCATTACCATTTGTTAACTCATCCTTAAATTGGTTTTTTTATGGATTATTAAATAGTCAATTGATAAGAAAGACAAATCGAACAAATCAAAAAGGAGTTACAGCAACAACATCTGAAAGATTTTTATCATTGAAAAGGCAGATTAAAATGGATAATGAAGAAAGTTCTATGAATTCAGATAATGCAAAAGAGGAAGACAAGTTTTTCCTCAAAACTCAATGTTCTTTAGATACATTTTTATAAATACTTTTAATTATTCTTTTAACATAGTTATATTTTATTCATTACAAAAAAAGCAGTAAATGATGTAATGTTGCTTACTATTATATTTACTTTTTATTTTTTTTTAATAAATAATTTTTATATTCTAATACTTCATAATAATATTATACATTCTGATAAATATTTCACCAATCATATTAACATCAAATTTATAAATTTATTTGTTAACTCAAGCATTAAAATTATCAGATCTTGACAACTTTATATTATATTAAATTAAATATGTATAAAGTAACTTTTTATTATTGATGGGATAATTTATGCTTCATAAAGTTAAAGTAAAATAGTTGAAAAAAGTTAATAACTTTTTTTTTCATAAATTAATTTAAATTTAATATTAATTAAAATAAATTATATATGAAGTGTAATATATTTTACATACCTTATATTAACTTCCTTAAAAATATACGCAAAAACATAATAAAAATGTTGAATAAAAAAAAATAATAAACTTTAAAAATGAATATTTAATTGTATTTTTTTCTTAATTTACATAAATAAATTTTTTTTATTAAAATATTTATAAAAAAATATTAATGTTAAGATATTTTTTAAAGTAAAATTAAATTGATATTAAATAAATGTATTAAAAAGTTAATATTTAATTATAAAATATAAAAAAAAAATGCCTGATTTTTTAATTTTCTTAAATAATATATTTTATTTATTTTAAAATTCTCGGCGCGAAAATCAAACAACGTATCCTTTATTCCAAAAGTGTTTTATAAAATCAAGGTACAATTCTGGCTCTAATTTATTTTTCTTTAATTATTAATAAATAGTTTACATTATATTGTTTAGTTTAAAATGAATTGTAAGTTTATATCTTTTTTTTATTTAATATTTTTTTAGCACAAGGTTTTGCCAATAGACAATTTTTTACAACAAAACCTAAGAAAGAGCAGAAGCCATGTTATTTTGCAGTAGGTGAAGTATTGGATTCACCTCAAGCTAAAGTTTTTGTGTCAGGAATAACAAAACTAATAAGTGATGAAATTTTAAAAAAGATATTTGAACAATGTGGTGAAATATTTAAATGGAAACGTACCGAAGGAGCTGATGGAAATTTACAATCATTTTTATTTTGTGAATATGTTGATGCACAGTCATCTGTAAAAGCAGTAAAATTTTTAAATAATTTTAAACTTGGTGATAGAAGATTAATTGTAAAAATGGATGATAAAACTAAGAAAAATATTATTGAGTATCTTAGGAATTCTCAAAAACCTGATGATTTGAAACCAATAAAAATAAATGAAGATGGTCTTCCTATTTTTGATAATGATAGAAAGGCAAGAGAAGAAGTTGAAGATAATGTTGTAGCTATTATTAGGGGACATTATCCAGAATTTATAAAAATGCCTTTAGCTGAGGATAATGAGAGTAGCAAAGATGATACACATGAAGATGTTTCAAGAGAAAAAAGAGAGGAAGAATCTGTTTGTCGTGATGTAAGGATAATTTAAATTTCTAAATTTTTTTATTATTTTAGGAAGGTGAAATGTCTGGAAGAGAATCTGCATTATCAAATTCTAAAAAGGACAGTGAACGCAGACATGGATATGATAGCTCTTCCCCGGAATCAAATCAAAGTAGTCCAGTTTCAACTAGTAAAAAAAATAAAGATAGTAGTCGACGTTCTAGAAGTTCTTCTAGAAAAAGGGAGGCTGAAGATAGTGATGAAGAATATGAAAGAAGGAAACTGAAACAAATAATGAAAGAAAAGGAAGAAGAGTATCAAAAACGTTTAAGACGATGGGAGGAAAGAGAGGAAAGGCAGGCTAAAGCATATAAAGCTGAAGAAAGATTTAATATGGAAATGAGTAAAAAAAAGAAGAAAAATATAAGTAAAATGCTTAGATTTTTGGAGGATTACGATGATGAAAAAGACGATGACAAGTATTATAATGTACATACAATGAATAAAATTCGTAGAGAATATGATAAACAAAAAGATGGTGATTTAAAGGATAAGGAACGAGAGGAAAGAGAGATTAAAGAATTACGTAAAATTGCCTCATCTCATTCTAAGACTACTAATGATTCAACAACTATTTCTGATGATGATATGGAAGTCGACAATCATGAAGGAAAATCTTCAAAAAATTTAATTGTTGAACAGGTAACACCTGATTCAAGAGTTTCCCCTTCAAACGGTAGTTGTGAAAATAATGATAACTCTACTTTAAGTGATAATGGAGAAAAAAAACCAGCTATATGCCTTAATTTGAATGTAAATAATAAAAGAGTACAAAATGAAGCCTTTGATATCGCAGATGATGAGGATGATGACGGGCCAAAACTTGAAATTAAAAAAAAATTAAAAATCTTTGAGGTGACGCATGAAGAAAGAATGCAAACTATGACAGTTGAAGAAAAAGAAGTTCTAATAAAAAGTATTGTTAACAACATTCCAAAAGATAAAGAAGAATTATTTAAAACTCCAGTTTTGTGGGAACTAATTGATAAAGATACTATTGAAAAGAAAATAAAACCTTATGTAGATACAAAAATTCAAGAATATCTAGGAGACAAAGAAGAAAGTTTAACAGCATTTATTCTCGAAAAAATTACTAACCAATCAAAACCTGACGATTTGCTTAATGATATAAAACTTGTCCTTGAAGAGGATGCAGAGGTATTTACAATAAAATTATGGAGACTAATTATTTATGAAATAGAAGCAAAAAAAATTGGAATTGTATAAAATATTCATTAATCAATTATTAAAAAAATAGTATTCTACTTTATCATTTTACTGTCTTTCTGGCATATTCAGCAAAATATTTCTTTTTCCAGTCACTAGCAGTGATTTTTCTTGCCTGTAACGTCCTCGACTTTGAATGAGGTTTCGTCTGATTTTTAGAGTCATAGTTTACTGGATCACCTCCAATGCCATACAATTTATTTGAGATATCTTGTAAAATCCCAACATCAAGGACTTCTGAATTTTGCCACGATGTTACAACACTTAAAACTTTTTTCCTTAATTCCTCTTTACTCTTTTGGTTTTCCATATTATCAATTGTAAGTTTTATTTTACCCACTATTATATCAACATTGTCCATGATCTCAATAAAATATTTTTCAAACTTTGACGAACTACTACCGCCCTCTTTGTAATTTCGAATTAAATCTGAGATCAAAAACCAAGTATTAAGAATATTTACATAATTCTTTGAAGATTCCAAAAATGAAATAATACATTTAACAACTTCCTTCGCTTCATTTGCGTGATTTCCACAGAAGTGAAGTAAGTTAACGACGGAAGTATTTTCTAGATTTCCTGAAGACAACATCACCAGAAAATCATCCTTATCTTTTTTCAAAAGCATTCCACTATCTCTTAATTCCCTTGAAGACATTTCTTTATAATTGTATGCAGTATGATATAAAAATTCAGGCATCTCATTAAAAGTTTTTATTTTTGAATTTGGTGGAATCCAAACTGGACCATCTTTAAATATTCTATAATATTCAGTCATCCAGTCGTCAAAAGTATCGCCATTCATAATGGAAAAAGCTTTCCAAATAAAGTAGTTCGATTCAACTGTTCCATGTGTAAACAAATTTAAAAAAAATGGACGATGCCTATCATTAAACGGAAGATCATCTATTAACTTTTTGATCTGCGCAAGAAAACTTTCTATTCTTGATTTATTTTCAATACAATCAACAATAAATTTATCTATTAATTGTTTGTGTAATTTATTTACAGGTTCACAAACTGGTACAACAGAGCTTAATGTTAGTGTTTTCAATCTATCTACATAATGTTCAGAATTAAAATTTGTCTCTGTTGATGTAAGAAGTGTAGTTCCAAACTCCTTAAATTTATTTTCAGCTTTTGGTAGAGGATTAGCACTAAAAGGCATTTTCCTTTCCAATCTAAATTTATATATTTCTAAAGGACGAGGCCAATAAATCTAAATAAATTTATTGTATTTAAATTGTGTTTACTATAAACATACTATACTATTGTATGGTTGTGCACTAGCAAAAGATATTTTAATAGGAGAATTATCAAAAAGTTCATTATTCATTCCAAGTAATGCCCTTTCAGCATCTTTTCTTGATGCAAATTGAACAAAAGCACAACGTTTTACATTTTTCACCTGATTACGTGGTGGTTCTAAAATCTTAATTTGAACTAAAGGTCCATAAGATCCAAATGTTTCTTTTATTTTATTTTGATTAATTCGATCAGGTAATCCTTGAACATAAAGATTAGCTGTCGTTGATTCATCAGGAATTGATTTCTTTGAATTGTTTCTGGATATAGCAATTGCTTTTGATACATTAGCAACAGGATTACTAGTATTCGATGTAATACCTTCACGTAATCCATTATTTTCATTCATAATCTCTATATAACTATTCTGCTTTTTATCCTTTGGTTTATGACGATATTTAGAGTTATCAGTATTTTCATCAAATGCAACTTGTACATCTGATGACGAGTCATCACCTATTGTTATATACTCACGTAAATTTGAATTTTCTAGTAATAAAAAAGATTAAATACAGAGGAAAAAAAATAGTTTTCTAAACAAGCCTACGCTTATTAAGAAATATTATTACTTTCTGAGTCCCCATTTATTGTTCCAGCTTTTAAAAAAGTCATCTTAGATTTCTTAAAACTACTGTGTTCATCATTGACAATCTTTAACTGTTGGGCTAATTCATTAGCTTCTTTATCTTTATCCTCTTTGCTGCGTTTACGTTTACCATTCATAGTGAGAAAAAAAATATATTTATAACTACAAAAAAAAATGTGTGATAAAAGGATAACGAACAACAACAAGAGAAAAACATTCTTCCAAAGTATGATGCTGTCTTAGGGAGAAAAAAGTAACTTTGAATAATATGTACTTTACAAATATCAACATGTATACATTTTATACTTTTGTTAAGAATCTATGAAATAATTAAAATAAATATTGTGAAAAATAATTAAAAACCAGAAATTGAAGCAAGTCCTGTCCATTGGTCAGGTGCAACATGAATATAATGATTATTAATAGCTTCCATAAAACGAACTCTATAGTCTTCTGGATTAATAATTGTTGGTAATTGGTTTCCTGGTAGAGCTGCTTTCTTTACCGCACTTTCAATTTGTTTTTCTATTGTATATGGGCGCATATAATCTACTATACCAAGTATAACTTCATCATTTTCTGAATCTACCCCAACTAGTAAACTATAATCCATAATTTTTTGTGCACTCAAAAATTTGGAATCATTATCTATAGCTTGTGTTAAAGCTGCTTTTGCATGAGGATGAACGTAAAATTGATTATTCCATAAATTATTAACAAAGTTTTCATCTAGTAAAACTTGATCTTTAGCGTGATGTTTTTCTGGATATGCTTTTCTATTTCTTAATGAACCTTTTAAATCCCAATATTGTTTTATATTTTTTTTGTAAAAAAGGTATTCCATAACAAGAATATCCATTTTATATTGAGAATTTGTTTTTTTATTTTTATAACAAACACGATAAACTCCATATATTTTTCCTAAACATGTAATTTTTTTTTCTGTAATAGAATTATAAATGTAATCAAAGTATTTAGGGGCAAATGTTAAAAAGAAATCTATTTCTGGTTTTGCCATTTCTTTAAATACAAATCTCTTGTCATCTGTTCTATAGAAATCTGAACCACTTTTTCCACCTTGTGGTTTCCACATAGTTGTACTTGATAAACTTCTTATAAACATATCTTCACCATCAGCAAAACAAATTTTACGCAACATTTGAAAATGTTCAGCATAGTAAACATTAACAAAGTATGATGCATTTATATCTTCAAAGGTTATATCGATATGATTTTTTTGATGGTGAACTTCGTTATTTCTGGATGAAACTTCTTCTTTATTTTGTGACTCTGGAATTTTTAAACTTAGTGGAGTGTCCATACAATTTTTTAAATGTCTAAGTTTTATCCTTTCCTCTTTATATTCATTTGATGCTAAAGTATAAGCAATGATTGATCCATAATCTGGTTTTACTGAATCTTTTTTACTAATTAAATCTTTAACAATAATACAAACATTATCTTTTGTTTGAGGTAATGATAAATGCATATTTTCAGGAAAAGGATCATATATTGTTACAAGTTCCAGTGGTGTATTTGTATCTGTAGAAGATACTGATAAATTTCCACTTGAAACTGTTGTTATTATTGTATTATCTTCAGTATTGGTATTTATTGAAGATGAACTTTTTTTGAGTGATTTACTTTGAGAATTAATTTTCGCCACTTCATCATTCCATAATGTAGTTAATTCATATAGTTTATGATTAGACCAATTTAATAAATCATTAATTTTTAAAACATCACTATTATTTGACATAACAGGATTATTTGATTGAAATATATTATTTGTACTTATACGTTGTAATGCTTCATTAACTTCAACTTCTATTTTTTCAAGGAATGCCTTTAAAGTATCATGTACTAATTGAAAACGAATTCCACTTGGATGAAATTTTAATTTTACTAAATTTTCATTAATTTTTTCAAATACATCTTTTGCCAATGAATCTACCTTTCTATATTCTAATTCTAAACCAGAAATTGAAACAAATCTTGGTTCAATTAAACATATAATAGGTGAAAATTGAACATGAAATGGTTTAATTGGATAAACTTTGAAAGATGTTACATAATCATTGTAGGCAAAGAAATGCTGATGATCATGAAATGAACAATGATTACATGAATTTTTTGAATTTTGTGATGTTGAAAGATTTACACAATTGATAGAATTTGCCAAATATTCTATATATTTAGCAAATGATAAATGCCAAACTTCATGTGGTAGTGGTGTGGCAGCAGAAGATACAATACAAGTTGGACAATGTTGCCAACAAAGAATTACATTTTCCTGATTAAAAGCAGATGTTGTTGCTTTAGATAAATTTATATCTTCAATAGACTGAACATACTTTTGACTTATTATTTCTATTCGTACTTTTCTATGAACAATTTTTCTTTGATGATCTATCATTGGAACTGAACAATTTTGATCATAACATTTATAATCATCATTAAAACAATATTTAGACAAAAACATTCCAAGACACATATCATGTTGTGAATAAAATTCCATTTTTAATACATATGGTAAGACACAAAAAAAGGGGTTGGATGATTTTTTGGTAAATGACCCAAAAAGATAAGATATTCTTTGATGATTTTCAGGATTAAAAACATCACTGTCTTGGAGAATTCTCAGTGGACTATTTGCATCATCAGCAAGATGAACCTGCCTCTCCATCAACTCTTTCTCCATTATTCTTTTTTTTTCACAACGGTCTTTGAATATTTTTGCTGAGACAGCTCTATAAGAACTCATGTCATCATCTACATCCTCAATTAATAAACTTTTTTCTTTTACAAAAAAATGTTGAAAATTATCCTCAATTTCTTCTTCCAATAATTTGAATTTTTTTTTACATTCAAACAAATCATTTTCTTTTTTATCTTCATCTTCAGCCAAAATTTTATAGTCACTTTCATTTCCAATGGGAAATAAATTATCTTTTAGATATTGTCTTATAGCTGATGATTGTCCTCGTTTAGTTTCCATATATGGTGGACCAACAGATATAAATGGAGACCATCCTATATGACAATAATTAATTTCATGTAAAAAACCATTTTTAGCATTATAATCTAAATCCATTAAATTTAATTGACATGTAAGACATTTGGCTGGTGTTATTGATGAAGAAATTGTAATAGGCTTTGTATTAAACATTTCAAGTAAAGCAATTTCAAGTTTGGATGAGTAACGTGCTAATGTCATTAATTTTAATATTCTTTTAGCAGCTTTTAATTCTCTTATTGAGGATGCTTTTAATATTACTGAGACACCATTTATACCAGATTCTTGTTTAAATACTAATATTGTTTTTATTTTTCCATCTCTTAATAAAATATGTTCTTGTGAAAAATGATATACATATCCAATACGCTGATTTAATATTTGTGCATCAAAAGCAGGTAAAACATCAGAACCAACAATTCGGGCAATTCTTTTCATAATCTTAGGTTTTGTATTATGAATAAGGCAAATATTATTATCAAGAAGCATATCTAATGCAACATATGCCACTGAATTTTCAACTACTAATATTGATGGTAGACGTGAAACAATTCTATCAACCTGATTTGATAAATACCCTCGTTCCTGTTGTAAAATATGATCTATAAAAGATAATTTATCTGTTACACGTTCATACTCAATACTACCACTTAACATCATAACAGATCCATTATAAATTTTTGTGGCCATATTTGCATGAGCAACACTTTTTGAACATACAATTCCATTAATTAATTTTGCTGATGGTTTTGAAACATTACAACAAAATTTTTTTATATGAACATATTTTAAAATACTCATATTATCACCCTTATTTCGAACATCAACTTCTACAGTATCATTTATCTCTTTAGATAATTTCCAAAGTAATGTTTTCCATTTTGTTTTATCTATTTGTTCTTTTTCTAACAATACATCTAAAAAATCATTTAATTTTTTATCAAAAGCATCTTTTAAATTAAGGGGCATCTCATTATTGGTGGATAAGTTATTTTTTTCATTTAAATTATTTGAACTATTTAATACATTCCAGGTATTAAATAATTTTTGTTCATTAAAAGAACTAGGATTACTATCTGAAGTTTGTTTACTTTCAGATTGATTACTAGAATTGGATAATTCTATATTTTTAACCCATTCTGGTTCATTATTATCACTTGTACCCAATAAAGAATCCTCTTTACGTTGTATATTTTTAAAATTTGTTGCAACAACAACAGAATTTGTATAATCTGTTTCAATGGAATTTCTTGCCAAATCATCAATATTTAAAAATGTTGGTAATTGTTTTTCACATGCAATATTTGTTGGTTGAAAAGATGTAATATCATTAGATGTACTAAAATTTGCAACATTATTCTTTCCATCATCATTTTTTTTAAATAAAGGAAAATTCATTGAAACAGAACTAACATTATTCGTTGGTTCAAAGGCAGATTCAGTAATTTTTTGAGAAAGTTCATAAATTTTTTTATCATTTGTATTTCTAAATGTTTTATCATCATTATATTTTAATATACATTCTTCATCAGAATCATAACCATTTTTTTGAAAATGTTTATCATTAGGTTTAATATTTTTTTTACAATAATTACAGACACGAAGGAATTCCCTATATCCTAGTACAGCACCATCAACAGTATTATTGGTACATTTGGCACAAAATATCTGACCACAAATACGACAATGGTGTTTTCTACGGAAGGCATTAAATTTTTCATGACATTCATAACATTCTTTTCCCGTTGAATCAGGTACCCAATAACGTTTAAATTCAGATTGATCATATTTTTTTAATTGATCATTTTTTTTTTCTAAATTTTTATCTATAACAAGAACTTCCATTGCATCATCTGCAACTATTATTTTTAAATAATATTTTTATTTTCTTATTTTATAACTTACGAGATACATTTGTTAAACTATCTTTTTTATTGTTTATATCATTTTCACTATTTTCGGTAATTGAAGATGTATTACTATTATTGATCTTCGTATTATTAAAAGTTTGATTTACTTGAGTATTTGTTTTGAAAAATTTATTAAACAACCCAACTAATAAAGATGATTGGTCATTCTTTGAAACATCATCATTTTCTTCCCTTAAAGGTGTAAAAAATGTAAAAGTATCTTCATCTTTAAAATCTGACATAGTTATTATAATTTATTATTCTTGATAAATACTAGATAATTATTACTAAAAATATACCAAATATACATCACCATTTATTTTTCATTTGGTATAATGTTACTATACTTTATTTATGAAACATATTTGTATGTATATAAATAAAATTTTTAATTTTTAATTTTATTGTTTAATTAATATAAATCATAATCAATATATTTACAAAGTTATTTATAAAACAAAAAAAAAAGGAAATTTTTGTTATATACTTTTTTTTTAAAAATAGTATAAATAATGGTATTTTAAATTATCACGAAAAATGTTATTTTATATAATGCTTAAAACACAATTGTTTAATAATGTTTTTTTTTATCTAATTTTGTATATCATATATGATTGGGGAATCAATAAGATAAATGAATATATAAAAATGTTTTTATATAAATTCTTTGAAAATGTAAACAACTATAATTGTTTTTAATTGTGCACTTTGTCAAGATAGAAAAAAAAAGTGGTAATTGTATAATTTGTAGTAATAAATGCTAATGAATTATTTAATATTAGTTAATTTATGTATAATTAATTGCAATTAAAAATTTAAAAATTGAATATATATATATTCATTAAAAGATAATATAGTTATTTTAATATAAAATAAATTTTTATTTTTAAACTTTACAAATTTTTTTTTTCTATATAAATATTTTTTTTACTAATAAATATTTAAATAATAAAAAATTTTAATTATTAAAGTTTTATATATATATATTAATCTATTGTTTCTTTTTTTTTTGCCTTTAATTCTTAGTATTTTGATACAAAAATGAATGAAAAAAAATATTTTCTATTGTTAGTGTAAAATAAACAATATTTTATGAAAATTAAATAAGAAATAAGAATATTTGAGGTTCAATATGTGTGCCACTTATTTGGAATTTATGTACACATAAAAATGTTTTGTGATTCAACATTATTATTATAAACAATTTATCGCAAAAAAAAATATATTTGTTATTTTTTAACATTTTTAACAAAAACGTTTACTAGAAACTTAGTAGATAAAATATTATTATGACCACATATATTTATTGATTATATACACAATATAATAATTGGTATATATTATTATTTGACACTAATTTATAAATAATACCCAAAATTAATTTTCTTAAAAAATTATCTTCAATAATGAGGAACAATTTTTATGAATTAAATTTTAATACTTTACACATTTAAAAAAAAAAATATAAATGTTAAATATTTTTCTTTATAAGAAAATTAACCATTTGACATTATCATAATTATTATTTTGAGTAAAAAAAATGTTTTTATCCATTGTTAATTTTCTAAAGATTTATATATTTTTAATACAATTTTTCAAGTATATTTTTGCCATTAACTTTGAATTTTATTTTACAAATTTCGTTAACTTTTTATTATGTGTTGCTTATAAAAATAAAATATAGTAAAAATTAGGTTTTCCTTTTATAAAAGAATTTACTTTTAGTTGAAATAGGCATTCTCGTAAAGTTATTAGATTTTTATAAAATCAAATTTAAAGTTTTAGATTACACATTTATATTTTTACTTTTTGCTTTTATTTGAAAAATAATATTGTTTAATAGTTTCAATAAAATTATATTTAAAAAATTTTGTTTTTTTTTTATTTAATAAAAAAATGTTTACACATCCTATAAATTAAAATTTCCTGAAAATTAGAATTAATTAAAAACAAATGGTAAAGGGGATTTTTAATGAGAATTTTAATTAATAATATAAACCATTTATAATTGAATTTTCTTTAATGAGTATTAAACATAAGCACTAGAATATATTTAATATTTAACAGTATATTTTTTATAATCCTCATTTTATATATAAATATTTAATAATCAAAAAAGAAATTTTTTTTTAAACATTTCCTACTAAAAAACATTAAATACCTTTTGAAAGATTATATTTCATATGATTATTTAATAAGTTATTCTATTTAAAAAACATTTCAACAATAGATAGATTAAGATTATATTGATTATAATTAAGATATGACCACTTAATCGTTTTAAAATTTTTTTTTATCAAAGATAAAAAGAAAACTTTATTATTTAACTTTTAAATTAAATAAAAATTGAATAATTTTAAATATACTTTTGTATTTCTTATAAAAAAATTTTTTTTGTTCTTTAGTATATTTTATTTAAATATATACTATTATAATATTATTTTAAAATAACAAATTATTATATACATCTTAGTTTATATAAAAAAGACAAGCTTAAATGTATTTCAAGTGTCATTGAAATATATAATTTTAGAAAAAAAAAAAGGAGAAAAAATTACATTTTTAATACTTTAAAATGGTTGCATTTTCCAAAAATAATATTTTAATTTATTTATTGCAACAATGATATACTATAAATTTATTAAAGCTACCAAAATTTTTCTTTAAAATATTTTATTATAATGTCAAAGAAATAAAAGTTTTGCCAACTATAATAATATTTTAGTATATAAAACTAAAGTATTTTATATATAATGTATCTTTATTTAACTTCGTATAGAATTAACAATTTGTCTATAACGGAGTTTTTACATAGTAAATGTATAAAACTATATAATTTTCGTATAGACATCTTTTTAAGATATATATGCATACAACATAGATATACTTGTTTATGTGATGCTATACTGTATTATAATGATAAGGAATACTAATATTTTAGGGTGCCTATTTATTCTAGAATTTGATAAATTGTAAACACAGAAATTCTTTTAAAAAACTTTACCATCATTTATATAATATATATATGCATTTATATATATATATGAAATATATATTCATAAAAGAACTCTAAAATTTTATTATATTTTTTTTTTCTAAATAAAATTGATGACATAACAATAACTTTTATATTTAGATTGTACTTCAGTTTTATGTTGTTAACTTTAAATAAAATTTAAACAGCTAATTTATGGGAAAAAAAAATTTTTTTATTTGATAATAATTTTAATTTATAGATATATTTTTTTTTTGTTGTTATAATTCATTTTATCCATATTTTTTTATACAAAAATTTTTCACTTTTAATTAAAATATTTTTATTTTAATGAAACTAATTTTATTATATATATATATTTTTTTTTAGACATAAAATATTTTGTTTTTCTATATATTGAAATGATAAATTTTAATATTGAAAATATATAAATTATTCAGTAAAATTAAAAATGATTGGTAAATGTTATAACAATGTTAGAACAGATAATAATAATAATAATAAGGAAACAAAAATATTAAAAAATGAGAGTAGTAGTGACTTATTGATAAGAGAGAAATTATCTCAAGATATAATTAATTTTCAAAATGATAATAGTGAAGATTATAATATTAATAAAGATTTTGAAAATAGTATAAATACACAAAGAGAGATAAATATTCTGGATGATAACTTGGTAAATAGTTATGAGAGCCTTCATATTTCTAATGATATAAAGGATTCCTCAACATCACTATCTGAATGTTCATTACAATTATCAGTTAGTAGTTTTGAACAAACATCACTTGAAAATTTAATAATGTCTGAAGAAAATTCAAATGAAAATTTTGTTAAAGATTATACATTTGAAAAAGAATCACAAAAAATAAATGATAATAAAAAATTGGTTATGGAGGAGATAGAAAAAATTGAATGTAAATTACCTGAATTAGATTTTAAAAAAATTGAAGAAACATTGCATAATTCTGCCATTGAACATGATATGATATCGAGGCGATTATTAGGTGACCAAGTAAGTAATAATAATAATAATAATTATTATTATTATTTTATAAATATATATATATATATATATATTTTTTTTTTAGGTTCGTAGGCGATTAGCATTACAATATGAAGAATTAATATGTGAACCATCACCACCTATAAATACATATCCTAAAAAGTCTAATTTTGGTGAAAGACTTCAGGCAGCAAATAAACTTCAGGTATATTTTTTATTTTTATTATAAAAATATATAATTTAAAATTTTAGATTTGTTACTTAAATGAATTACATTATGAAAATAATACTTCACAAAATTGTTCAAACACCTTCTATAAGACTAAAAGCAAATCAGCTCCAAATATAAAAAGCAATCATTCCTCAAATAAAAATATATATCTAAATAAACCATTCTTAATTCCTAATTCCTCAAAAGAGATATACAACAATAATAATAATGAAATAAATAATGGTAAGTGTCAAAAAAATAATACCATAAATTTATATAAAATGATTTAGAAATACAAAAAAAGCCACCTGACAATAAAAAATCTTATGAAATTTTATTAAAAGCCAAAGAATCCGTCAAACTCCAATTTGATTTTGAAAAAAAAGCCGGAAGATTTATTTCATGTAAAGATATGTTAAATAAAAAATTTACTAGAATTGAATTGACTAAAAAAAATAATTTAGAATTAATTAATTTATATAATGAATTGCAAAGAAAAGTTGACACTCAAAATAATACTTTGGTGAAACTTTTAATAGAAAGAGATATTTTACATATGCAACAGGATTCATTAATTTGTGATATTGATGATTTATTACATAGTAGAAATAGTACAAAACAAATTTCTAAATTACCAAATTTTATGTCACTGGAGGATGACTTTTTGGAAGAAATTACAGAAGATAAGGAAATAAATGATAATAATAAATCTGCCACAGCTCACAACACCCCAAGGGCAGAGAATGACAAAATTTTTGGTGGCCTAAAATTGTCAAATTCCTATCCAGCCGGTTTTTTAAATATTTTTGGATTTTTTAAAAAATAATTCAGTAGAAATTTTAATTATTACTTAGAGATATTATTTATTAAAAGTATAGATAAAAAATGTATAGTTATTTTTAGTACTTTTAACTCTTAACTTTGAAATATCTTGTTAAAAATATTTTTTATTTATTGGATAAAAAAAAATTTTTGTTTAAAATTCTTTATAGTACGAAATAATTTATACATAAAATATTGTTAAAAATATGAGACTGTATGTCTAATTAGTAGATAAAAAAAAAACATTTAATATAATTAATTATTTTTGATTTTATCACATAATTATCTATGAATATTTAATTTTATTAAATATCACAAGTAATTTTAAAAAAAAGTAAAAGATATATTTTGGATATTGAAATAATTTTATGGCTATTTTATTAAAAATGGATATGTTAAGTATTATATATTATTAATAATTAAATACTATAAGTTACATGATATAATTTTTTATTCAACTTAATTTATGAGGAATATAAAAAATATTTATATATATAAAAGTTTATTAAAAATTTATAAACTACTATAATATGAATTTTGTAATGGTAAAAATTTTAATAATACTATGAATTACAAAAATATATTTTAATTAAATATTACATATAAATGGTAAAAATTTAAGGGAAAAAAAATGTATAGTATTTATAATACTAAGAATAAATAATTTTAAAAAAAAATTATTTTTTATTTAAACAATCAACTTATTATGAAGCTTATCATAATATTTGTTATAGGAAGTAGTACTTATTATCGGTAATCTTTTATAAGTTTACAAAAAAGCTAAAAATATAATTGGAGATATTTTAGAATTCCTCAATTTATAATATTATTTATTGGCATTATCGGTATTTAAAGATAAATAACTTTATATATATATTTAATTAAGAAGTTAAATTATTTTATCTATAACAAGTTTTATGCGGCTTTTAATGTTAAATTGCCTTTAAAGATATTTACATAGGATTTAATTGTGTACCAACAATATTAATAATCTCTATAACAAGGACATTGACACTTATTCTTAATAATTTAAATTTAAAAATTTTACTTTTTTTTTCTTTACTATTATTTAGGTATATTGGTTAATAATATTCTTGAAATATATTTTAACATAATTAGTTATCTACTTAAATAAAATTCTAAAGATTAAAATTACAAATTGCCTTCAACAAGTAGTTGTAATTTCAAATTATCTACTTTATCATTTCACATATATTATCTCTTGCTAATTCATGTATTTAGGTTTATATAATAAATATAATATTTTCTGGAATTAGTTTATGGGTTGTTGATTTAACTATAATATAATGTAATAATATAGAAAAAAGATTATGATCATATATAGTACAGTCTTTAAAATTTTTAAAATAGTTTATATAATTTTTTCCTATAATAAATATTTTTATGATATTAATACCTGGTGATGAAATATTTAAAAAATTTTTATTTATTATAACTTTTATTTTTGATATATAAAATTTTTATTATTAAGTTTTTATTTATTTATTCAAAAAAAATTAATTTTTTTTATTATGATCATAAAAAGATAATTGAAATGAAAGTATTACTTTTTGCTCATCTTTTCTTATAAGAATAATTAACTTTTTACTTCTTTTTTTTTAATTAGTAAATGGAATGAATGTTAAAAGAAGCTTAAGTGGTAGTTTTATTAGTCATACAGTTGTTAATTATAATATTATTTCATTATTATGAACTGGACCAACATATAATTCATCCTATATATATAAATATATATAATAAACTGTATTATTTATTTCAATCAGTAATTTATAAATATTATTTTCTTTAGAAGTTAAAGATCATAATTGCGGTAACAAGCTTTTTCTATTTATTATAACTATATTAGTAATTATTATTTATAATATACCCCTCATCATACATTATTAAATTTTATTTTGGCCCTTTTTACAATTTTAATCTTAAAATTTTTCACTTATCAAAAGCTTTTAACATAATAACAATTGATAAAATATTTGTGACAAGTATAAAGAAACAAAATTACATTACGACAACCTTAATCCATCATTGTTATCTTAAAAATTTATTTGTTATCCTCTAATACCAATAATTAATATTGTCTTATTACTAAATATTTGTTTAAACTTTACATCAACAATAACATTTCAAACTTTAAATCACCAACTAATCTATCTTACTTATCACAACATTAAAAAACCTGAAGCATTATAAATTGATATCAGTTATGCCCTTCAAATTAAATTAAAAAGATGCCTATTATGTTATTTTCTTTTTAAATATAAAATTTCTTCTTTATATAATTGTAAACTACAACACATCTTCACTTAATAAATGGGTGTTACTATAATATTTATATTAAATTTCATATAAATCAACACATTTTGAACTTTTTAACTTTAATGTTTATTATAAGTACATATATTTTAAATATAAATCATTTTACCCCTACCTTGTTTATCTAAGATTTATTTTTATTAATGTAATTAGTTAAAATCTTATATTAATATAAATATATATATATATATATATCCATGTAATAGTTTAATATTCTCCTAAAACTTCTTCATAATTCACCCGACTGCCGGTAACTATATTCTTTATATTAATATTCTAATACAAGAAATGCAATTAAATCTTCAATGTTATCTCTTTTTGATTTTTCAGATAAAGTTTTGCGCATATATAGTGTTTATATTAGATTATTGATATAATACCTTTTATTACAATAAACGTAATCGAGTTAATATTCTCTTTTACCAATTTGTGGGTATTTTTTTTTTCTTTAATTTATGATCATCTATATTGATCTAAAACTATCTACTGGTTATCAAATAATACCTATGTATGTCTCTTGAAGAATGATAGGAAAATGGTTAATAATTTTTATGGCATTTCTTTGCCATATTATTATTTATCTTCAAGGTTCTCCAATTTCATATAAAGAAAAAAGTTGTAATAAAGTGAGTGACATCTTTTGTTAACAAGACCCAATTTATGGGTATTATAAATTATTATTTTGATTGTCATATTAAATTTCAACAAATTAATAAATATATATATATATATATATTTTAGGGAACATTATATCAATGTAATTGTAAAAGTTGTTGGAAAGAATTTGAAATACAAAATATGACAGAAAAATATATTAATTGGGTTCAAATTGAACTTATTAATTGTCCAAATCAACAAGAAGAAAAGACATTTGATGATACATTGATAAGAAAAAAAATATCAAATTGGATAAATGAAGAGTGTGCCTTAGTATTGGATTGTTTAAAAATTGGAATTACAAAACGTATTACTGAAAAAGATGTTGTTATTGGGGGTTCAATAGAATGTACACCATTAGGAGGTCAAGTTAAAATAAATGTTATTGGTAAAGAAAATCACTTAACAAAAGGTAGTTTTTGATTATTTATTATAATTGTTAATTAATCTTATTTTTGTATTTTAGAAAATGTGATACCTTCAGAAGTTTTGGTACAAATTTTACAGGCAAGAGAACATTTACTTTCATATATTATTGGTATAGATCTTATGAGTATATCAACTTTATCAAATAATAAAATTTTTTCTCATCAAATTGATGATTTAAGTGAAATTCATTTTGATATGTTTGAAGATAACAAAAATGATGATGATGATGATGAGAATTATGAAAATGAAGATGAATATAATGAGGAGGATGAAGATTATAACCATGATGATATTATTGATAATATACAAAAAATTGATTTAAATGATAATCATCATGAAAATGATACTTCCTTTAATGAGAAAGATATATTTATATCAAGTAATACTACAATACTACCAGAATTATTCACAACATTTTATATACCATCTACTTTAACATCATTAACAAAACAAATTATAAAAGAAAATGAAATTGTTACAACAACAAGTTTGTCACCAACAACTATACAAAATATTTCTACTTATTTTAAAACAGAAAATATTACAAATAATAAAGTTTCAAATGATACATTGTATTCTAATACAAAAGAAAACTTTGATGAAACATCTGATGATCTTACTAATCACAACATTAAAATAGATACCAATAAACCTTCCTCAACATTATCATTTAATAACTTATCTATTGATATCCCTGAATGGTTAACAATACCCTTAATAACAATCTTAACAGCATTACTTTTAATAATCTGTATAATATCATATATTACATGTATGTTTTTTAATTGCCGTACTAATTTTAGAAAAATTCCAAAAGATAAATCTAATAAAAGTATAATTACAATGAGACAAGAACAAAAAAATGATATAACAAGATTAGAAGAAAATAATAATGTTGAAAAGATGTTATTAAATAAAGTAGGAACGGGAAACAGTTAAATTTAATTTTTTTAAAAAATACGATCTCTAGTTTAATTTTAATTCATGAATTATTATTTTAAAAAAAATGTGTTTTTATTTTTTTAACCTAGGTTTTTTATTTTTTTTTTTTACATAATAAGTTATATTTATAAAGTAGCTCTTTTAATTCTTATCATCTTTGAATCTTTCCATTTACCAGCTAATCCTTTTGAATTAATTGCTTGAACACCACAAATGACAGCATAAGCATGACTAGCATCAGGTTGAAATTTTTCATCATAACCTGTGAATTCATCATTAACATAAAAATCTAGAAATTTTACTTTTTTGAAATTATTTTCTATGTTATAATAAACTTCGCATATAATATGGTATTTTCTATTACTATTATCAAAACCATCATTCCAAAATTCAGAATCTGTCCATCTTAATTTAAGATGACATATGTCAATTATTGAACTTGAACTTCTAAAGTAGATTTTACAATTAATTTATTACGCAAGATAATAGGATATGCTTATAAAACAGTACTTATAAATTAATATAAAATTTTATAATAAAACACCATTTATATATGACAACTTACACTGCTTTTAATGTTATCAAAAATAAACGAACACGTCCTATTGTTGAGGGAATTCCTATTAAGGATAAATCTTTAATATATCGTTGGCCACTAATAAACTTTAAAAAAATTATTTAAATTTTAAAATAACTTACATCATGACGCATCAAAATATTATCATCTTTCAATTTACAAAAAATATAATTAAATAGTATAAATATTAAAAAAATGGGTAAAATAACTTTCATTTTTATTAATTAATGAAATAACCCTTTTTAAAAAAAAAACACCAATTTAAATAAACCGACCTATATAATAATAATACTTTTCAAAGAATGTTGTTAAGAATAAAAAAAATAAAATAAAAAAAAACATTAAACCATAAATATGTTGGCTATAATATAAATAATAATTTATATTTATAAATATGACAATATTTTATTCATCTATTCCAGGAGGTAAGATCATTTGATCTACATCTATAAAAAAAAGATAAGATAATAAAAATATTCTTGATTAATTAAAAAAACAATTACAATACTTACAAGCTTCACTAATTAATCTATCTAATATCAAACCTATAAATCCATCCTTCTCCTGCCTAGGTTTTGAAAAATACCAACCCATATGTTTTCTACATTTTCTGCACAAACAAACTGTCCATTGATAATTAGGGTACCATGTCGCTTCAAAACTAGGATCACCATGATACATTAATGTAGCTCCATTAACAGTCATAACAGAAAATTCATCATTTGCAGGATTGATAAATTTTTGTATTGATGCATTTACACCAACAACATTTTGTATATATCTTCCACTATTTAATGGGCTATTTTTATCAATTATAGCTCGATCATTTGTAATTAAATTACCACAATTTCGACATAACAAATTATGTCCATAAATAGATACTAAAATTATATATTTTTTCCTTTTTTGAAAAAAAAAACATACCAACATTAATTAAGATTAAGCAAAATAAATAAAAAATAATTCTGGAGACCAAATTACAACTCATTTTAATATTTTTATATCTTTCTATTAAAAATATTTAAGGTCACCGTGATATCAATAATATTTTCAGGGGTGCGTTTTAAGACAACTAATAAATTGATGGCATACCACGTATAGGATAGATATAATAATAAAAGATTTTTAAAAGTAATATAATTTGTTTATATTTTTTTAAATGGAGAAATATTTATTGTAACTTTTTTTGTTTAAAAAGTATGATTTTTTAATAAAAAATAAAGAAAAAAAAAGATTATTTATATTTATTCATTAAAATATAATTTACTTTATACAAAATTTAAATTAAAAAAAAAATTTAAACATTTTTATATTACAAAAGTGGAGCCCACATGGATAAATTATCACCTCCAACAGCCATTGCATAGTAGTTGTCATTAAATAACATATTTACCGATGCATTTTGATTTATCTTTTTATCATTATACAATAATTCACCACTTATACATGAATAAAGATTAAGTCCATTAGCACTATTTCCAGTAACTATATATCTTCCACATGGAGTAAAATCCCATCCTGAAGTTGTTGGAAAAGATTTGCTCCCAACAACAATTTTATTTTTTTCCACAAGATCATAAGAATCTAATAGATGAACTGAATTTTCATTTGTCATAAAACCAACAAATTTTTCACATGGAGAAAATTTCATACTACAGACATTTCCAACATTCTCAGAAGAGATATTTGATTGAGCAAAAAATTGATTTAAGTTTCTTGCATCATAAAGATAAAATTGATTTTCATAACATAAACATAAAACATTATTTGACTCCACAGCAACTCCAACATAATCATTTACACGACTACTAGATGATACAGGTCTTAATTTTACTGTTGGATGATTTATTCGAATATCCCATTGATTAAGTATACCTTTTTTATCTGTTGAAAAAAATATCGTTGAACATGGTATCTGGACAATTGTATTAATTTCATCATCACAACCTATAAACCGTGTCCTGTAAGCAAGTTTAAATAAATCAAAATGTAATATATCAAAAGTATTTGATTTTTCATTTCTTTTTGTAGCCCCATGAAGACCATTTAAATCGGTAGCAAAAAATTTTGGACAACATGCACCACTATCATTAATATTAAGTGAGTATTCTTTAGTAAATGTCATAACATTATATATATCTAAAACTGTATCCTTTGTGGATACCATCAAAAAACTTCCATTATCCGAAAAATCTAACCCATTTATGTGATCGTTAGTATATGATGTACTTTTTAATGGTTTTAATTTTTTTAATGTTGGAAGTTTCATCTGAATCGTTCTAGAATCCATTTTGAGGAAAAAGGAAGTTATAAATAAAAAAAAAATTTATAAAAATTTATGTTTCTGAACTTGTAAAAGAATATAATAAATTCAGTGGCTTTTTGTTATTTTGGTAAAGTGTTCCTTTGTTGACGTGATTTGTTGCGTTACCTTGTTTACTATAAATCTTTACGAGAGTTTTCCTTTTATAAAATCATTAATTTTGAGGAATGTTTGTAGTAACAAAATTAATACTTCTGAAATAAAAATAAACATTAACTTTATTTAAAAATTTTTTTTATGATATAAATATAAATTTACATACATGATATAAACAATCTAATTAAAATTACATGTAATAGTTGCTTTGTTAATACTTTAGATAATCTGATTTTTTACAACTAAAATACATTATGTAAATTAAATGTGGATTTTTATCTTTTTTTTTATTTATTTTTATTATACCATAAAATTGAAATATATATATTTTTCAATGGCAATATAATAATTTGTAAAAATATAAATTTGAATACAAAATTATAAATAAAAAAATAATCATGTCTGATGTCAAAGTTTCTCATAATATTAATCTAAGGCTCCTGGTATCTATTTTCATTAAATTTGCATAAAACCATACTCTGTTAACAAATTAATTTGAATGAAATTGAAATTATCATAATATAAAAGTTGTAGTAAAAATATGATTTGAAATAATTTTTAATGGATAAATATTTTTGTTAATTAAAAATTATTTGATTTGTAGGTATTTTAAAAATTTACCACTTGAAGGCAAACCAAAGTTTATTAAATTAAAATATCCGATTAAAGATATATTTTTAATATCTAATGATACCACTTTTTTTTTTTGCTAAATTATTGCAAAAAGAAGTTTATTATAAAATGTAAGATAGAAAAAATTGTAATTAAGAGGACATTTGATTATCTGGTTGACTTAGCATATTTCCATTTTTATATTTTGTTGTAGGCAATTAAACTGATAATTAAATATATAACGAGTACTTTTAATTTATCAACATTTTTTTTTTCTATAAATATATAAATCAAAATTCTAAATATTTTGAATATATATTTTTGATACCTTTTGTCAAAAAGACATTTTTAATTTTTGAAATATTAATTTTATAAATGATCAAAGACACTTTATCTGATTAAATAAACTTCTTTTTTCATTTATTTATGCTAAAAATATAATAATTCATGTTTTAACATTTAACATTTTGTAAAAAAAATCGTGAATTCTTCATATTTAAACTATTATTTTCCATCAAATTTTAAGATCATTTTTTTGATAAATTTATATTGTTTTCTTTGTTAAAAAAGAAAGTTAACTCAATGATTATATCTTTAATTTAATTTTGTTAAATATTAAAAATATCAAATGTTTGGGATGTTTTATTTTTTTTTATACATTATATATATGATTGGCGATGAATAATGATGCAAGAGTACTAATAAAAAGTATGGCCTTGATATAATATTAAAAAGATTATTTTTAGTATATAAATTTTTGTTTCCATTTTAATGATTGTAAGTATAATGATACCGTTATATTATAAACATTGAAAGACCCATTTTTGTCCTTTTATTATATATTTGGCCCCTCTAGTCCATCTATAAGATTACTTACACCTCATTTCCATAAACTCATTCAACAACAGTAGAGGAATGTTAGAGGTCATGAATAATTATCTTTATGGATAAGGTTAGTGCACAAGTATATGTGATTACTTTTTGCAACATAAATATACCGTTACTATGTTAAAATAAAATCATTAATATTATGAGGATTTTACTTTATTATTTATATATAATTATAAAGAATAAAAATGTCATTAGATGAACATTATAAATTATTAAAATGTTTTAAAAAAAATAATATTTTAAAATGTATGGATTTCTTTTGTTATTCCATAATTTGGCTAATCATTTTCTTTAAAGAACATATTTTAAATAGTAAACTTTTATTTCTCTATCAATTAAATATAGTCATATTAAAATCCACTTGATATAATTGTTCTTGTAAGTCATCACTCACCTTCCTATAGACCATTGAATCACCAACATCTTTTTTCAATTATATTAAAGTATTTGTTCCTATTATAAAACATGATTATTATAGTGATTATATTTGACTTCATAAGACTTGATTATTATATCATTATTATAGATTAACATGATGTCTATCTTTTGTTTTCAGTTTATATATAATATAAAAACGTCTTCACCTTTTTCTTAATTATTACTATTTAAATTTATTTTATCTAATCAAAAGTGCCACATACTTTAAATAGACTGGTATTGTACTAAAGATGTTTTATTTATATCAGGTCATCTAAGGTAAATAAGTTATTCTTTTGAAAAATTTTTCTTATCATATCAATTACAATTTAATTATTAAAACAGTTAGCTTATACAAATTGTGTACTCAATATTATTAATTCATGATTTGAATGAGTAAACAATACTATTTAACAAAATAAAGTTTTATTTTTATAGTTTTTAGGTGAACAATAATAATAATAATAATAATAACCAGCTTTATTAAATTTTTATCTTTTTTAATCTACAGTAATTATAGGCTTAGAACACCTGAATTAAGTAGACTTTAGAGATACAATTATATTTAAATCAATGCAATGCCATTGTTTGTTTCCGTTTCATGATAATAAAATAAATTACATTTTATTTTAAATATTAAATGTTATAAAATTTTATAATTTTTTAATATATCTCATCAACTATGATATTTCTTTATAATACTATCTACTTGAGAAAGTCAATCTTATTTTAATGTACACCAAAATAAAAATTTACTTAAATAATACAATTCTTTCATATATCATTATTACTTTATCTATTCTCGACATTTGGTTACACTCCCTATATCTACTTTGATCTTTTTAAGTCCCATCTCTCAATATACCTAAGTATATCTAACTCAAATAATTGATGGAAGAACATACTTTAACAAGTTAAAAGTTTCGTTAACATAAATTACCTTCTTTTTAAACTATATTTTAATTTCCGTTTTAATAAATTAGAAGATTTTACCATTGATTTTTTTTAATGATTTTTTTTTCTATTATTTAATAAAAATTTGATATTAATTATTAGAAATCATGTTATATTATAACAAACAAAACACTTAAAAAAAAATAAGTGACCAAATCGCGAATTAAATTATAATAATTTTTAAAATCTTCTTATAAATAATTATTAATTTTTGATAAAAAAAATACATTTTTTTTTCTACAAAAATAATCATATAAAAATTTAGGCTTTCAATTAAAAAAAAAATATAAAGTGATATATTTATAAATATATTTTTCTAAAAAAAAATAAATCTATTATAGGTATATATTATTATTTTTTTTATCATCTATATTTCTAAATGTCTTTAAAATCATGAAGAATGTGATACTATTAATATTTATTTTCTCATGGAGTAAGTATAATATATAATTTTATTTATCATATAAAACTATTTTCACATACAATTAATGCAAATTTATATTTAATTATATATATTATAAACCTTTAATTTTAGAGAATTTTGTATTATCAGAAAAATTTTGTAATGCAAATGTTTGTTTTAATGGGGGAACTTGTATTATTGATGATGTTAATTTGACTTTTTCTTGTAAATGTCAAAATCCTTATTATGGAACATTATGTGAAAAAGGTAATTTATGTTCTTTGGATTGTGGAGAAAATGGGATATGTAAAAATAATTCAAAAAATGAAGAATTTTGTGAATGTCAAACCGGTTTTGAAGGAGTTTTATGTGATGTAATATCAAATCCATGTACCAATAACAAATGTAGTGAAAATTCTACTTGTTTTGCAGAAGGAAATCAATATTCATGTAATTGTAATAATGGATGGCATGGAGAATTTTGTGAATTAGATGTTGATGAATGTCAATTTGAACCATGTAAAAATAATGGTACTTGTATAAATTCTGAAGGAACTTATAAATGTGAATGTTTAGAAGGTTTTAGTGGGGATGTTTGTCAAAATAAAATTAATGATGAGTGTGTTTGTGAAAATCCTTTACATGTCTGTTTTAAAGATGCTGATGGTAATATAGAATGTAGATGTGAAAATGAAAATTGTGATATAACTCAAGAATCATGTAAAACAAAAGGATGTGAAAATGGTGGTAATTGTGTTTCTAATGATCTTAATAATCAAGCATTTTGTATCTGTCCTTCTAATTTTGAAGGACCTTATTGTGAGACATATACTGCAAGTTGTTTAGTGGAAGGGTAATTTGTTTTTATTATAATTTATTTTTTAAATAATTTTTTTATTTTTAGTAAAGAATGTCAAAACAATGGAACTTGTAAAGTTTCTGCTGCTGGTACATATTGTGAATGCCTTAGTAAATATTCAGGAAAATATTGTGAAACATTAACATTTAATTCATTAAATACACCACGACCAACACCATTATCCGAAAAATGTCATGAAGATTATTGTAAAAATAATGGAAAATGTGTCGAAATTCGGGGAGTTTCTCCAAAATGTGTATGTCCACAACCATGGACAGGTGATTATTGTGAAACATCAATTACACAATCAGTTTCATTATGTACACCAAATTATTGTTTAAATGATGGAATTTGTTCAATAAAAGATAATGAAGCAGAATGTTCTTGTATACCTAATTTTGTTGGTATTAATTGTCAGATTCAATGTGATTGTGATGTTAATACAGAAGCTTGTATAGAAGATAACACTAAAGTTAAAGGATTTATTTGTATTTCGGTAATAGATGATTCAACAAAAATATCCGGTCACTTAACCTCAACCACCGAAAAAAGCCCAACTCTTACTTCTGACATTTCAAATTTAACTGATAATATAACAAGTATTAATACATTTTTAACTACTACATCTTTTGAACTAATTACCACTAATACTTCTGATATTTCTCTTACAACAATTTTACCACTTGATAATAATGTAAGATTTTATAAATTCATATTTATTATGATTATCACGACAAAGTTATTTAAGTACCTTTCTATTGTCTATAACTTAAACTGTTTCTTTTTATTATAAATAATATTAAACAATTATTTTTAGATAGTAAAAAGTTGTGATCAATGTCAAAATGAAAGTAAGTGTAAGGTAGCTGATGGTAGGAAAATTTGTTTTTGTGAAAAAAATTTTTCGGGATTATATTGTGAAAAGAAAAATGAATTATGTAAGAGTGTAAATTGTGAAGAGGGTCAAGTATGTAAAATAAAAAAAAATATTGATGGAAGAGAGGAAACTTTTTGTTCATGTTCAGAAGGTTTTCATGGTGGAAATTGCCTTCATGATTCAACAGTTTCATTTAAAAATTCATCATTATTTGTTTATCAATCAAAAGATTTTGTCAATAGTTTAAATCAAAATTTACCATATTCATTAAGTTTTGAATTTAGAACTACTGTTCCTGATGCACTATTAATATTAGGTGAAAATATCTTAGCACAAGTACAATTTTATATATTTTTAAAAAATGGTCGACTTATTTTTCAACTTCTTGAATCTCAATATGCTATTTTAAGTGATTTACAATTAAATGATGGTGAATGGTATAGAATTGATATGAATAAAAAAGAAAATCAAGTAATTTTAGAAATTTCTGATTCACATTATTATGTATTATCTAAAAAAATATTTACTGTACCTCAATGGAATTTATTTACAACACGATTAGGAAAAAAAGTATTTAATCGTAAGACTTCACCAGATCATTATATTGGTTGTATACGAAACCTTAAAATAGGTAATGAAAATATTAATTTAATAGATTCAACTAAATCTGTTGATGTAACAGAAGGATGTTTAAAAATTGATCAATGTTTAGATAAACCATGCCAAAATGAAGCTGATTGCCATGATTTATGGGATCATTTTACATGCCAATGTCATAGACCATTTTTACCACCATTTTGTATTAAAGCATTAACAGAAGTTACATTTGGTCATGAAAATAAACCTACAATGATAAAATATAATATTGATAGTAATGATTCTGATTTAATAAAACAATCAACTGATATAAGTTTTTTAATAAAAACAAATAATGAAAATTCAAGTATAATGTATATTGGTGAAAATGGTGATGAAGATGTAGGAACATTTATATCAATAGAAGTTGTTAATGGTAAAATTGGTATTCGATGTCGATTAGGTGGAAAACAAATATTTTCAAAAATTGGTAATATTGATATCAATAAAAATGGTACACATCTTGTTGAAGTTTTAAGAGAAAATAATAATATTCAAGTTTTAATTGATAATATACCAGATTTTACAATATTTATAAATCGACCATTTTCTCATCCATTATTAGTTGATAGTATTATTCTTGGTGATGATTCTGAAATAAGAAATGAAGCATATACTAATAAAGGTACCCTTCTTAAAGCAATATTACAAGATATAAGAATTAATGAAAAAATTATTCTTCTTCAAGATTCACCATTAGAAGATACTGATATAGATATTTTTGGTAAAAAAATTTTTGAACAAAATTTATTACAAGGTATTGTAAGTGATGATATTTGTAAAAAAGAAAATCCATGTAATAAGGGTAAATGTCAAAATACTTTTAATGATTATGAATGTATATGTGAACAGGGATGGACTGGTAAAAATTGTAGTTATGAAAATTATTGTTTTCATAATAAATGTCCTGATGGTACAGAATGTTTACCTACCAATCCTGGTTTTATTTGCCATGGACCAACAACATTTTATAATACTTCAAAAAGTTTATATCAATTAAATGTTCCAAAAAATCAGTCATTAAAAAAAGAAGATAATTTAATTATTGAAATAGAATTAAAGACAACAAAATCTATTGGCCATATTAGTACATTTTCATATTTAAATAAATCATTATCAATATATATAGATCATGGAAAAATTAATATTATTCAAAATAATAGTGATCATGAATTTAGAGAAAGTTTTAATTTTTATATATCTGATGGATATTTACATATTATAACATTTCATGAAAAAGAAAATGGATTATATGGATATATAGATAAATTTCATGAAACAAAAATTGGTGGAAATTTTAAAATTTCTGAATTTCTTCAAAATACCAATTCAACAATTGACTTTGGTAATAATCCAACATTTGAATCATTTTCAGGATGTATTAATAATATTATAATAGGATCATTACCACAGTTATCTTTTATTCATAATGACAATTCAACAAAAAGTTTAGAAGAAACATATTTTTTTAAACCTATTTTAATTGAAAATGTTAGACATAATCAATGTAAAGTTAATGATATATGTTTAACATCATCATGTAAAAATGGTGGAATATGCCAATCAGATCCATTAGGTTCTTCTTATACTTGTAAATGTAAAGATAATTTCTTTGGTAATTATTGTGAAGAAAAAACAAAATTATGTTTGACAAATGATAAGTATTGCCAACCAAATGGGATATGTTATGATGATGGTATAAAAAAATATTGTCAATGTAAAGATGGATATAAAGGTGAAAAATGTGAAATAAGTATAAATGGTTGTGATAATAATCCATGTTTAAATGGAGCAGAATGTGAAAATTTGGCAAATGGAAAATATTTATGTAAATGTATTCATAATTTTATAGGTAAAAATTGTCAGGCAATGAAAAATTCAACATGTTCATCAAATCCTTGTGAAAAAGGAACATGTACAAATTTATCAGACTCATCATTTGAATGTTCATGTTTTGATGGAATTGAAGGTGTATTATGTGATACTGAAATAAATTATTGTAACGAAAATTCATGTAAAAATGGTGGTGTATGTATTAATGGGGAGAAAAATTTTAAATGTGAATGTAAAGAAGGTTTTGATGGTAATGATTGTTCTGAATTTAAAGATATATGTAAAATAGAAAATCCTTGTATTCATGGAAAATGTAAAAATATTTGGAAAGGTTTTCAATGCCAATGTGATAAAGGATGGATTGGTGAAAAATGTGATATTGATATTGATGAATGTAATGATATGCCTTGTTGGCATAATTCAATATGTCATAATACCAATGGTAGTTATACTTGTGAATGTAATAATTTTTACCTTGGAGATACATGTAATATACCAGGAAGTTGCCTATTCAATTCTTGTGGTCATGGAGAGTGTCGTCAAATAACAAAAGATAACCATGAATGTTATTGTAATGAAGGTTTTAAAGGTCATAATTGTTCTATTCAAATTGACTTTTGTGAATCTAATCCATGTTTGAATGGTGGTACATGTCAAAATATTATTGGTGGTTATGAATGTCATTGTTTACCTGGTTTTGGTAAAAAAGATTGTTCAGAAGATATAAATGAATGTGAATTAAAACCATGTAAAAATAATGGCAAATGTACAGATAGAATTAATGGTTTTGACTGTGAATGTAAAGATACTGGTTACAAAGGTTTAACATGTGAAGAAGATATAAATGAATGTACTGATATAAAAAATAGTTGTGTTAATGGAATATGTGAAAATTTAAAAGGTGGATATCGATGTGAATGTAAAAATGGATACATTGGAGAAAAATGTAATCATTTAGATCCTTGTTTAAAAGAAAATTCTAATTCTACAATTGAATTATGTATAAATGGAAATTGTATTAATCCACATGTAATGTCTTTTGATAATGGAACAGAAATTGCAACATATGATTGTCAATGTTTTGATGGATTTGAAGGATTATTATGTGATAAAAAAGCTGAACATTTTGGAAAATTACCTCTACCTTATATTATTAGTATTTTGATTGTATTATTTCTTGTTATATTTATTTTACTTGCAACATTATGTTGTTTTATCTTTAAAGCAAAACGAACATATCATGGACATTATAGTCCTTCAACTCAAGAAAATCTTGGTTCAAAATTACATATGAATTCAATGGCATTAAAACGTGGTCCTCCTGAAAGATTGATATAATTATCAAGTATATTATCATTTAATAATTTTAAAATATTTTTAAATGATTTTATTCTTATTTCATTTTAAGAACAAATATTAATGGATATGAAAACGGGTTCAAATTTATTAAAATTATATATATACATTTATATATATAAATTTTTATAAATATTTTTAAAAACTGTAAGCATACATATAAGACTATTTTTAAAAATTCTATTCTATATTCCAATGAAAATATCTTGAATATATATTAAATTATTAATTAAACATTTTATTTTCTTGAATTTTTGAGGAATTATATAATATCATATATATATATGATAACATAAATTAAAATATTCCATTAAAAATGTTTATACATATATTATATAATACTTAAAAAAAAGTAATTTTTGTATAATTTCATAAAATAAATTAATTTTAATTTTTTTTTAAAATAATTATCATTGTGTTTATTATTATTTGCAAGAATTTGGTATTTAGAATATATAGTGTATATTAATTTAATAAAGAATTTATTTTATCTTGACTGCAATATCTATTTTAATAATTTTTATCATTTTTATTGCTGCTTTATAAAATATCTCAAAATTTTTTTTTGATATATTTTTATGTTTTATTTAAAAAATGATTAATTTTTTTTATATTGTACTACTTAGTATGTTAATTTTAAATGGAATTCATATTAATGGATTAATTGAAAATAAATTAAATGGAGAAAATATAATTGATAATTTATATGATATTGGAGCTTCACCATTAGAATCATACCCTGATGAGAATTATTTTTTGAATAAAGATATGAATACATTTGATAGAAATTTACGTTCCACTATGAATAGTTTAGAGGAAAAACTTGATGCAAGGTCAAAATTTTTTAAAGTTCAACTTAAAGAATCTATTCCAAGAAATGACAATATTAAACTTTTTTCACAAAATTTAATTAATAATGATGCTTCATCAAATATGAAGAAACATTTGTATAATCAGACGTCTATGAAAATTGAATGTTTAATTTCAGTTAAAAATTGTATGCCTACAATAATAAAAGAAGATAAAAATAAGTTTAGTATACATAAACTGTTGGTTGATAGAAAACCCCCAAAAACTGATAATTTTTTGTACCACTCTTATTTCTCAACATTGAAAATGAAAAGAAATTTATAAAATATGTCAATTAAAGTATACTTAAAAAAATATATATATACTAAGAAATACTTGTCTTCAAATAATTTTTCAATTGTCATTATCAAATTGATACAAAATCTTTTCTTATAAAATATACAAAATTTTAAATCCAAAAAAAAAGAAAATTTATAAGCTTTTTATATTTTGTGAAATATTATATTATATAAAAGGATAATTACATTATAGCATTATAAAAGATTAATAAAAGGATAATTTTATTTTTATTACTATTATTTCAGAAAATTTATTTTCTATTATATATATACTAAAAGTACTGTAAATTGCGTGGTTGGTTGTACTAATAACAATGATATAAAAGCACGCACTAAAAATATATTATTCATAATTTTATTTCTATTAAATCAAAATGCTTCTTTTTATATTAGGATCACTTCTTATAATCTATGCTGGCCTGATAAGCTGGATATTTTATGGAAAATAAAATGTTTCATTACACAAGAAAAACTGCTATTGTTAAAGTTTACCAATATATACCTTTTATGTTATGTATAATTCATGTAACAAATTATGTCAACTTTTTTTTTTTAACTATATTACTTTATCTTTATTAGAATTTTAACTAAAATGTCATCTTATATATTTTATGAATAAAATTTTTTTTTTTATTAAAAATAATAATATATTTTTTTGATAATTAGAAATCGACACATAAATAACAAAATTTTATATATAATAGTTCCTTGTTTTTAATAACTTTCTTTTTATGCATCAAATGTTTTTTTTAAATAAAATAAAACATTTTAGATACTTATTATCATTAAACAAAAAAATAGAAATAAAAAGAATTAAAATAAAGAAAACAAAAAATATACCATTTTATGTTGTCTATCATTAAAAAAAATTTCATTAATTAAATGTTGAAATGTAGTAAAATATTTTAATTTTAAAATTTTATCTTATAATTTTATATTACGTCATTCATAAAAATAATTAATGTAAAATAATGGCAAAAAGCAAACATAATTAAATATTTAAATAAACATTATTCTTTTGATTAATTTATTCTGATGTAAATGTTGAGTTAAAAAAATAATTAAATAAAAGTTCACATAAAAAATTAAGCATTTTTATTACTTTAATTTGATTTATTAATATTAATGTCTTTAATATATTCTTCAGAATTAAAAGATCTTTTCATTTTTTTATTTTCTTCATTATTTAGATTTAAAGATTTTTTTGTATTTTGTTTGTAACTATTTGTTTTTCTACTTGACCATGTTCCAGCATTGTACTTTACTTTAGTTATTGCCTTAAAACTTTTGTTCCTAAAACTTCTCATAACTTTTCTAACTTTCTTTTTTGCAGTTTTTGTTGTATTTCCAAAAAATAAATACCAAATTTTGTGTTTTCCATCTTTTACTTAAATAAATTATTTAATGGCAAACAAAGTATTAAAACTTACAGTTATAATAAGATTTTGATGCATGATAATTTAATATACCAACAAAAAATAATATATATGCTAATGTCCAAAGAAAAGCAAAACAGGGATATATATTTTTTCCATATTTATTTATAATCTAAATAATTAAATGATAAAAAAAAAATGTATATAATTACCTCATTAATAGCCAATGGTGACAAAAGTGTAGCCAGTGCTTTAGAAATAAAAATATAATTAATCTTCTTAACATCAGACAACTTTAAATAAGCTAAAATAGTTGGAAATATTGGTCCGATTCCTATTCCATATAATGTATAAATTATATTAACTGATATAGGAAAATTAAAAAGACATGAAGCCATTGAACATATAGAAATTGAAGTTGTTAAAATAAATAATTGATGGTTACGTATAAATGATAATGATGAAACAAATTTGGAAATAAATAAAAAAAATGTAAGAAAACTTAAACTTGTAAATAATTTCCATTGTTTGATACAATAATATGTAAGAAAAAAAAGAGATGAATCCAAACAACTTATAGAAAAAATCATTAATGATGAATAAACAATTAACATTTTTTGTAAAGGATTTTCTTGATAATCCTGTGATATGACTTCATATCCATCTGAAATGTTTTTTTTTAAATTTATCTGTAAAATTTCTTCCTTTTTCCAGTAATAAAATAAAAGAGTAAATGATATTTTAATGATATGAAAAGAAAATTCATATATTTCTAAAATTTTTATATTATGGAGTCTTGTTGAACAAATTAATTTATTATAACTAGTATCTGATTCTAAAATTATTGAATATGAATGTCCAAAAAGAGTTCCCAAAAAGTATCCAAAAGTATGGTAAGCTCCATTAATATATAACAAATTTATTTTGGAATAATTTAATTCATTATACATTATCAGGTAAATCATTATTTCTATGAGATGATTACACAACTCAACAATTATTATTAATACAGGAAAAATGTAATTATAATCATAATTTAAAAAAAATAAAATTAAATGAATAAATGTTTTAACTATAAATATTTTAATTATATTTTGTATGTTTAAAAATTTTTTTCTCAAAAAATAGATTATAACACATAATGCCAATTGTGGTAATCCAAATAAAAAAAAAGTTGGAGTATGTGGAGTTTCATTTTTGGATATTTCAAATGGAGCAATTGAAATTAGAAATTTGTCAAATCCACAAAATAGCAAAATTCCATGAAAAAATATAAATCTATAGTATGATTCAAATTTTGAATGATTGAAAAAATTAAAAATTTCTTTTTTTAATATCATTCTTAATTTTTTTCTTTACATGATAAATATAAATGAGATGAAAACAAGGTGATAAATGTAATTTATAATATTAAAAATGAGGAATACTTATATTTCCTGGATATTAAAAACTTTTTTTAATTTCAATTTATTAAATATTTCATATAAGATTGTATTTTCATAGAATAATTTTATAGAAAAAATTTATAATCTTTGTTTTCCGTTTATTTTATTTAAAACTTTTTATGAGGTAAAATATATTATGATATTTAGTTTTAACTTTGTACATCATTTTTAACTTATGAATACATAAATCTATTTTAATTAAAAAGGAAACCACATAGATTCAAATAGTCATAATAATTTGAATATCTTTTTAAAATATAGTATCAATATAATATGCATTATAAATAATTTAAATAATGAAGTATTTTAAACTTACTTTCAAAATGTATTATAAATAAAGTTTTATAAAAAATTTCACTTTAATTACAAAAGAATATTTCTTTAACTAAGTAAAATTATTCATATGATACTTTGCCAAAATAAATTAAAAATCATTTCGGAGATATATATTAATTTACTTTTATCCATAATAAATTTTATATTTTTTTTCTTTTGTAGACTAATTTATTAAAAGAAATTCAATGAAACTAATCTCGTGATAATGTGATAAATTATAATTCAAATATTTAAAAATGATAAATATTTAGGAAAAATTTCTGTTTCTTGTTATATCATGCTTCAAAATTAATATACAAACAAGTAGATTTTTAAATATAACTACTAATTAGATTTTTTTTGAAGGTCCACATTCAAATCATTCTTAAGATATAAAAAATTTAAATAAAAATTATAGGTAAAAATAAATAAAAATTTATTTACATATTTTTATCCAAAAAAAACAACTCTACCAAAATTTTTTTAAAATAGTAGGTTAAATAATTTCAAAATCAATAAATTTCTAACATTTTAAAAAATGATTTCCTGATATTTAAACAATTTTCACATTTTATTTTTCATCAATTAAAATTCTAATGGATTTATTTGTCTGTATACATAAATATGACTTGTGGTCAAAATGTTATTGATACCGCTGTTGTTGATTCCACATAAAGTTTTGTTGTTGCATCATTTGTTGTTGTTGTTGTTGCTGTTGCTGCTGTTGTTGAGGGATTTGATGCTGTTGCTGTTGTTGAATGTATTGTTGTTGTATTGGAATCATATTATTTTGTCCCTGTGATTGAATCATTCGTCCTTGTTGTTGTATCATCATCCTATTTTGGTCATGAGGAACAAAGAGTTGTTGCTGTTGTTGGTTAAATTGATGTTGATTCTGTTGAATCATCATTCTATTTTGATCTTGTGAAATTATACGAGATTGTTGTTGACTTATGAATTGTCCATTTGGACCACGAATAGTATTTTGAACAACTGGTTGTTGTTGTTGTTGCTGGAGTATCATTCGATTTTGATCATGTCCTGTGAATATTTGCTGTTGATTATATTGATTCTGTTGCATTTGTACAACATTCTGTTGATTGCCATCATTAAAAACATTTACCTGTTGAGGAGGCGGTTGATTTAAATTTCCAGAATGATTGTTTAAATGACTAAATTCTGTTTGATTTGCCATTGTTATATTTGAAAATTGATTAGATTTAATGTCTGGTTCAGAAATTTGCCGTACCTGATTATTTCCTTGTTGAACTAATTTATTTGTACCTATATTATTAATTAAATGTTGTTGAATTTGTATATTTTGTTGAGGTATATGTTTTCCTATTATTTTTTCTTCATTTTCATCTTGCATAAATTCTCTACGAGGATAAGGAATTGGACCACCACGAAAGACATCTAATGTAGGTTTAGGTGATTCTTTAAAAAAAGCATCATTTATAGCATCAATTGCTGAGATTCTTTTTAACGGATCAAAAGTTAAAAGTTTTTGTAACAAACTAAATCCTTTGTCATTTGTTTTAACTTTATGTTTTTCTAGATATTTATATAATGCACACTCTGAAAATGTTTGTCTTTTAAAATCTTTTGACAACCTTTGATATTCAGGCATTTTTTTGAGATCTGGCCAATCGGCATCTTGTGGATAACCCATAACTTGAAATATTCTACTCAATTGATCTTTATGATAAGGACTACTTGCTTTAATGTCTTCTTCACGACAAAAAAAAACGGGCTCAGATGTTAGTAGTTCTGCAAAAATACAACCTATTGCCCATATATCTATTGCTTTTGTATAATGTTTAGCTCCAAGAAGAAGTTCAGGAGCTCTATACCAAAAAGTAACAACTACAGGATCTAAATCCGCTAGAGGTCTCACCGGAGTATGAAATGTACGTGCAAAACCCATATCAGCTACTTTAACTCGACCTCTTTCATACGGATCATCACCCATAACAAGAATATTAGCTGGTTTTAAATCTCTATGTAAAATCCAATTTGTATGCAAATAATGAATACCATCTAAAATTTGAAATAAAAGAGATTTTACCATAGATTTTGGAACCATAACTGCTTGTTTTTTTTGTTTAGCATTTCTATGAAATTTTATAATATGCCAGAGATCATGTTCTGCATAATCAAATAACAGCCACACTTTTCTTTCTGGACTGAGAAAAACACGATTAAGTTTAATAAGATTTGGATGGCTAAAATTTTATATAAACTATTATAAAAGTATTATCTACCTCAATTCTCTTAGTAAAGCAATTTCTCTACAGGAACTCATTGAAATACCATTTCCTTCAATAAGTTTTAATGCATATGTTTTACCTTTATTTTCAGGTGTTTCAAATCTTGGCGTCGCTTTATAAACATGTCCATATGTACCACGGCCAATTTTAGAACCTCGAAATGAATATAGCAATTCAACACGTTCTCGTTTAGATGCTAATTCATCTCGAAATTTGGTATCAATCATTTTTCTATAAAAAAAATTATTAAAAAAAGTTATTAAAAATAAAAAGAAACATTATATGTATAACATAAAAAATTGAGGCAGATAAAAATACTAGTCATACACATATGTTTTTAATGTATAAAACAGTAAGGATTAAATTAACTAAAAACTTTTAAGTAATATGATGTTTATTAAATTTAAAAAAAACCATATATTTATAAAAAAAATTTTTTTGATTTAATAGAAAAAGTTTTATATATTTTAAATAGTAATTTCAATTTCTATCAATAATCAATTCAAATGAAATCAATCAGAAATAATAATTTCATAGTTTTCTTCAATAACAAAATTTATATTTCTTAAAATATTTTTTTAAAATTAAAAGTTATATATTTTTTTAATGTTTTTTAAAGACAAAATATTTATTTTTAATACAATTCGTATTAATGTAATTTATTAAAGCTAATTTTAATAAAATAAAAATATACAATTGTATAAATTTAAAGATAAAGAATTAAAAATTTATTTTAATACATTATTATTTATTAACTGTTTATGAAAATGATACCAAAATAAATTTGTTTATTTGTCAATTATTAATGATAAATCAGTTACTTAAAAATTATCATTTATGATAATTATTCTAAAGTGGACTATAAGCAATAAATCAATTAATATGTTAAAAGTATATGTACTAGAAAAATAATACTAGTGAAAAATTACTTTAAAAAATTGACTAAAAAAGATTATAATTTAGCAAAACAATTTTTAATTATAGTAAAAGTTAATTTGTATTTAGGCAATACAAAAAGGACAGTTATATAGAAGTTAAAAATAGAAAATCCAATTCTGGTTCCAAAGATAAATTATTAAAGAACACATTAATAATTTTCTATGAAACGTTTGAAATATGTTATCCAACAATACATATTTCAAAAACGAAAATGGAACATCGTCACCAAGGCGGCACAACATCTCAATGTAAATTTCAGTTTTAATATGGAATAAATTTTTATAAACTTTTTTTTTTCTCTTTTATTATATTTAATTTAAAAGTTAATATAAATAATTATAGCTTAAGGACTTCAGATATCATTTGTATACACTTAAAATTATTAAAATTCAATTACTAAATTTATTATCAACTGAGATTACAACTATATTTATAATGAGAAGAATAAAATTATAAATTTAATTTCACGTGAAGCCAAAATCATTTTTCAATACGACATTTTCTGTGGAAACATTTATATTTTAATAAATTTTATAAAATAAGGTAAGGTGAAACAATTATTTAAATAAGATATTTTTGAAAATTACTACTATTTTATTAAAATAGTAATTTTTTGTTATTTTTTTACTTTTTATATATATAAACTTTTTATATTAATAAGCTTACTATTTATAAATCAGATAATTATGTAAATTTATTTTTTATCATTATATTTTTTTACACAATGTATACTTAATAGCACTGATTGCAAAATCTAAAACAAAGAATTATATTATCTTAAAATATTTTAATTTAATTCAAGGATAAAATAAAAATATCAAGAAGTTTATTTTTTTAAAGATTTATTTTTTTTATGTTTTTATTTTAATTCATGTACTATTTAACATGATCCAGTAGTCTTATTTCGAAATAGGAAATTTGTCTTTTTAAAATGGCATTCACCTTTTCTTTATAAAAACATTAAAAAAAATTAGCCTTGTTAATTATGTTACTTTCAATTATAGTTAAGCTAACAACATCTGCTCTTCTATACGTTTTTAATTGTATTTCTAAAGTTATATCCCTTTTTAATACATACAAAAAATCTGTTTAAATAATTTGTTATAATATACGTAATTTAAACTATGTTAATTATAAAAAATCTATTTAATTATTTATTTTTTTATGCCTTAAATGATAAAAATTGATTTTTTTATGTCTGGCATTGAAATACTTTTCCAAACTGTTTGACACTGTTGATTAAAGTACGCTAATACGTGTCAGAATAAATAAGAAGAGATCTATTAATATTAGATATTAATAATTTATGTAATATTTATTAAAAAAAAACAAATAATCGACAATTGATAAATTATTCGTTATAGATTTGTAGGGAAATATTTTTTTTATATTAATATTAGAATTGTTTACAATTAAACTTTATAATTTTTTTTTTGTTTTTTATTTTTTTATTAAAAAAATCATTAAAATAATGATTTCTTCATATTTGTATAATTTATTATTTTTTTTATTAGGTTTTGCTTAGGTATGAAGTGGCAGTATACTTTGCTGCTCCTATTTTTTATATTAAAGTCAACATATTCATCTAATAATGATGGTAAATTAGTAATCACATCATTGGTTGCTCAATGGAATCATACTTCTTTTATTGCTGAGATTGCAGAATTTATTGGAAAAGAAGATCCTACATTATTTTTTAAATATATTGATTTATTAACAGAAAAAAATGATATTAATATTGATAATCTTGAGAAAGAATATGAAGTAGGAATTAAGTTGGCTGGAGAAATACTTTCAGAAAGCAGACTAGATTTATTAAAACTTTCTCTTTCATTAAGAGTTGCATCACCTGCAATAGAATTATTTCAAAAATTAGGTAAAGAAAAAATTGATGGAAAAAATTGTATTGCTTTTGTTGAAATTGGTGATAAGTTTATATGTTCTGCTAATGAATTGGAAGAAATTTTTACAAATGGTAATAATCTTAATGCTGAAACTTATTCTATTGATCATATTTTTTATTCAAAAAAGATAAGAAATAATGAGATTATTGGTACTATTATCTTGTATGGAAATTACGCAAGTAAAGAATTTGGTCAATTATATAATATTTGTAAAAAAGCTTCAAAAAATGGAAAAATTAATTTTGCTGTTAGATTTTATGATAGTCAAGAAAAACCAGATGCAATGCCTGTTTCACTTTCTGGTTATGGAGTTGAACTTTCAATTAAGAATACAGAATATAAGGCAATTGATGATAGTAATGAAAAAAAAGATAATTTTGAAGATGATTTACCAGAATTGAATGATGTTCAAGGATTTAATTTTAATATTTTAAAGAAAAAACATGTTGATCTTGTGGAACAACTTAAACAACTTAAAGTTTTCTTAGCAGAATCTGATGAATTAACTCCTTTAAAACAATGGGAGGTACAGGATATTTCTTTTCAAGCAGCTCAAAAAGTTTTTAACGAGCCTAATGCAGAAGCTGCCATTGAAACATTAGTTGATATTTCTCAAAATTTTCCAATACGTGCAAGATCTATATCCCAAGTAGCAGTTGATCCAAAATTAAGAAAAGAAGTACAGGAAAATCAAGAAAGGTTAAATGATGAATTCGAAATTAGTCCGGGTGAAAATAGTATATTTATAAATGGTATAAATATTGATGCAGATTCTCTTGACATTTATAGTTTATTAGATACTCTTAAACAAGAAGAAACACTTGCAAATAGTTTTTATGAAATGGGTTTTCGACGAGAATATCTTAGTTTATTGTTTAGTTTAGATTTCTCTGAAAGTAAAGAATCTTTTGCAGTTGATTTTCGGGAAGCTTTTCCAGAATATATTAATAATCTTGATAAAGATCCTGAATATAAAAGAATGGGAAATTCAGTTAAACTTATGCTTCAACCATACTTTCCAGGAATGATAAGGCCTATTGCTAGAAACTTTTTCAATCTTATATTTGTTGTTGATCCTGGAAAGGTTGATCAAATTGTTTTATTAAAAATTGCTCATTCATTTTATTCACATCAAATACCACTAAGAATTGGTATTATATTTGATGTTTCTAATGAAGATGATGTTAATGGAATGAATGATATTGGTGTTGCTGTTGTTAATTTTTACAATTATGCTAAATCAGAAAAAAATGCTGCTAAAGCTTTAAATCTTTGTATGAAAATGTTTGACAGTCTTATGGATGATCTTACTATTGAAAATATTCATAAATTCTTTAAAAAAAATTTTAAGGATGTTGAAATAGATGAAGTTTTTGGTAAAGATTCAGATTACAATCAAGGAAGAGCCACAGGAAGATCATGGATTATTAGAAGTGGTTTAGGAAAATCACCTAAAGTTTTATTAAATGGTGTAGTTTTTGATCAAAGTAGTTTGTCTGCTGATAAAATTGAAGAAGCTGTTATGAATGAGGTTAGCAAACAAACACCATATATTCAAAAAGCTGTTATGAATGGTAAACTTACTGATAAGGATAATGTAATGAATTGGATAATGTCAAGACCAACTGTTTTGTCAAGATTAAACAATAGAATTTTAAATAATGGTGGAGAATATTTAAAAATGACAAATGTAATGCCATGTAAAGTTAAGAATGTTAATGAGTTTAACAAATTAAGTGATGTAGAAAAAACTCAGTGTATTATCACTAAGATGAAATATTTTACTAGAAGTGATGTTGAAAGTACGAAACCTTTAACAATATGGCTTGTTGGTGATATGGAACAATTTGAATCTCGTGAAATGCTAAGAAACGCCTTAAAATTTTTAAAAAAGAGTAAATTTTCTAGAATTGGTCTTATAAATAATCCTAAAGATGGAATGAAAAACTTTGGAAAAGTCACAAAAATAATAAACAGTATAATTAGATTGCTTCCACAAAATATAATTAAACAAATATTACCAAAAATTTTAGCTGAATCTGTTATTAAAAAAATTGAAAATGATCAATTTTCGATAGATGAGTTTGCTGTGAATGGTATGTCAACTGATAATTTCAATAAAGAAGCTAAACTTTTATCTAATGAACAATTGAAATTTGAAGTTAGTTATGCTAAATCAGTTTTAAATCTTAATCATGGTGACAGAAAATACATTGTAAATGGTAAATCATATGGTACACTAGAAGAAAAGGAAATTGTTGAAGTCGATGATTTTGATCTTCTTGAAAAAATGGCTATATCAAAAGGTGCTAACAAAGTAGCTTCTCAAATCGATAGATGGGGTGTTGAAAAAGATAATGGAAAAAGTAGTGATGTTGTTATGAGAAGTATCTCTGTTATTGGTAATTCTAATACAAAAAAAACACGTCATTGGGTTGTTTTGGCTAATGATCAAAAATCAGTTGTTCATTCAATTTCTCAAGATGATAAAAAAGCAGTACTTGATATAATTGTTGTTACAGATCCCTTAACTAAAGGTGCTCAAAAATTAAGTGCCATCCTAAAACTTATACTTAGATCATGTAATGCTGACTTAAAAATTGTTTTAAATCCTCAAGATAAATTAAGTGAACTTCCTTTAAAACGATTCTATAGATTTGTTGCTGATCAAGAAATTTCATTTACAACAGATGGAAAAGTTATATCTCCTGTTGCTGTATTTGAGAATTTACCAAAAAAACAATTATTAACATTGAATGTAATATCACCAGATTCTTGGATGATACAACCAATCTTTGCAGAGTACGATCTTGATAATATAAAAATGGAAAGTGTCGAAAAAAATATTGTTGCTAAGTTTGAATTAAGAAATATACTTCTTGAAGGCCATTGTTTTGATGATATAACGGGTTCACCACCAAGAGGTTTACAATTTGAATTATCAAATTACAATAGAAAAATAAAATATGATACTATTGTAATGGCTAATTTAGGTTATTTCCAATTAAAAGCAAATCCAGGAATATGGAACTTAGAGTTACGCCAAGGAAGAAGTGAAGAAGTATATAATATTGTTGAGCATAAAAATACAGAAAGTCAAAATGGATCAATTGTAAAAGTAATGGTGGATTCTCTTCCAGGAAGAGTAATAAAAATAAAAGTTTCTAAAAAAGCAGATAAATTAGAAGAAAATCTTTTGTCTGATGACAAAGATAGTTATGAAGATGATGACGATGAAGAAAATTCAATTTGGTCATCAGTTACAAAATATGTTAGTGGTGAGAAGTATGATGAAATTAATATTTTTTCTTTGGCCTCAGGGCATATGTATGAACGTTTGATGAGAATAATGATGGTATCTGTTATGAAGCACACGAAACATCCTGTTAAATTTTGGCTTTTAAATAATTATGTTTCACCACAATTTCGTAATTCACTTGAACCAATGGCAAAGAAGTATGGTTTCAGTTATGAATTAGTTGAATATAAATGGCCTCGTTGGTTACATAAACAAACTGAAAAACAAAGAATCATGTGGGGTTATAAGATTCTATTTTTAGATGTACTTTTCCCACTTCATGTTAAAAAAATTATTTTTGTTGATGCTGACCAAATTGTTAGAACTGATTTAATGGAACTTATGAATTTTGATCTAAATGGAGCTCCATATGGTTATACACCATTTTGTGACAACAAAAAAGAAATGGATGGTTTTAGATTTTGGAAAACAGGATATTGGGCAAATCATCTTGCCGGAAGAAGATATCATATTTCTGCTTTATATGTTGTGGATCTTGTTAAATTCAGAAAAATTGCTGCTGGAGATAGATTAAGAGGACAGTATCAAGGATTAAGTGCAGATCCAAATAGTTTGGCTAATCTTGACCAAGATTTACCTAATAATATGATTCATCAGGTTAAAATAAAAAGTTTACCACAAGAATGGCTTTGGTGTGAAACATGGTGTGATGAAAAATCAAAGAAGAATGCTAAAACAATTGATTTGTGTAATAATCCTCTTACAAAAGAGCCAAAATTAGATGCTGCACGAAGAATAGTTCCAGAATGGATTGAATATGATGAAGAAATCAGAGAATTATTGGAAAAAAATAAAATATCCAATTTAGTTAAAGAAAATGAAGATAAAAATAAAAATACCCACAGTGAATTGTAATTTATAAAATTATTGTAGTAAATTATTATCTATCTCATTTTTTAAAATAAAATATAATTTTTGTCTTAAAATTTATTAGTATATTATTTTTAAATGGATTATGAATATTCAATACATTTATATTTACATTTTATACACGTATAAAATATAGTAGCACCTTCATCAGCACTTCTAGTTTGTAATGTTGTATAAGATGCTTCATTAAATTCACATTTTGGACATATATGCTCAACAATTGCATCTCCATTATCTTTTCCGTCACTTTCTGAATCAGCAATAGATTTCGTGTATACTGTTTTAGCTGTCGTTACCTTTAAACCATTAATTGCTAAAAAAGTTTCCTATTAAAAATTATTTTATATATATTTACCATCAAATTTCCATGATGTTGAACATTGCTGACATTCTACTTTGCAGGGAGCCGAAGATGGGTAAATTAAAAATGTGCCGCAACGACCACAAAATTCTGAATCTCTTGCAAACATACTTTTAAATAAAAATAGTTTATTCAACTAAAAAAATTTCAATATTTTTGAAAAAAATTTACATTATTCCAATTCAAGTTAACTTATCGCGATAAGAATTTAAGTTGATTTTTTTTGTAAATATTATTGTTAGTTATCCTAACATTAAAAATATTATTTTATTTTTTTTTTAACTTCTATTATTTAATTTAAATAATGTCTACACGAATTCCAAGAATTTTTCAACCTGGTAATCCTCAAAGAAGAGTTTTCCTTCCTGATTTTTGGATGAAATTAGTACCAACACCAAAATTTGGTAGAGAAAGAGTTCCACCTAATGTAGTTAAATTTGAAGTATCTTTACAAATGTCAAGAAATGACGTTCGACAATATTTAGAAAAAATTTACAAAATTCCTGTTTATGATGTAAGAATAATGAATAAGATGGGTGATATAACGTGGTCTGCTCCATTAGATAAAAATTTCCGTAGAGCTTTATGGAAAGAAGAAGATAAAAAAATTGCTTTTGTTTATATGCCAAAACACATTAAATTTGAATATCCAACTCTATTTGATGATGCTAAATTTGAAAAAGAGTTAGATGATATGAATACACAACAGGATTCTATTGTAGACAAAGGTTCTCCGTTTTATAATTAAAAATAGTTTATATATAAAATATTGTTACATATTTTTTAGATACATCATTTTTGTTTTTAATAAAAATTATTTTAAACTTTATGTTGTTATAAATATAAATATAGATAGATTATTTAAAGTATATATTTATTATCAAAATATATTTGACAAGACAATTGAAATATAAATTAAATTTATTTTCATACTTTAAAAATTATTTTTTTTACTTATTTTGAAAATATTATATAACATCAGGTTATTGGAACAAAAAATTTTTATTTTAAAAAACACTTTTTTTTTTATAAAACATATTTATAAAATCAAACCCTTAAAATACAGTAATATTTACCAATCTTCAAATATTGCCAAATCTGATTGAGATGGTTTTTCTTTTAAAAAATTATCATCATCATTATAACTATCAAAATTTCCAGCAACTGGATATAATGTTGGCACTACCGGTGGTGGAATACCTTTTTGATATAATAATTCCCAATCATAATTACTAAACCATGGGTGTGTCTTAACTTCTTCAGCATCTTTTGGTCCACAACCTAATCTTTTACTAGGATCTTTTTTCAATAATTTAGATATTATATTTTTTGCATTTATTGAAAAAATTTTTGGTGGAAAAGACATTATTTCATAATTTTTTATTTGTTCATAAAATTCTTTTACATTTTCTCCTGGAAAAGGTGGATCACCAGTCATCATTTCATATATTAAGATTCCTAAAGCCCACCAATCTACTGAAATATTATGTCCGGTATGTTCTATTATTTCAGGAGCTAAATATTCAGTTGTTCCACAAGTTGTGTAAGATCTTAAAAAAATAAGTTTTTTTTTTTAAATAATTAAAAAATTATTTATTTTAAACTTACTTATTAATAATTCTTTTAGAAAATCCAAAATCTGTCAATTTTATATGACCCTCATGATCAAGAATTAAATTTTCTGGTTTTAAATCACGATAAGCAATAGAAGATTTATGAAGATATTCAAGTGCCAATGTAATCTCTGCTGTATAAAATTTTGCCATTGAACTAGGAAATGTTTTCATAGTTCTTAAGTAGGAAAATAATTCACCTCCAGGAAGAAATTCCATAATCATATTAAGATTTATCTTATCCTTAAAAGTTTCATATAACCTAACAATAAATGGATGGCGTATTGATATTAATATTTTTTTTTCATTAAAAACATGTTCTACTTGTCTGTTTTCAATAAGATGTTTAATATTCATAGATTTTAATGCGTAATATTTGCCATTTACTTTATGCCTACATAATTGTACTTTTCCAAACGTTCCAGTTCCTAAAATGTTTACATTTCATATTAATAAAATTTTATCAAAAAAAAAATGAGTGGGATCAAAAAAAATAATAATAAAAGAAGTAATAAAGATTTTAAACTTAACATTGAAAAGCTAAAAATTAATACAATGATAATAAAAATTAATATAGTAAGGATTAATAAAATATATTTAATCATTGGTGCTATTTATCATTATTTTATAGTGTTAAGAACAATAAAAAACTAAAAGAAATGTGTTTAATTTAAACAATATGTAGGTGTAATAGCTACTTTATGTAATATTATATTTATTTCTATTATAAAAAGAATAAATATAAAAATAAATATTATTAATGAATTATTTTTCAAAATGAAAAAATATAGTTTACTATCAATTATAATTAACAATAATAAATAGATATTTAAAAAAAAAAATATTCAAATAAAAGCATATAATAAAAAGTATCAATAAAGTTATTATAAAATTTATGAAAATAAATCATAAATATAAAAATTTAAAAAAAAATAATACAAATTTTTTGTTGTGAGGGGAAATTTTTTAAAGTTGTTTAAAAAATATTATTTATCAGTAACAATTATATAAAAATATATATATGTATTATAGGATAATAATTGACCTAATGTTTATTCATGTGTAAAATTAAACTAATGTTATAATAAAAAGTTAGTTTAAGTATGATAAATTGATATTTTTGAAAAATAAACTAAAATTTTCCAAATAAATATTTGTTATTTTTTTTTATATCATAAAATAAATTTATGTAAAGTTATTATTCACTTTTTAGATATTATTTGGAGTAGTTTTTTTTTTTATTTTTTTTTTTACAAAATGTTTTTGAATGGATAACAATTTTAGATGAATGAATCATTTATCATTTAAAAAAATATGATATTATCAGTTTGATTTTGTGGGATAACAAAATTATCATAATATTTAGATATTGGATAATAAGTAAATTCTTATATATATATCTTATATTTGTATTAAAAAATTGTGAAACTTTGAGTTGATAAATTTTAAAAACTCTAAGAATAAGTAAAGATTTATAATGTTTAGTTATTTGATAATAATGAATACATAAGATTTTTATTATATATAATTTTATAATAAAAGAAAATTTAAACGAAATTTATATAATAAAAACTTACCAATTGTGGTTACTGTAAGAAGGCAATCAATTAAATTACCTTCTTCTAAGTCCGATAATTCAAATTCAATTTCAGAACAGGAAGACATTTTTTTTTTATTTAGTAAATAAAGTTGTCCTTTTTATCTATATAAATATTTGATAATAACAATAAATTAAAAATAATAAAAGTATCACAAACCGTTGATAAATAAACGTTAGAAGACGAATAAAATTAAAATTAAAAATAAACAATTTAATATATTTTTTTTTATAAGATGACTATCTTTTGGCAAAAGCAATTTTAACGTTTTCTATAGATATTTTGTATTTTAATTTCCGCCCCAATTTCAATAACTGATAGAGCATAACAGAAACAATTAAATATATGTATATCTGAATAAGATTTTTAATGTACTTCATGAGTTAAAGTCTTTTTTTTTTAAATAAAAATAAAAAAAATAATATAATATTTAATTTCAGAATTATTAGAATATAAATACAAAACTTATATTATAGACAAATTTTACGCTATATAAATATTTTATATACATATATATTTAGAAAATTTTCACCTTATTATATAAAAAAAAAAAAAATAAAAGGAAATTAAAATTTTTGTGCTTATAATTTTAAATAATTTTAATAAAAAAATAAAGTAATTCATCTTTAAGACATAAAACATTAAATTCTAGCTGATCTAAAAAAAGAAAATGTAAAATAATTATTCTTATCATTAAGAGAGAAAAAAGAGAAAAGAAATGTTAACTTATTGAAATAATTGTAATGTTAATTTAATTTCATTCGTTAAAATACTACTAATTTTTCTAATTAAAATATTATAGAATTAATATATGCAATATATTTGTAAAAAAAATATATTATAATAATTAACTTTAAACATTTATATTCGTTCACATTAATGAAGAAATGTAATTTTTTTAATTATGAATTTTTAACTATTTTTAAATACTCTGTTAATATCATATATATTCTAAAAAATTTTTAAAATCATAATAAGAAAAATATAAAAATTATTTTAAGTGTGCAATATATATATATCCTAAATAATGACACATTAAAATAATACTTTTTATTTACAAAATTGTAAATATAATTTTATTATTTTTTTTTTACAAAATAAGTTCATTAAATTACAAAATTTATATACTATTTTTTTGTTGTAGATTAATAAAATGAAATCAATTTATAAAGCTTACTTTTTTTCTATCCAATAAAATTTATTTATTTACACAAAAAATTAAAAGAAAAAAAATAATTTTTTTCTTTAATTTTGGGTTATATGAAATATTAATGGACAATACCACATTTTATAAGAATAAAAAAAAAGTAAGTATAAATCTAAAATAAAGAGAATAAATTATGAATTTTTATTATATGATTAAGAATAAAATTTATTAATGAAATAACAAAAGATAAGGAACGCCATCATAACAATATTTAATAACTTATTATATGACAATATCAAAAAATCTTCTTTAGTAATAAATATATTTTTAGATATAAAAGATGTATAATATTTTAAAACTATCTTTAGTGATGAATTTTGATAAATAAAGAAAAATAATAAAATATAATATATTAAAGATAAATATTTAATGTTAACTACATATTTTATTTTAAAAATTATAAGACAATACATTATAAATTAAATACTATGGAAGTATTTTTTTTCTCTAAATAAAATATTGAAAAAAATACTACATAAAGAAATAAAATTTTTATTAATGTATAATTTAAACATCAAAGAAAGTAAAAATTTTTTTTTTATACAAGTCATTTTATTGTTTAAAAAATAAAGCTTTTATAATAAATTTTCAAAATAAATTAGCTAATTTAGTAAATTTATATATTCTATTAATCTTGTACTCATAGTAAATTTATAGATATAATAAATATATTCTTTTGTATTTTCCTATTAATGACCTAGTAAACATATTAAATTAATAATTTAACTTATTTTATATTAGCTATGTTTATATTTTCAATTTTACAACAGAAGTTTAAACTTGATATTTTATACGTTTAGTTATTGGCACGTTTGTGTTTAAATAAGTTTCCTGTTAATTATATCTCATCAATTTAATATTAAAAAAAATTATATATTTTAGAATAATAAATTTTTTTTTATATTAAATTTTGTTAGAATAATTTAATTGTTTTATAATAATATTTATTGTACAGAAAAACAAAAATAAAAAGAAAATCTTGGTGAATTTTTTTATCAATGTTAATTTTTTTTTTAATAAAAATAGTTTAGTTTTAATTTAAAAATTATAATTATTTTTTAAAATAATATTTTGTAGTAAGAAAATTTATTAGTTACATTTATATACGTTTGAGTTTTAAAAATTTTTTTTTTTTCTATTTATAATAAATAATTTTTTTCTTCGATAATATAAAAATAGCTTATCTTACAAAAAAAATATATATTCTTCTTAAATTAATATTATATACATTTTAAATTATTTGTATTGTATTACAAATGTGTGACATTTCGGAGATATTCTAAATGAATATATAAAATTGTTGATTTAAATAATTTTATTGTAAGTGAGCAGAATATAAAATTACTTATAAATAAAAATTCAGGAATATTAAAACTGTATAAATATATATATTTACTAAATAGAATAATATAATTATATTTTTTTTTATGAAAAATCATTACTTCCGCAATTTTTATAGTTTTATGTTACAATAAGATAATATAATAAAAAAAAAACGAACCAAAAGATCAATATCATATAGTTAAACTAGCTAAAGTGATTTTTAAAAAAAAATGCAAAAAGCTCTCTCGTTTTTCTTTAAATTTTGATACTTATATTGTTATAATGTGCTTGTATTTATTTCAAATTTTACTTCTTGTAATATTGAACATAAATGAAAAATAAAACATTAGAAAAAAAAGTATGTTCTATTTACTTTGTATTTATTAGAAAATAGAATTTAAATTTATGTATACTTAAATTATTATTATTAATATAAATTATAATTATACTTATACTATGATAAAAAAAAAATATTTGAATAAGTACTAAGTGTTTTTATATTATATAGTTTTTAAAAAAAATATATCTTTAAATAATACATAATGTTAAAAATCTTATTGTACAATCTTAGAAATAACATTTAAATTTATATAACAAATAAAAAAAAAAATAATAATAAACTTAAAAGATTTCAAAAGACAACAGTTAATTAAACAAAACATTTAATAAATATAATTGTCAACTGTTTCAAATGACAAAATAATTTAATTAATTAGGTGAAATATTAAATGTCAAGAAATGTATAGTGTCATATAATATTCTATCAATCTTAAATTGATATCTTTATTCTATATGTCAATATAAAAAAAATTCTTTTTTTTTTTAAATTCTGTTGCTAAAACAATTTAATTCTACTTATCTACAAATAATATTTTAGAGTTTCTTTTAAATTTTAAACATAAAAATTAAAATATATAGTATGTAACATATTTTTTAAATAAATAAAATCTTGTAGTTTTTTTTTTTTTAAAATGATTCATTATTCAAAATGTCAAGATTTTTGAAATTTTGTACTTATTTAAATAAATAGAAAAAATTAAAATGGCTAGTAATTATCAAGATAAAAATTACATGGAATTATAATAAAAAAAGTAATTTATTAAAAACTATTAAAGCCATACATCTTTCTTTTTTTTTATTATAAAATATTCATTTAAAAAACAAGTAAATTTTACATACTTTTTTACTAATTAATATTATGTTTAAAAAAAATAAATGTTATAATTTTAATTTAAAATAAATATTTTTTTTTTTATTTTTATTAAAATAATGCAAAGAAATAATATAGAAAAATATTAGACGAGTGATTTATGATACTTCAGCTTTCTTAAATATTCTGTCAATTTTTTTTTTACTTATCAATAATTTTATGTTTTAATCTTTAATTTTAAAATGCCCAATGAACAATGGTTATTTAAGATGTATTATTCATTTATCCTTAAAAAAAATAAGTAAATTATTCAAATGTTATTCTATTTTTAGCTAATACAAAACTTTACTACAATATCCTAAGATAAATTTATTATTTGTACATGTATTTGTTAAAGGGTATACTTTTTACCAATTTATATATAAACAACATTAAAAATTTTTTGCAAGTTTTATGAAAATTTATATTAGCTTTCCCTTTTTTTTTAATTAAATTTTTGTTTATATATAGATTAATTTTTTTTTAAATTATTTTATGTCATTTTCATTTTGAAAAACAATTTTTAAAAGTTCTAATGGTAAGTTTAGATAATTCTTAAAATCAAAGAAATATATTAATACACATAAATGAAGATAATAAGTATTTGAAAGAGGAAGATGAATTTAAAGAAATTATTTTTAACAATATTACAATTAATTGTGAAAAAAAGTTAACGATATTTAAATTAAATTCTTCAAAAACGGGAAATGTCAGTGGTAGAATATGATATTTCAACAAAGACAAAATAAATATAAATGTGTAGGTTGAATAAATGAAATACACGTTGATAATTTAACGAGTTTCAACGTTTATTTGCAACTGATAAAAAAAAAATTTTCAAATTCAAATAGTATTTTTGAAGCTAATAGTATAAGGAATTCAAAAAAAAAGACACTACAAATGACTGTTTTTTCATACTACTTTATACAATATAATCATCTGAAAATTTATCAAATTCTTTTGGAGAAATTGTTACTATTTAAAAAAAGATGAAAAATTATAGAAAGATATTGAAACATATTTAAGGATTAAACAAATAACGTTACCAGAATTATCAAGATATAATCCTAAAATAAAGATTTCTCTTACATCTCATATTGTATTAAATAAATATAAGCAATATGATGTTAAAAGTTGCATTGTTGATCAATGGTCTTTGCCTTTTGCTGATTTCAATTGTTGAAATTCCTCTGTAATTAATTTAAACTCTATTTATGCTAATAAAACACTAGAATAGTCAAGTATTTATATTAGAAAAAAGAAGAAAGTTCAAAAATTTCATTATCAATTAGTGAAAATGTACAAAAAAAAAAATTACCGATCTTTAAACATAAAGATAAAATAGTTGAAAAATGTATAAATTTTTAGGCTGTTTTAATTAAAAGTTTAACAAGATTAGGAAAATCTACGTAATATTTAATATTTATTAACATATACTTTTTTTTTTAAATTACAAAACAAGTACAAAATTAACAGAAGTTTATATACTATCAACTAGTGTGTGTTTCTCACACGATGGTTAATGACTAGTTAAATATTATTTTAATATCAAAATAAACTTAAAAAAAATGTTTTTTTAAAAAATATTTCAAAAATGAAAAAGATATAGAAAGTTAATAAAACTCAAAATGTAGGACTAAAAGTTTCCTAGAAAAGATTTATTTATTTTATTGATAAGTCTTTCTTAAAAAAGTCATGATTCTTTAAAAATTTTAAGCCAAACTTCAAAAACTTATGATTTGCTTAAAATTTATTATTTATGAAACGTTAACATCAAAAAGGACTTCTCCACCTTTTTTTATCTTTAGGCTATATTATATTACAAAATTATTTAAAACAACCATTTTGCAACAGATGCTAATGTTGCTCCTTTTTGTACTTTATGCTACAATACTTTTATGAAAAAATTACTACACTTTCTTGTTATCAACGCCTTTTTTAATGTTAGAAATGTTTTTTTGAATATTAAAATTTTGAAAATAATTTTCATAACACATTTATTCTCTATACATATTATAAGATATACAATTTTAATAACTTTTTTATAAAAATAAGATTGATTAAACAGTTGCTTTTTTACAAGTATTGTGCACAAAGGAGCAGAAAATAATTTTATTTCGATATCCTACAACGAAAGTTATAAAGAAAGTTATATGTTTGAATTATGTCTTTTACATGTTAAAAGTTTGTGCCATAGTTTTCGTGATTTAATAAAATGGCCGATGTTGCTAAAGAATCTAATAATATTTCTAATTCACCACTATCCGCGTCTAACTCCGATCATTTGAATGAGACAGTTGTCGTTTCAGAAAATAAAACTCAAATCATTTCAAATGATTGCAGGCCGTCTTTAGAAGGTGAATTTGATAATATCCAGAAAAATGAAGAAAACTATGTATTCGGTAAGAATGAAAAAGAAAGAAAATTTAGAATTTTTGGAATTAAATTTCCTGGAGGTTGGATGGATGATGAAATTGTTTCATCTATTTTACTAAAGTCTGAATCCTTCTATTTAAACTTCAATAAAACGTATCAAGATGAAGATTATCGTCAGGGTGATATAAATATTACTTTTAAAACTTTATCAGATGCTGTTCAAGCTTATAACATACTTGAGAAAATGACTATTGATAATGTACGATTAAAAGTACATGCATCTTCTTATTTTGGTAAGTTTTTTTTTGACAATATTATATTATAATTTGAAAGTTTAGTAAAGGCTATGACACATTTTAATAACAAATTTAAAGAGGGAAAAGAGAATGATGAAACATTAAATATAATTAAAAAACCATTATTTGTAATTAACAATGAGGAACAAAGAGAAGAATTTTTAAGAAGATTGTATGCAGTAGATATACCTGTTTCAATGTCTGAAGAATTTATTGATAATGTTATAGAAACGTCTAATATTGAAGATTACACGACAAAACCTGATGTTATTCCTGGTGGATATTTACAAGCAGAAATAATATTTAAAAATAAACATATTATTAAAACATTAATAGATGAATTTAGAAAAAAGTTAAAAGAAAGAGATGATTCTCTTAAAAATACAAAAATTTTAACAGCATCAGAGTATTTATTGTATATGAGTCAAAGAACATATAATGATGATGTTCCAATCCAGTCAGATGTAGCCAATCTAGTTAAAGAATTTTCTGTAGAAGAAATTGCCATAAAAATCGAACAGGTAATTCTATATAAAAAAAGTGCAATTTTGTTTATTTTTGTAGTATATGATGAAGCGACCAATAAATTGGCGAGAAGTTGATTCAAAAGATGATATGTATAATATATGTGATACAGTTTCTAGACAGTTAAGAGGACTTCCAGATTCATTGTTAAAGGAATCAATGATGCTTACATTAATTAGAGCACGGGATGGTCCTCAAATTCCATTAAATAAAGTAAAGATAAAAAATTTAATAAAATTATGGAAACAAGAATTATTGAATGATAAAATATATGATCGGCCAACAAAATTTAAAGGTTCTTCAGCTAATTATGTTCCAATTTTAGATGAAGATAGAAAAAAAAGAAAAAGAAATAAAAGAGATAAAAATGTATTAAAAGTTCAAATGGGTATAGGTTCATTCTTACAAAAAGCACATAATGAAAATCTTATTAATAAATATAAAGATACAGAATTTGAGGAAGAAGATGAACCTATGGAAGAACCTTTAACTAATGAAAATGGGGAGCCATTGTCATTTAGTGCTTGGTCACAAATATCTCAAAGTGATAAAGAATTGGGTGTAGTAACAATGGATCCAGAAGAAATGAAGAAATATGTTAAACCATTAAAAAAAGTAGTCGTAAAAAAAAGAGATACTACTGAAGAACATAATAGTGACACATTAGGTGAGATGAATGATGAAGACAGACAACTTCGTGAAGATAAAGAAGAAGGAGAAGTTTCAACTGATGAAAGTAGTAGTTCGGATGAAGAAGATCTTAAAAGAGCAAAGAAGAAACGATATACTAAATCTGTTGATGGGCGTAATATATCCGATTCAGTGCAGTCATCTCACAGTAAAGAAGAACGTGATGAAATTGGAGTGTTAATAAACAAATTCTATGAATGTCGTGTTCATATTATAGAGAGTTTAAATGAATGTCAGAAAGCTGGATTTTTGCAATATTTAAAACATACAGCAAAATCAGATATGAATCCTCAATTAGTTAACAAAATTTTTGCTGAATTGGGAAATCTTAACAAGTAAATTTTATTTTTAACACTATTGTTTTTTAATTAAACTTCAATAAATATTTTTTTTTCTTATAAGTAAAAAAGTGTTTTATTTTTGTAATTATAAATTTTATTCTATTATACCAAAAGTAACGCCAATTGATTATTTTTGGACAATATTTTAATTGAAATTAAAAATTTCCTATTTATTTTACTTTGTCTTTAAAGATAATTGAAAATAACAAACAAACCATATTTAATAAAAATTGAATAATTATTAAAGCTAATGAATAATTTAACTGAAGTAAACTATTATCAGGATTAAGTCCATATATTAAAAATACTGTGATCATTTGATTATATAAATAAATAAGATAATATAAAATAATTTGACTTATTAGTGAAAGCAATGTAAATACAAAAAAAAGTAAAGTGTGTTTTTTAAAGTTTTGTAGCAATATGGTTACAACATATCCGTTAGTTAAACTGAAAAATAAGTGAAATGTAAAAGCATAATATTGACTACTTTTAAAACCATATAGTATTTCAACATCCAAAATTCTTCTAATACAATATGACTGATAATGACATCCAGAAACTATAACAAAAATAAATTATTATTTTAAAGTTTATTCCTACCAATATTTTTGTATGCTAGATTTTCTTGGATAAGTGTGCTAATAGAAAATGTAGATATAGCATTGAAAATAATGTACAAAACAAAAACAATTTGCATTGACTGTTGATGAACATGCTTATAAATAAATGTTTTGGATGATTTTATTATTTCTAAATTCATTTGAAACCTAAAAAAAAATCTTAAACATTAAAGTAATTTAAATATATTTTGAATTTAATGTAATGTAAATTTTCTATACTTAATTTTTAAAATATAACTTTTATCTTATAAGAAAAAATATTTTAATAAAAATATACATAATAAAAAAATAGTAATTTATAAAAAAATAAATCAACTAAAAATTTAAATAATATTTAGTTTACTAGATACCTTTTTCTTAAGATAAAAATAAATATCCTAAAGTAAAAAAATATTTCATTTTTATTTTTAAATATATATATAAATTCTTTTAAATTTAACAAATTAAAAATTTACATAAAAAAACCATTAAAAACATTAAAAAAATTTTTAATCTTTTAAATTATTTATATTTTAAACATGAATTAAATTTATTGTTTTAATATAATTTTTTATTTATATAAATATTTGTTAAATGTGTAAAAAAAGAAAAGAATAAATATAGATTATCATAAATATTCAAAAAAAATGTATCTGTAGAGTAAGTAATTTTGTGGTATACCAGAATTTATCCAATATTTGAAAGATCAAATTTCATTTTCTAATTTGTACCATATTTAGTTTCATATTCATATTATTTTATGAAAAGATTTTAACTTAGATTTATGTTATTTAAATTTAAAATTACATATGTTGATATATTAAAAACTTTTTTATATTAATTGATTTTAAGAAAGAATACTTTTACTTTTATTTTAAGTTTTTTATAAAATATTTAATTCATATAATAATGTTAAAAATTTAAATATATAATTTTTTTCTATTAAACTTTAATTAATAATTAATTTAAAAGACAAATAATATTAAAAAATCAATGATAATTTTCATTATTAAATAAATTGTCTATCGAATACTTTATATTTCCGATCCAATTTTATACTTCACTTTTTTTTATTAAGTATACAAATGTAAGTTTAACAATGTAACAAGTAAACGAAAGTTAGATTTAATGGGGCATGTTGTTCCAAATAAATGTCCTACAAATAAAATAAATTCTTGCTAATTTTTAATCGTTTCTTATTTTTTAGGAGATTCAACCTGGGTGATTTATTGATTTGAGTTTGCTAAAGTTGATTCTGCAGTATGCAGAAACCAATATATTTATTAAATAGGTAAGTTAAAATGTTAATAATAATAAATATTTTTAGATGCCTATTTTTAAATAATCTATTTTCATGTCGGACAAACTTTATTGCAAGCGAAATACAGAAAAAAACTACTAATAATATTTTATCTTTAAATTTACAAGATAATTTAAATAAGAAAACAATAGATTTTAGTGCTCTTACGTCAACTGAGGATTTTGGTCTTTTATTGAATGAAACAGATGTTTATGAAAATAAAAAAAATAATCTTGAAATACCAACACAACCAAGAATACTTGATTTTTATTCAAGCCTAGATTTTTATACTGAGGCAGAAAAACAACATATTGACTTGTTCTCATTTCTTGATGATGTTGTACATATTGAAGATACTGAAACCACAGAAGATGTAGTGAAAATTACACTTGATGGTGAAAGAATTAATAGTTTTAATTTAGAAAAAATGATAGAATTTGTTAAAAATGATGATTATGAAAATGTTGTTGATGAGTTAAACAATAAAAAGTGGCCTAAATTTGCTAATAATCACCATTTTTTAAATAATATTTTGAAATATGTAATAGAAAATAGTAGTTATGATGAAGCTAAAAGGGTAATAGATGACTTTGCCAAATCAGATTATACAGCATACCTCCAAAATTCTGTGGCTTTTTGTTATTTCACAAAAGTACTAGAACAAGAAGATTTAAAAACTGTTATAAATGAGATTAAAAGATTAAAAGAAATCTTTCTTGTTGATGAAGTATCAATGTCGGCCAATTGTTTAGAAGGCAAAGAAGTGAGAAAGGATTCAGATATGTTAGCACAGAAAATTTTCGATAAAGCTTTTGAAATGAAATATTCATTATTAGAGATTGAAAAATTATGGAAAGCATTATTGTCACATAACTATATTTTTTATAAATCACTTTTTTTTGAATTTGCAGTATCAAAGTTGTTAGAAGAAAACAAATATGAATTAGCATTAATGTATAGGGAACGCCAATTTTCTGAATTTTTAAAATCTTCCTGTTTTTCTTATTTTTACAAATATTTCATTACAAATAATATTTCACCAAAAAGTAAAGAATACAAGGAGTTTATAAGTAAAGAAGTGAAGATGAGAAATTTAACAAGCATTAATATAGATATCATTGTATGTCTTTTGGAGATGGATGAAGGTGAACGATTAAAGAATGTTATTAAAAAAGCATCTTTTACTCCTTTACAATACAAAGCAGTTTTAAAAGAAATGATGCTCAAGGATCTTAATGATAAATTTTCTGATTTTATGGCATCTTTTAATGAAAAAGTAGATAAAAAGTAGAATTATTATTATTGTTTTTTTCAAAATGATAGGGTTTAAATTGTTACGTTTTTTAGTTAATATTAAAATAAAGTATTTTTCATAATAGTTTTTATTTTTTTTAATAGTTTTTTTTTAAATTAAATTTTGTTTTAAAAATAATTAACTTATATAATTTGAGTATTATGTTATGATTATGAATTTTTGAGTTAATTTTATGACTGAGTTCTGTAGTAAGTAAAAAATGCAAACTTCATTGATAATAAAAAATATATGATACTTATTGATATAGATAATATTAATATTCCAAATTGTATATATACAACTTCAATTTTAATCTAAAATATAATAAAAATAATTATATTATATTAATATGTACCTGTTCATCATTCCAATGAAAATATGGATTTGAGAATGATACTTTTCGATAACAATAATCATAATCAGTTTTAGAATAATTACAAACTCTTTTAAATGGTACTTCTTTATTATTAAAAAATATATACCAACAATATGAAGCCATTGATGTTGCTGCTAAAAATATTAATGACATCCATACACCAATAGCATTAACAATCCTAAATATTTGACCTTTACATTGATAATAGTATGATGTTAAATGTTGTATAAGAATCCAAATAGCATAAATATAATAAAATTTAAAAAAATAAAATGTACAACAATATGTTGAATAGGCATATGCCAAAAAATAAATTAATACTGGTATAATAGTTAAAAGTAAATGTAAATTTGGTAATGATAAATTAATAGCTTTTGCAGAAAATATAGTTATTATTAAAGATGAAAATAATTGAATAATAGTTGTTAAAAATAATAATAAATAATCAAAAATATGAACACTTTCACTACCATTAGTAATTTTAAATGATTTTAAAACAACATCATGAAGATGTTTCATTATATCACTACAATCCAATAAATATTTTTCTGTTCTATAGTATATACCAAAACAAATTGATTTCATAAATTCTTCATTTGTTTCAAAAGCTGTTTGACAATAAAAAAATATCAATGAAACTATTGTAACAGGAAATGATATAAAAGTTATTATTACAAATAAAGCAAATGACATTTTTGTAGGTTCATTTAAAAACAATGCATATAAAGAAGATATAAGTGTTAAAGTAAGTATTAGAAATGATAATATACTCAATATTATTGGACCACAAAAAAATCCATTTATAATTGCATTGCCAAATTGTAACTAAAATATTTTTTTTTTATTTATATATAAAAAATATTAACTAACCAATGATATAAAAATTAATATTAAATATAATATATATATAAATCCATACGTTTTTGCCATTTTATAATAAAATGACTTTGTTATGTTATCATTGATATGTTTTAATAGAAAACAAAATTTTTAACTTTCTAAAGACACCAATTTGCTTTTTATTACTATATATCTAATCAAATCATTTAAATTTTGATTAAATTATTTTTCCCTTATTATCTCTTTTCTTGAATTTATAATGTTTGCCGATATCATTGCATATTTCTATTACGTAACATATCTGTTAAAAACCAATGATTGCATTAACTACTGTAATTGATACTTATATATGTTGTTAACATTATATACTTTTAAGTTTCTTTTTTATATTAAAAATATATATATATATCCGACAAAGAATCTTGACTTTTTAATAAAAATGATATCATGATACAATTGAGGTTTAAGAGCTATTGAATAAAAAAAAAAGTGTACTTATATTATTAAGTTTAAAGATTTTTTTTTTTAAATAAGCTATATTACATATGTATAAAAAAAAAGGAACTTTATAAATAATAATAAAAAAAAATTTATTTTTGTAATAAATAAAAATCTTTTTTGAATTTTAAAAATATATCCTTTATAATCCGGACCCCCAGTGATACAATGATAAGTTTCTCTGTTGACAGATGTTTTACTATTTCAACTACTTTTTCATAATAATCTTCAAGCATCATCTTTTCAATATCAACTCCTCCTATATATGACTTTAACCAATTGAATAAATGAAGAAAATAAGGGGTGTAACAAAACTAAACTTGGGACGTTAATATATTTTATTAAATCTATCAACATTTAGGCAAACTTTATTAAAGTTAGTGTAAGTAAGTTAGAAATGTGCTCCCATACTTTCCGTCCCAAACAAAATTATCCTTAATTTGTTATTTTAGTTTGAGAAGATGCCAAATAAGATTACAGACTACTCTGTAAATGAATCCAAATGCACAATCTTGACTTATTTGTTTATGCTAATTCATTTTTTCTCTTTTATCTATTTAGTTAAACGATATTATGCTACAAATTGGGATCGTAATATACTTATCATGTCATTATAAATTTCATCATTCAATTTCAGAAAGTAACTTCACACTGTGATTCAAGAACATCGGTTAAAGAAAATAACTATAATAATTGTATAATTAAGTTGTCTTATCAATATTACAAATTTAATAAGAAATAATCAAGGCGGATAGTTAAACATATTTAAGACGATAGTGATTGGAAGAAAGATTATTTAAATTGTAATTTAATAAATTAAAAAGATTATTAGTTTACAGCAAAAGGAGGATCCAATTTTTAAAAATGAAAAACGATTCACCTTCAACAAGTTCAGATTCTTCAAGTAACATTAATAGTCTTAATCTTTCTTCATCTCAGACGGCAGCATCATTGTTATTAAATCATAATGCCCTTGGAGCTGCAGCCGCAATTTCACAACAAGATTTGAAAACAAAAGAATTAGCTCAAGCTTTACAAGATTTTTCATACTATCCACCATTAGATCATAATTCTGTATCTGTTGGAAATGGGTCAAATACCATAAGAAATATGGTAGAATCAGGAGGTGAGTTATTATATTTTAACATTTTTTCTTTCAAATAATAGATTATCTATTTTTAGATGAATCATTTAAAAAGATGCGAAATGATTCTAATGGTAATGGTAGTCAACAAATTTTTAATTCATCTGCCATGAATTCTTCAGTACCTCAAACTCCTGCAAGGTAAGTTTTTTATAATATCATAAGAGAGTTAGGTCCAGTGATTATAGAAGACGGCATCGCACTACTTTTACCCAAGAGCAACTTGCTGAACTTGATAACGCCTTCCAAAAATCTCATTATCCTGATATTTACGTTCGTGAAGAATTGGCAAGAATAACTAAACTTAATGAAGCTCGTATACAAGTAAGTTAACAATTAACTGTAACTTGTAATTACACGATACTATCATAATTATTATTGTTAAACATCTGGAAATGTTTTCTTTATAAGACAATTGTTAATTGACTTTATATAGAGTTTCATGTGCAATTATCTATTGTATTACAAAATGGCTTATTAGATTATATTCGACTTTGAATTCTTAAGGGGTTATTATCTATTTTTATTGTCTTAAGTAACTTTACCAGCCAGCTTAAGACTGTTCACACTTTACTTCCAGATGCTATATATATTTTGTTTATGTTGCATAATTAGCTACTGATTGTTACAGTTCATTTAAGGTCAATTTAAATAATTAGATAGATAATATAAATATTACTAAGTTTATTATAATCACATCTGGCTCCAGTTATTTGTTATCAAGTAGCAAATAATTATTCTTTACCTAGTCATACGGTTTTATCACAGTAGGATAAATTGAAATTAGATATTTGTACCAGTAATTAACAGATTTTTATAAAATTTTTAATACTTTAAGAGACATGTTCATATATATATATATAAATATATATGTAATAATTTACTAGTTATATGCTTCAATAAATTTTAAACATTAAAATGTCTACCGTAATCTTGTCACAAGACTTCTATAGTCATTCCAGAATAATAAAACTAAATTTAATTTTATTTCTTGAGCAAGGCAAATTAGATTATGCTTATTTCTTTTTAATAAATATTTCATATCACTAAACAACCATCTGTTTTTAAAGAAGCCTATTTCTAGTTCTATTCTTTCCTCTTACTAAATCCTTATCCTTAAGCTACTGTAACAAATTTGATTATTTTTAATGATTATAAATTTAAAGCTCTTAAATATAATTATCTAACTTTATATATTATAACAAGCCTTTATATATAATTAACTTAAACTTTTTTTAGGTGTGGTTCCAGAACCGTAGAGCAAAACATAGAAAACAAGAAAAACAAATACAAAAGGCATTAGTTGGACAAGGTATATTAATAAATTATTATTAAATTTTAATAGATAAAAAAAATTTTTTTCTTATAGCTAATCCAATGGCTACCAATCGTTCAGCAGCTGACTCATTTTGGTATCAACCATATCCTGTAGCAAGACAAATGGGTTACCCTACAGCAAATATGTCTTATGGAACAGCAACAGGAACAGGAGCATTTGGAGCTGGAATGCCAAGGTAAAAATTATATAATGTTAGCATTTTAAATAACTTAATGAATATTCATTTTATAGCGCATCAATTGGTACATTTGGGGCAGATATGACAGAAGACTTTTATCAAAAAAGTTTAGCATTACGAATGAGTCAAACGGGAGCAGCTAATTTACAATATCAAAGCTGATAAAGTAATTTGAAATTATAATTTGTCTTATTTTAAAGAAGAATATTAATCACATTGTGAAAAATATATAGTGAAATTATACTAGCCAAAGTTATGATTTTATGAAAATTACTAAAATTTGTTTTTCCTTTAATATTATAAGATTTAAAATAGAATAATCATAATATATTAATTACCTCTTTAAAATGATTTTCGTTTTCTTCTATTTACATGAAAAAAAAATTTTTGTTTCTTACAATATAAAAAAATTATTAATATGTTAAGTATATTTTTTTTTCTTTTACTATAATATATCTATATGTAGTTAAATGAAACGTACTTCTTTTTCTAATTAAATATAGTAAATTAATGATAAAAATCTATTATATTAATCATTTTGAAAAAAAAAAATATATATAAAAAAATAGGTTAATTAAAAATATAAAATAAATATAATATTTTTATTAAAAGTATATAAAGAAAAAAATTACAACTTTTAAATTAAAAAATTTAATAAACGTAGTAATTTATTTATAAAAAAAAATTATTTTTTTTAAATTTTATTAAATTATAAAATATTTTAAAACAATAATAACATACAGTAGATATTATGATAAAAAAAATTGTTGTTTATAAAAATTACATTTCTAACTATAACTTGCCTTAAGTTGAAAAATTTTTTAAATGTATAAAAGAGAAAAAGATAAGTTAATGGTAATGTTAAAGATATTTCTTATTCTTACTTAAAAAGTTACCATTGTTTTTAAAGATAAGTAAAATGTTTTTAGTAGATTAATAATTTAATATATAATTAAAATAAATCGTATATGTTATTATATATATAAAGTTAAGTTGATTATAATAAACAATTAAAATATTTAATTATATATGACCCACCAATAGGTATAAAAAAGTTATATTAACTTAAAATATTAATCTCATAAATAGAAAAAACATTACAAATATAATAATTAAAAACTTTTTGACATAAAATATTGAAGCGTTAAAATAAAAAAAAAATGTAATCATTGGTATATGATGAATAATTATAAAATATTAAAGAGAAAATATTAGCATATTATGCAAAGAATTTTTTTTGTATTTATATAACTAAAAAATAAGTTTTAACACTTGAAAAATTTTAAAATTACCTTTTGTGATTAATAACTATAAATTTAAGTATTAAACTTATAAAATCTTAAACAATTAGATTCATAATTATATTAACAAATTGATTTATATTTAATATAAATTCTATTAATTAAAAAAAAACTAATTATCATTGGATTTTAAATATAATAATATATATTATTTTTTGATTACATTAAAATTATATTAAGATTCAAAAATATTTATGTAAATAAAAAGTATCATAAAATATATTTTTAACATGAATTATGTAAAAGTAATATTTAGATGTATGTAATTTTTTCCAATATACTTTTGTTTATCTATAAAATTGTTATTTCTTTATTGTTAATAAAATAATTATTTTAAAATTAACATTTTATAGTTAAAAAAATTATTCCTCTTCATTAAGTTACCATAAAAGTGTTGTTTATTTATTTTATTATCATTAGAAGTTAGTAAAAAATGAATATTATTAATGAAAAAATTTAATAAACTTTTTTTTGTAAAAATTTCTTGCATAAGGTATTATTACAATTTAAATTTAAAAAAATGATTGTATGAATATTTTTAGTTTACCAAAAAAATTCATATTATATCAAATTAAATTATTTTTATTTTTACAATTAAATTTATTTCTATGGAAAAAAAATGCTTCACCAAAATCTAATAATTTCTAAACACTTATTTATACGAATATTAAAAATAATTAATTTATTTAAAATAGTAAAAAATTTTTAAGTGATGTAAAAATTTTTTTCATAAATGCATAAAAAAAAATTGAATTCTTAAAGGTTAATTTCTGAAAATTAAAAATATCTAAAGTTTTTTTAGCAACTTATTTATAGAACTTTTATCTGGAACTACTTTTACAAGCATTTCTGAGTTTTCTTGTAGATTTCTTTGAAAAACCATTTTTACACTAAAGATCTTTTACAATAATTTTTCTTCTAAATAAAAAAAAGGTTTAAATTAAAGTTTTTTAATAAAGAATTTTGATTTTATTAATAAGAATCATATTTTACCCGGAAAAAATTATTAAAATTTTTACTTTGTGAAACTATAACTGCTTTCAAAATTTTTAATCATTTCTGAATCCTTATTTGAATGTGTTTTGAAATCGTTCTTACCTTCTTGTAAAATAAAATTGTTAATTTCTTTATTTTAAAATAAACTATTAAATTTCTTCTCTCATTAGTCATTTTTTTTTAAATTTTTTTTCTTGGAAACAAAATTTCAAAATCAAATTAAATTTCCAACCTATATATATATATATTAATATAGTTTAATAAGTTGTAAATAATTTTTTTTTAAAATAACTTCCTAATTATTTCAAAAATTTGATTAAAAAAAAGTTTCCATTTTTGATTTAAAATTTAATTTTCCATGTTTTAGATAAGTCATAATTAATTGGCATTTTACATCATATGCCAATTTAGTAATTGTACCTAATAATTTATTAAAGTTTTTTTGTCATATTATGTACTTTTTGAAATTTATAACACATTTTTATGCTTTTTTATAGAAGGTTTTAAAGGTATTATTTTTATGCAAAATTTAAATTTACAACACAGAGAACAAATTATTTTATTTTTATAACAGATAAAAGTTTTTTTTCTTTTCTAAGTGATGTATTAAGTGAAATTTAATTAAACTTGTTTTATTATTATTAAATAAGTTAATGTCAAGATATTAAAAAGTTAAGAATATTAAATATTTAGAAAAAATTTCCGATTTTTGTTTTAAAATGCATCAAAGTAACACTAATGGGAAACATCTTTTTCCAATTGACTTCTAATAAGTTTTAATATGTATCCTTATTTCAAACATTTTTTATGCCTTCAAATATTCATGAGATATAAAAAATGATGGCAATAGATTAAACGCGCAAAAATACATAATGATGTATCTTTGTAGTAGTTGAAATTCAAAACTTATTTTTAACGTGGACTACATCTCCAAAGTCTTAAGAAGTTTAGTACATCTAGTCTCATTCTTTTACGAGACTATTTATTTGAATTGTAAAATGTTCTTTAAAGATAAGTTTTAGTAGGATCTCTTTTAGAGTCACTGACGTACTAAATTAATAAAAAATAAAATAAAAACGTATTTGAAAATTTTTTAAAAATTTGAATAAATATATAGTGATTTGAATATTTGATAGTTGATAAACAGTAAAAAAATTTTAGAAAAATTTTTTTCGCATAAATAATCAAAATTATCATATAAAAAAAATAAAAATAAAATTAAGAAAATTAGTAGTAGATTTTTTAATAAAATTTTTATTAAAAAATTTGTTTTTATTTTATCACAATTTTAGAGGTAGAATCAGAAATCTGGAAAATTTTCTGCCAATTTCTGAATCATCGAAAATAATGATGTTATAGCTATGAAAATTATTAATCTAGACCAATTTTTGAAAAGTAATCGAAGAAAATTAGTCCCATATTCATAGGACAAATAGCTTCTGAGATACTGAAAAGTCGAGAACAATGAATATTTTAGAAAAATTTTCGCCTTCGTTCATATCTCGCTTCAAAATAAAGATAAATACAAGCAGATTTCTGCAATCGTCTTCAAATGAGTTTTCATAAAGGGTCTACCTTCAAAATTTTTTTATATCTTTAAGTACTTGCGAGATATAAAAAAATGGTGACAATGAATTACGCGCGAAAAAGTACCAAGTTTCATATCTCAAGAACCATTGAAAATAAAAAAATCTTTTCAACGTACGGTATACTTTAAATTAAGAAAGAAGCCCAGTGCATCAAATTTCATGGACCTGTGACCTCATATACTTGAGTTATCACTAGATTCTCAAAACTCTTTTTTAAATATATTTCTTATCATATCTTCATTTTTAGATGTCCTATAAAGATATGAATAGGCTTAATGAATTTCTCGTAAAAAATTGATCTAGAATCATCTATTTATTTTCAAAATATCTCATTGTATCAAGGAAGTCGAAATTTACAAAAAAATATTCCCCAATTTCGCCCTCAACTTTGAATCCTTATAACTTCTGAAATTTTAATTTTCAAATATTGTTGATTATATTTAAAATTCATCCCGTTTCAAGGGCTATCGAATGACTATAGTGGCACTTTCAAATTCCAAAAAAAGTTGTCCATTTTTGGTCACAGTTTTAGAGGTAAAATTAGAAGTCTAGAAATTTTTCAGCCAATTTTTATATCTCTGAAAATAATAACGTTATAGCTATGAAAATTATTTTCCTAGACCTACTTTTGAATAGAAATCGAATGAAACTAGTCTCACTTTCATAGGATAAGTATTTTCTGAAATACCGAAAAGTCGGAAACAATAAATATTTTAGGAAAATTTCCGCCTTTGTTCATATCTCGCTTCAAATTCAAAATGAATGCAAGCAGATTTCTGCAAACGTCTTCAAATCACTTTTCATATGGGGTCTACCTTCAAAATATTTTAATACCTTCAACCACTTTCGAGATATAAAAAAATGGTGACAATTGATTACGCGCGAAAAAGTACCAAGCACAATATCTCAAGAACGGTTGTAAATTTAAAAAAGTTTTCAACGTAGGGTATACCTTAAATTGTAAAAGAAGCTCAGCGCATCAAATTTCATGGACCTGTCACTTCATGAACTTGAGTTATCACTAGATTCTCAAAACTCTTTTTTAAATATATTTCTTATCATATCTTCATTTTTAGAAGTCCTATGAAGATGTGAATAGGCTTAATGAATTTCTCGTAAAAAATTGATCTAGAATAAAATATTTATTTTTAAAATTTACAATATTATCATAGAAATTCTAATTTACAAAAAAATATTCCACCATTTCGCCTCTCGACTTTGAATCCTTATAACTCCTGAAGTTTCAATTTTTGAATATTGTTGATTATATTCAAAATTCATCTCGTTTCAAGAGCTATCGAATGAATATAATTGCATATTCAAATTCCAAAAAAAGTTGTTTTTCTTTGTTCACATTTTTAAAGGTAAAATCAGAAATCTAGAAAATTTTCAGCCAATTTTTATATCTCTGAAAATAATAATGTTACAGCTATGAAAATTAATATTCTAGACCTACTTTTGAATAGAAATCGAATGAAACTGGTCCCATCTTCATAGGATAAGTATTTCCTGAGATACAGAAAAATCGGGAACAATGAATATTTTAGAAAAATTTCCGCCTTTGTTCATATCTCGCTTCAAAATGAAGATAAATGAAATCAGATTTCTGAAATCGTTTTCTAATGAGTTTTCAAATAGGGTCTACCTTCAAAATTTTTTTTTACCTTAAAACACTTTCGAGATATAAAAAAATGATGACAATGGATTACGCGCGAAAAAGTACCAAGCATAATATTTCAAGAACGGTTGAAAATTTGAAAATCTTTTCAACGTATGGTATACCTTAAATTATGAAAGAAACCCAGCGCATCAAATTTCATGGACCTGTGACCTCATAAACTTGAGTTATCACTAAATTCTTAAAACTTTTTTTTAAATATATTTATTATCATAACTTTATTTTTAGAAGTCCTATAAAGATGAAAATAGGCTTAATGAATTTCTCGTAAAAAAATGATCTAGAATAAAGTATTTATTTTCAAAATTTACAATATTATCATAAAAATCAAGATTTAAAAAAAATATTCCACAATTTCGCCCCTCAACTTTGAATCCTTATAACTCCTGAAGTTTCAATTTTTGAATATTGTTGATTATATGCAAAATTCATCCCGTTTCAAGGGCTATTGAATGACTATAGTAGCATATTCAAATTCCAAAAAAAAATGTTTTTTTTAATTTTTATTGAAAAAATTTTTTTTATTACTTATTTTTCTTTATTTCTTTATTATTTTAGTATAAAAATTTTTTATTAAATCAACATTGTAATTTAAAAAAAATACATAATTATATTATTCAAATATTTAAAAATAATTTCTAGAACGTCAGTTACTCTAAAATTAAGCCGTTTTAGGACAGTCAATTTTTCCCAAAAAAAAACTGAATTTAAAAAGTTATTTTAATTATAAAATTTCAAATTGAATCATAAAAGTTATCTTTATTTTAAAATTTCCCTACTTTCGTCTATAACTTCAACATATCACAACTCCTCAAGGCCTTGTTTTGATGTAATCATGATTATATTAAAAATTCATAATTTTTAAAAACTATCAGATGAGCATGTTTTTATTTTTAAATTTGAAAAAATGGTCTTTTTAAGTAATTTAAAATTTATTACATAACTATTTTACTTGAAAAGGAAAAAAACAAATTTTTTTCAATAATTTATTTGCATTAAGAAGTTAATCCCTTTGTATCGCAAATTGTATTAATCCATATTCACCTGATACCATCCACGACGGCACTTCTTTGACAAGTTCATATGTATCTTTTGACAAACCTGCTACTGTTTCTGATTTCAATGTTCGTAAAGCAAGAAAAGGAAAGATGTCAAAAGAAAAAATTGATTTTAAAATTGATTCTGTTGGATTCCAGTTTCTGTCTCCTACCAATTTTCTGTAATTTAAATCTCCCTTAAAAATAACAAAACCACTATTTGACTTAATATCATTATACAAATCTGGAGCTAAACTGTTCATCTCAAAAAATGAAGCACCTGTATTCCAAAATTTATTTGTTTCAAAAATAAATGAACCATCTTCCAATCTTTTTTTCCATATATTTCCATATTTTTTTAATCCAATGTCATCAGAATTAATCATTGAGTCAATCATATACTGAGCATCTTTAAATGTAACATCAGAAACAAACCATGGAAATGGTTTTATATGAAATTTTATAGTTTTAGCAGTTTGATTGCTTAATAATTTTTCACCTAAACATAAATCAGTAAAAAATTCTAAACTAAAGTTATCCGTAACAATATCTATTCTATTTAAAGGCATCGTTTCTTTTAAGTAGTATATAACACGTATACTGTCATCTACTAGTATATATTCTTGACTTGAAAAGGCTGTTTTTAAAAATGATTTAACTGCCGTAACTGGATCACCACCACTTAATGACAAATCATATTTATTAGCCCATAATGAAATTAAAATCATTTCCTTCATATCAAATTTATCTAACATATTAATAATTTCTATCATACATTTTTCTGAAGATTTATATGCATCTAATTTTTCAGCCTCAAATGGATCAAGATCTTTTAAAAGATTTGTCTCAATAATAAATTCATAAATCATCCGATACATATAACATTCAACAAATAACCAATCTCCTTCAAACCAATTATCTTTTCCTAATTCTCTTAATTTTTTTATATACTCATTCCAATATAAACAATTATCACTAGAAGTGTTCAATTCTCTTAATCCTTTGTTTGTCATTATATGATATCGCATTTCTGCAACTTTATTAATAATTCCAGTTAATTCTTCTCCTGCCTTTTCTCCTTTCAAATTTGTTATCTCAAAATATTTTCTATGAAGTTGATCAATAATTTTGGTTAATATTTTTGGCCATCTATCATGAACTGTTGCAAATGCAAATGTTCCTTGAACAGCACCAGTTAACGGTTCAGCCATTTTTTATTATAAAAATTAATCATAAATATTTTAGTTAAATTTTTTTAAAAAAAAATATTATCATAGACAATAATAAATATAAAAAAAATTTTTTAATAGTTTTTTATGATCATAAAATATAATCAAAAACGTATTAGAAATTTCTTGTATACTTATTACCAATATATGTAAATATATATAAACAAAGTACTATATATTTAGCAAATTGTAATTGGAAAGTTGATAACATTTTTAATATTAAATATATTTTTTTTTTCTAATGCCATGAATTTTGTCAACAAATAGTTTTATATTTACAACAACATAACTCTAAAAAAAATTTATAACATATACTTCGTTTTTTAATTTAACTAATTGTTTTTTTTAAATATCTTCTTATATATTTAAAGTTAAATTATTTTTTTCATTTGACTGAACATATTTTATTTTTTTAAGATGTAAATAACAATATTTTTTTAAGTTATGATAAAAAAAAATTAATCATCTCTCTTAACTCTCTTACTTCTCTTTATAACACATCCAACAGATTCCATTGATTTCAATGCCATTTCTTTTGCATCTTCTAAAGTTCTAGCACCTCCAATAAATCCATTCATATGAACAAAGTATGCAGTTGGAATGCCACTGGTAGCTACTAATTCATCATCTCTAAGTCCTCTCCATTTATCATGTAATCCAAGTCTAAAATCAAAACTTCCATCATCGTGAAGAGGAATTGTTGAAACTCTATATCCATTTCCCTGTGAATCTTTAAAAATTGCAAACAAAATTTCATCGTTAGTGAGATCAAGTTCTTTTTCAATTTCTAATAAATGAGATTTCCATGGTAAACCACAATCAGGGAGAAGAATTATTTTTCCACTTTCATGAAAATCACATCTATTATTAATGACACTTCTGACAATTTCTCTAGCAGGTAACCAAGCTTTGAAATAAAAACTTAATTTGTTAGTAAAAGATTCACCAGTCAAATTAACTGCTTTTAAAAATCTTTCATCAGTATTTTGATTTGGATCATTCCAATAAGGCATTAAATCAGAAACACGACTATCTAAAGATTCAGCTTTAGAATATCTTTTCTCACTTTTTTTACAATCACACTGAGCTATTCCATTATCCACTGCATCTACATTTTCAACAAAATGTTCATACATTTTATTGTATAATAAAGGAATATGTTCATGTGATTCAGGAATAGAAAGTATTGAAGCAATTGCTCTTTTTCCATAAAATGCATAAATTAAACCAGCTGATGATAATTTTGTATTAAAATTTGGTAAAATATTAAGAGATGCCATAGTTTCATTAAATGTTCTTTGATGATGATCATATCTCAATTTTTCATGACTAAAAATACCACCAACATCAACAACGATTGTACAACAATCAAGTTTTTCTTGATTACGGGAACGAATAATTTGAGCATCTTTATATTCCGGAAGGCATTTTAACAAAAAACATGCAAAAGCTTCATCGGTATGAAATTTACCATCATGTGTTCCAATTGTAACAGTAGACATAATCTAAAAATTATTATAATATTTTTTTTTCTTTTATATAAATATGTATATGCTTATAACAATTATTAAAATATAAATTTATATATCAACTAATTTAATGATCTAACAGCCATTTCTATAACACTCTCTAAAGAATTTGCACCTCCAATAAAACCAGATACATGAACAAATTCAATATCATTAATTTTAGATAATTCTTTCAATTTTTCACGATCCAAACCTCTCCATTCTTTTTTAAGTAATGCCCTATTTTCAAAAGCCATATCTTCATTTTTTAATGGAATAGCTTGAACTTTGTAACGATTATTTATTTCATCTTTATAGACAACAAAAGATATATCTTTCTCATTTAGACATAATTCCTTTTCTAATATTAAAAGTTGACTTTTCCATGGTACACTTCCTTTATCTAAATAAATAATTTGCCCAGTACTATGCACTAAAAAACGTTTTTCTAGTGCTTCTTTTACAATATTTTTTGCTGGTAACCATGAATAATAAGTACTCTCTAACTTATTTGTAAATGATGTACCAACTAATTTAATAGCTTTCATAAATTGTTCATATAAATAATCTTCATCATTTGATTTAGTTGAATTCCAATATGGCATTAGATCATTTACACGAGAGGACAACGATTCAGGAACTATATATTTAGGGGGGCAATCATAACAATTGACTCCATTGTCAATAGCATCAACCGACTCAACAAAAAACAAATACATAAAATAGAATAAATCATCCATACTAGAATCATTTGGAGAAATATTTAAAATTTCTGATATTATTCTTTTTCCATAATGAGCATAAATTAATCCAGCTGAAGACAATTTTGTGTTAAATGATGGTAAAACTTTTAATGAAGCCATTGTTTCTTCAAATGTTTTTTGATGGTGATCATATCGCCTTTTTTCATGATTATAAACACCTCCTACATCTACTAATATATCAATTTTTTTTAGAATTTCCATATTTCTTGATCTATAAAAATATATAAAAAAAATAATCAAAATAATCATACCTTACAATTTCTGCATTACTAAACTCTGGAATTGATTTTAAAAAGAAACAAGCTAAAGCTTCATCGGTATGAAATTTTCCATTATGTGTGCCAATTGTCATTAGCATTCTCGAATGAAATTTACCCTTCAACTTTAGACATTTTGGGAATAATTTAACAAACATTTAAATATATTAAATGATATAAAAAACAGTATTCCAAATAATATAAATATATGTCCTAGAAATAAAAGTTATATTAATTAAATTTTATAATTATTTTCAAACATTCTAAGTAATAACATTTTATTTTTAAAATAATGTTGATATTATATTTTATTTTTATGAAAAATAAATGACTGATAATATACATATTATAAAATATACTAATTACAATAAATTAAGAAAACTTTTGTATACTTTTTTCTGATAAGTTATTATTATACAGTTTTTTGATAGCATAAGTTAATTGAACATAATATTTAATTAAGTTTAACTTATGTTGTTAATATTATATTGAAATAATCCAATATTTATTTATATTATTAACCATATATGATTTCAATGGTTTAATATACATTTATGATTGAATCTATATTTATTTTTTAACATAAAAAAATACCAAGAATATATATTGATACTTATAAATTTATTATCTAAATCAGAAATTACAAAATTATAAGGTAGTTACTTTTTTCATTAAAATTCAAATAGCATTCTATTGATTGTATATCAATGATTCACACATTCAATGAAAGAAAAATTAATTGAAAATGTTTTTGAATATTAATTTATAATATTAAATAAAAATACTTTTGCTTGCATGAAATTCTTGAATTAAACAAAAAGTTTTTTTTTAATTATATTAAATTGTTAAGAACAAAAGTGCATTGTATTTGTGAATCTAATTTTTTTGAAATCTCAAATATTAAAAATTTTTTTAAAGAAAATATTTGATATGCAATTATTAAAAATAAATAAAGGACAAAGTTCAATTTTTATTAATACAAAAATGTTAATGTATTGGAATAAAATCAAATTTTCGTATAATGATTGATTAATTAACATTGACATCAAAAATCTTTTTGTACATTGAACTTAGAAGTACAAATTAAGAGAAAATAATTTTTTCATATAGACAAGTAAAATTTATGTCTCAACATTGTTGAGCGACATATTGAAAAGGAATATATACTTATTCCAAAGTCGTTGTGAGAGTTGTTGACAATTGCATTCCATTTTTTTATTTATACTTATTGTATACATTTTGTATCTCTACTGATGAATTCAATAACTGATAATAAAATTATTACTAAAAATTCTGAACGGCGTAGGAAATCAAGATGGTCAACTAATAAACATTTTCTTCCAAATCTTCCTACTGTACTTCCTCCAGATTTGACAAAGGAGCAAATTAAAGCATATCTCCTCAAATTAGAAATTGAAGATATTACAAAAAGTTTACGTTCCGGCGATTATTTATTAGTTAGAGCTGATAATAGATCACCTTCACCAGAACCTGTCTATGATGCTCAGGGTAAAAGAACAAATACAAGGGAACTTAGAAAAAGGCAAGAATTAGAACATCAACGTCATGACAAAATACAACAATTATTAAAATTAGATCCATCATATAAGCCACCAACAGATTATAGAAGTCCACAAGTAAGGTTGAATGAAAAAGTTTATATTCCACAAGATGACCATCCTGAAATAAATTTTGTTGGACTTTTAATTGGACCTAGAGGTAATACATTAAAGGCATTAGAAGCTGAAACTGGTGCCAAAATTATTATTCGTGGTAAAGGAAGTGTAAAAGAAGGTAAACTTTCACGTAGAGATGGTCCAATGCCAGGTGAAAATGAACCATTACATGCTTTTATTACTGGAAGTGATAGTGAAGTTATTAAAAAAGCTGTAAATAAAATAAAAACTATTGTTGATGAAGCACTTCTAATGCCTGATGGAAGTAATGAATTAAGAAAAACACAATTAAAAGAGTTAGCATTGTTAAATGGTACATTAAGATCTGAAGAAATGCTTGTAAAAACATTTTGCGGAAATTGTGGTGGTGAAGGCCACAAAACGTATGTTTTTTTTTATATATATTTCATTTTTAATAAATTTTTAGGTATGAATGTATGTTGGCTCAAAATGTTACAGCAGCAGTTGTCTGTACAGCTTGTGGTGCAAATGGTCATATAGCAAGAGATTGTAAAAATCCATTACCAGGTGGTGTAGTTGTTGATGAAGAATATCAAGCTTTAATGAATCAATTAAATGAAGCAAATGTTGATCCTAGTACTTATGTTATGTATGCTCAACAAGGTTTGGTTACACAAACAACAGCAACAGGCACAACTTCAGGTCAATTTCCAATGGCAGGGGGTACATTACCAACAAATCATCCGGGTTACACACCAAGTCAAAACCAACAGATTGCTCCTGGATTTGGTTTTGTTCAAAATAATCCACAAAATGCTACAGCTACAAATTACCAACAACCTCCTATTGATATGTCTATGTTTTATGCACCTCCCCCTCCACCACCTCCTTCTTCAGGTAGTGTAATGATGGGATATGGAGATTCAACAGGAGGACTTGATTCAATCGAAAGTATGAAACAAGCAGCTCTTGCATATGCTGCCAGACAAACTGCAGCTAATAATGACGAAAGTAATTAAATCCAATAAATCTTTTTTACGTTTTTTAAAATTACATTTCTTCATCAAAAAAAAAAAAAACTATTAAACCGAAAAATTACCTTATTACCATTGGTCTTTTTTTTATTATCCTGGAATATTAAAAATTATCATTGACTATAAATTAAATTTTTAGTCAAATACCAAAGAAAAAATCAAATATTGTATAAAAAAAAAGTGTAAATATAATACAAAATATTTATATAAAAGGGAAAAGTTTACTATTCTATTAAGGAAATTTAAATGTCAAGGAAAAAAGTCTTCATGCTTGTTGGCTGATTTAAAATTATATCTTAAAAAGTTGAGATTAACAATTATTTTTATGCAATCAATTTATTTATTTATTTACAATTAGATATTGTAGTTTAAATTTTTTTTTTATTTTTAAAAAAATTTTTTGAAAATTATTATGAATTGTTGATTAATAATAAAAAATTTACATATTTTATATTTGTATTAGTTTTAAGACAGAGGAGCCAACTATTAAAATTAATTCGATTCTTGATGAGAAAAAGGCTAGTCATTATTCCAAACTTATAATTTTTCAATTGGTTTCGTAAGAATCCTCATTTAACCTAAGTACATGTTTTTTTCATTACCAATTTTTAAAGATACTTCAGCTTATAAGTATGCTGGAAGAAGTTTATTTCCTAAAAAATACTTTTTCCAAGAAATTCTTCCATTAGCATCAAGAAATAAGCTTGCAGAAAGTAAAGAAAAGTTGTCAAGTAAGTAAGCTATAAAATTTTAATTTGATATTTTATGATAAGGTGATGCTTGTATGGGAGAATTACAAAATTTATTCAATTGTCTTAAAAAGTGGCAATATGACGATCTCAATTGTGTGACTCAACATGAGACTTACATGAGATGTTTAGATGTAAAAACTAAGCATATTAAAGAATTTAATGAAGCTTCAAAAAAAGGTATTCTAGGACAAGGGACAGGGGCTTTGACAAATTCGCAGAAAAATCGTTTAATGAAATTATATCCCCAACCAGATATTGGTAAGATACCTAACAAATTTATGAAACGATTACCAACGCAGTCATATTCCGATGATTTGTTTAGAAGAAAAAATATACCTGGTAAAGCTAGTTAGATTTACAATATTTTTTGTTATTTTAATATCATTAGAAGTTTTTTTTAAATAAAAAGAATGTTTTTATTGTTATTTTAAAATGAATAATATAAAGTTTTATTGTTTAAATTTTTTTTTATATAATATTTATTTCATACTTTTTCAATTTCACCTTTCAGCATATTTAATTAAGCATTGTTAGAATAAAAAGGTTTTACCCGTGTCAAAGTTTTTTATCTTTAAAGATAATAAAACATGAATTGATAAAAAGTGTATTGTTTTAAAATTTCAAAGTTGAAATTGTCTTTATATTCTTAAATTTTTATAAAAATTGACGATCATAAATTTACTTTTTTATTTATTTAATTTTAATCTATAGAGAATTTAACTGTATTATGAAAGGTGATCTAAATATTGGGAGTTTTACTGATACTAATATTATTAATGAAGAAATAAGATTATTTGAATGTGATACGAATAAAATAAAACAACGTGATAATTTATCAAATTCAAAAACAAATCATGTAGATAATTTTTTAAAAACATTAGATTTTTATTTCTGTGGATATACACGTTATTTTATATTAATAATATCTATTCTTTGTATGACTGCTGCCAGAAGTAATGAACTTAGTTTTAATTTTAATGTTATTTGTATGACAGGAAATAACTCAACTTCAACAATGGTAAGAAAAACAAGTATTTTTTTTTTATTAATTATTTCAGTATTCAAATATAGAAATGTCTCCTAAAGAAAAAGCAGCTGTTTTTTCTGGATCAGGTTTGGGAGCATTTATTATGGTTATACCGGTTGTTTATGCAATTAATCATCTCGGTGCTAAAAATGTTTTTTCATTTTTATTATTTTTATCAATAATTGCTACAATATCATTAGCATATTTGCCTAAGATTAATGTTTACTTGATGGTACCTATGAGAGTTATACAGGGATTATCTATGGCTTCTGTTATGCCAATGATGGGATATGTCTCCTCAACATGGACATCAAAAGAAGAAATTGGAAATTTTATAGCACTCCTTTCGGCATCTGGACAATTTTCACAATTATTAACAATGCCTTTATCAGCATTTTTATGTACAAGTTATGGATGGGAATCTGTATATATTGTACATGGATTATTAGGTTCAATAGTATTAATAATTTTTTTAATATTTTTTAGAAATACCCCTCATAAACATCCTTTTGTTTGTGAAAAAGAAAGTAAATATATTACAAATGGATCAAAAAAATTGACTAAAAAAGAAAAAAAAATTCCATTTATTAAAATTTTTAAATCTAAACCAGTATGGGGTATATTTCTTGCATTTTTAGGAAATTCATTTGGTTTTCAAATAGTTGTACAATTTATGCCAACATATTTAAATAAAGTACTTAATGTATCAGTAACAAAAACTGGTCTTAGTTCTATAATTCCTTCAATAACACAATTAGTTTTTAAATTATTAGCCGGTATCCTATCTGATAGAATAAAATTTTTATCTGAAAAAACAAAAATTCAATGGTTTAATAGTATTGCTATGATAGGTTCAGGTATCTTTTTATTACCATTAGGTTTTCTTAATCAAAATCATTCTGAAATTGCTATATTTTGTTTTACTATGTCTATAAGTTTATTAGGAGTTACAGCATTAGGAGCTATGAAATCTGTTACATTAATTGCTAGATCATTTACACATTTTGTTATGGGAATTGTTCAATTAGTTATTTGTATTGGTATGTTACTTGTCCCTATGTTAGTGACAGCTCTAGCTCCAAACAATACAATTGAAGAATGGAGAATAGTATATTTTTTTGTTTTTATGGCTTTATTTTTGGGAAATCTTGCATTTATTTTTATGTGTTCTGCAGAACCACAAAAATGGGCTATTCAAAATGAGAACAATGAGAAGAAAAGATTTATCAATGATTCAAATATTTCTAATGAATAAGAAACTAAAAAAATATAAACCTTTTTAATATATATTTTCAAAGTTATTTTAAAATTTTATTTCTTATAAATTTAATATTTATTGTAAAAGTAAAACAATTGTTTAGCGATAATGTTAAAATTTTGATATATCATTAATATGATTATTTTTTAAAACTTTTTCTTTAGGAATAAATGGAAGAATTCTTAGAATAGGAACTTTTTCTACAATTTTCATTGCCCAATTTGGCCAATAATAAACATCACGATTCATTTCTCCTAATTCATGTTTTAGTCCTCTTTCTCTTAAACCTCTTTGTTCCCTGGAAGCTCCAGGTACTGTATTATCAAGAATACATGCAGTTAAACCACCTATAAACATTTCTAATGTTAATAAAACTTGTAATACTTGATTTGCTATAGCATTATTTGTATTAATTTTATGCCTTCGAAAATATTCTGGTAGAGCAATTCCTGTCATAATTGAAAAACCAAGAATTGTCATATTTCTACTTAGTTGCATATCAACTTGTTGAAGATTTGATATAGCAACACCTGCTACCATAGCCATTGATGATGCTAAAACTCCACCAACTAAAGGATCAGGAATAGTTGATAAAACAGCTCCAACTTTAGTAAAAATTCCCAAAATAATTAAAATACATCCAGCAAAACACATAACATATCTACTTGCAACTCTTGTTACTCCCATAACACCAATATTTTCTGTATGTGTTGTAATTCCAGCTCCAGGCCCTAGTAATGATGAAAGGAATGATCCACAGGCTTCTGCAATTATTCCTCTATTAATAGCATGAGAAGGAGGAGGTCTTTCCTCAGAGACTCTTGCTGCTGCATGATAATCACCAATAGATTCAAAGACTGATGTCATTGCTGATACAATAAATCCTAATATTAATGCAGCATCAAATCTAGGTGGTCCATACATACCAGGATATGGAACTCTAACCCATGGTGATTTTTTTATAACAGCAATTGATGAATTTTTATCAGTTCTTGCTTCTGATTCAGGTGGTACTAAATTAGTTATTGTTAAAATTATACATGTCATCCAGGCAACAATAATTGCAATAAGATATGGATAATGTGAAAATATATTTGTTTTAACCATTTTTATTTTACCATTTTTAAAAGTTGGTAATTTAACATTAAAATTTGCTAGATATAATATTGTAATAAATAATGCTCCTGCCTGTACAATAGCTACCCAATGTTTTTCCATTCTATTTACAGTCATATTTACGGATGAAATTACTAAACATAACATTATAGATGCTATTGTTAATGGACCAATATATTTTGTTATTTTTCCAACCATTCCTGTTATACCAATAAAAAATGGTATCAATGATGATATCATTAATGAACCTAAAATATATGCCATTTTTTCATTTATAATATTTTCATCAACATTATCATTTATAGTTAAATTACATTGTTGTTTTTGTTTAAAATATGCTTCTATTGTTGGAACATAGGCAAATGCTACCCCTTGAAGTAATGCTAATCTTAAAAATATTTTAAAATTATAAATTTATAATATAAATATTATAAATATTACCTAAAACCAAAAGCAGATTGAATTATTGTTGATATACCAGAAGTAACAAATGTTGCTGAAATAAGTTTAACTCTAACTTCATTTAATTTATCACCAGGACATAAACTATCAGTTAATATAAATGGAATTGTTAGTAATGCACTCACACATACCATGACTTGTTGAAATCCAAAAAGGACTGTTAATGAAAATGATGGCATTTGATCCACCTTTATCATTTCTCTTTGTTTAACATTTTTTGATTCTTCATTTAAATCTACAGGAGTATGAAAATCAGACATTTTGAATAAAAAATAAATATTTATATATATTATAACAAAATATAAATAAAATTTATAATTATATAAAAAAATTTATATTAGTATAAAATTCTAAAATAATATATTGAATTAAATTAAACATTTAATCATCTATACATATTTTTATAATACCATTAACATATACCGCAAATTAATCTCAACGAATTAACGTATTTACACCCAAATATTTTATATTTTTTTTTTTAAACTTTAAAATAAAATATATATTTTTGTTTAATGGAATATAAAATATTATAAAATATAAAAATTATTGCTAAAAATGTAGTGAAAATAAAAATAGGTAAAAATCAAATAAAACAAATTGAAAAGGTTAAAATTTTCGTCATCTTATTTATAAAAGCCTGTTTTTGTGTTCTTCATCAACAAGCATTAAATAAATTATTGTTTTCATGATCAATAAAAATTTTTTTTTTTTATAATATAACTATAAATCAAAATTTTATTAATCAATGTATACAAAATACATTAATTAAATATTTATTCTAGGTAAAATAGTATTGTTATGGTAAAGTATTAAAGAATAAAATTATCAGATATGTCAAAATACTCTACGTCCAATACTGATTTTAATTAACATTTTATGGAACAAGTTTCTATTTATATTTATATAATGAAACATACTTAGAGAGAATAATGAAAACAATATACGTAATTAAAATAATTATGGTTATTTATAAAACAATATGTACTATTAACTTAAGTTAATTGATATTTACTATCATAAGGGAATATTAAAAGAAACTAAGTTATAAAAATTATTTTTTTTTTTTATAGTTTGATATTAATGATTCTAATAAAAGTGATTTAAAAAAAATGATATTTAAAAAAAAAAAAATACTAGATTTCTGAAATATTAAAGTACCATGAAAATAACATATTAATTGACAAAACATCATACATCAAAAAACTTTTGTTTTAAATTTTTTTATATTTTTTATAATATATTTTACATTTTGATTTTTAAATTATCAAAAGATTTAAAATTAATCATTTGACGGTAAAAAATTTCATCTATTAAAAAATATTTTGTAAAGAATTATGAAATACTATTGTTTAAAATTGGTTTATATCATTTTTTTTTAAAATAATGTCATTTGGTTTATTTTCAACATTATAAATTTATTGTTTTTATTTATACAATATATGTCAACTTTATATTTAGAAAAAAAAAAACAATTGTTTGTCAAGTTATTTTAAATATGTATTTTAAAGCTTTATAGTTGTTGAAAAATAAAGGATTTAATAAATTTTTTAAATATAAAAAAAAAAATAATGTGATTTCCTTTTTTTTTTAATTTAAAAGTATAAAACTCTATAATTGTTAATAAGATTAAATGATAAGAACAATTAAAAATATGAAAATTTTTATAAAAAAATAGATAATCAAGATATCAAATCAAAAGCCATTACAATTCAAAAAAATCTCTTATCATCATCCCATCCATCTGCCTCACAAACATTTCCATTGCCATTAAATCTCATCCCATTATAAATTTTGTTTAAAAACAGCCAAGCATGTTTAAACAGTAAAAAAATGATTTTTAAAGTAAACTGCACTAGATATGATCAAGGGATTCACAACGCCCGCTAGTAATTTTTTTTTTTTTATACACATGTTAACAAAAATCATAAATTTATCGTTTTAAAGCTATTCTTTTGTGTGCTGTCTGAACAGCTTTAAGTTTATTATTTTGATGTCCATTTATTGTTTCAATGCTTTCATATGGTGTATCTTTTGTTCCATGAAGCATAAGGGTAAAACGTTTAAGGACACCTTTATTATTATCAGCACCTTGAAAACGTACTATCAATTTCCATATACCACGTGGGTATTCTCCCCATGTATGTGTTGTCATAAATGGCCAATTAGTGAATCCATCTTTATTGTCAGCATCTTTAGGTCGTCTAGATAAAATCATTGTTCTTGTACCTGATGGTGATACTAAATACATTGTAATATCTCCTCTACGTGTTGAATTTAATGAAATAACAGCTTGAACATGTTCAAGATAATTTATTTCAGTACTGGTACCACGACAAGCTTCTGTATCAATTTCAAGAACAAGATTTCCAGTTGAAGGAATAACATGATTTCCATTAATTGTTCCTGCCTCACAATGATATCTTGGTGGGGCTGTTTTCCAAACTTTTGCTAATAATACCATTTCAGCAGCATCAAGTACACCAAATCCAAACAAATGATTATACTCAAGACCAACACCATTCATATACCATTCAAAATGAGAACAATTACCTTTTTTAAACAATTTAGAATGATTATCATCAATTCCAAGATCAGGTAATTCACGGCATCTTCCATCATACAAATAATTTCTTGATGATGTAAGAACAGTTAAATGTTGTAAATCTCTCCATGTTAAACCTGGGTTAGCTTCTAATGCTAATGCAAAAACTCCAGCTGCTTCAGGAGCTGCAGCACTTGTTCCAGAATGACTACGTGTACATCTTCCATATAAATCAGTCGTAGCAACACCAGTCTCAGGATTTCTTCCTCCATTAGAAAATGTTGATGCTAATGTTGAGGAACAACTTTCATCATAATGAGCATTTTCACCATTATTAATGGCGGAGTTAATTGAAATAGTCCACATACTAGCAGCATATCCGTCACAATTACAATCGTCATCTTCACCACCATCACCGGATGCCCAGACAAAAATACTTCCTAATCCATTTCTTCCTTCATTAACACCTTTTACGATTGCTCTCATTGTAGCATTTCTTGGTCCATCAACTGTCATTCCATTATCCTAAAAAAAAAAGAAATTAAAATTTAATATATAAAATATAAGAAATATATTTTTAATAATTAATTAAAATTCTAAAGAATTTTATATTTACAAAGTTTAATCTACTAAAGTAAATTATATTTGTTTTAAATTAATAAAATAAAATATTAACAATAAAATGCATGAAAAAAAATTAATTTATATTTTTAATTAAAATAGTTTATAAGATAAAATTTACATTACTACATATTTATATTAAAATAGAAGATACTAAAATTACTTATATATTAACTATCATAATAGTTACTTTTTTTTTTGTTAATACATACTAAATATATTTTAGTTTTTAAATTAAATTTTAAATAGAAAAAAAGAAATTTTTTTAACCATAGAAATAAAGATAAGTAGAAGTATTGTGATGTATTACAAGCTTATCTAGATACACCACTTTACGGTAAAAACTATTAAATAAAAAAAAAATATTATGTTAAAATATACATTTAAACATGATGAAATTTTATTTTTTTTTTTTTAATATGCTTTTAAAGTATAAAATAATATATTTATAAAGTTTTCTGTTTCACACATACATAAATGTCATTTTATAATATTACATTTGTCATTTGTTAATGTGTTGTAAAATTTAATAATTTCACAATGATGAGAAAAATATATATAAAAGAATTAGTATTATATTATTTTTTTTTTTTTTTTTTGACAAAAAATTAGAATTATATTTCTTAGATTTAGTCCCTTTTTGAAGACTAGATATATTACAAAAAAAAAAATAATAAAAAAAAAAACTTAATATAAAATTATCATAAATAATTTTATGTAACTATGTGATAAGATAATTCTATAAATATTTAAATTTTATAGAATAAATATACTTTTAAAAATAATGCAAATTTGATAGATGTGAAAAAAAATAATCAAATTTTAATCTCATTAAAAAAAAAGAAAAACTTACAAGTGGACCCCAACTTAAACTCATAATTGCTATCTTATTTGGTTCGTGTCCCATTGAGTTAGCTTCAATTAAATCAGTCATATATGGTTGGTCAAGCATTCGTATTCCAGCAATTTTACTATCATAGGCAATCCCAACACCACAAATACCATTATCACGTGCAGATGCTATTTCTCCAGCACATCTTGTTCCATGTGAATTAAACCAATCATCAGTATATCGTGGATAAGGAAATGGATCATTAGATGAGAAATCATAACTTGCTTCAGCATTAAAATTATTTTTTAAATCAGGATGTAAATAATCAACACCATCATCTAATATAGCAATTGTTATATTTTTTCCAGTATATCCTAATTTCCATGCTGCTTCAACATTTAAATCAAGTCCTTTTTTACCACCTCCTTGTCCTTTATTTTTTATATACCATTGATAGGGGTAAAGTGGATCTGTTGGTGAGTCTATATCATTAAAATCCAATTGTTCTTCAATTTTTTGTTCAAGTGGTCGGTATCCTCTTTTAGCTCTTCGGTATCCAGTCAATTGTTCTACATGAACAACATCATCATCATGATGTAATTTAGCATGATGACCAATAGATCTTCGTGTTCGTGCATGAGAAAGAGCTGGTTGAACAAAATGAAATTCTGTGTCTGATCCAAGAACCTTAAAAATATATTATTAATATTATATTTATAAATAATTTATGAAGAAAAAAAAATTAATTTTAAAAGAAAAATGATATATAATATTTTTTTTATTTAATCATTTAACAATATATTATTTTAATATATTGTAAATATAAAAAAAATATTATTGTATATATTTAATGATAATCTTTGGTCTATTAAAAATATAAAAAAAAACACATACCGGTCCTCTATTAATAAATCTATGTCTCTTAGCTACTTTATGAGCATGCTCAATTCCTGGTTTTTTCATATGAACATAAAAATGGTTGGTATAAATTTCGGATATTGCTTCTAATGAAACCAACAGATAGAAAATTCCAAGAATGGCGACCAATGTGCTACATTTGATTAACCTAACACATGGTTTCATAATTCTAAAAAAAAAAAAAAAAAAATCTTATAATTTATCTTTAAAATATTTAGATATAAAAAATTTATATACGTTATTAAATATAAGGAATTTTAACAAAAATGAATATCTCTATTTTAGCAAAGACAAACATGATAAGACGGAATGTCTTTGACATGAATATGCCGTCGTCAAAACATGTTGAATGAAAGAATATTTATTTATTTTTATGTATATTTAAAATTAAAGTACATATATATAGAGAAATAGAGTGTTGAAAAATTCTGTTCTATGGCACAAATAATTTTTGTTATCATGGAGAGACAGATATGGTTAAGCTGATATAAGAGCAAACGACTGAAATTAAATGACGTTTCTATATTATTTGTTAATGTAAGTATCATATTGATGGTGAAGTAAAAAGAAAAACATTATGCCTCTAAAAGTTAAGATAAAAAAAGCATTGATTTTGAATTAGAAGAGATTAGCCTTAATTTAAAATGTCTGTTATATTTTAAATAATTTAAAAAGATTCTAATTATAATATAAAAGGATTTTAATACATAATAATAATAACCGATAAGATAAAATATGGTCTGTAAAAATAATATATCGTAATAATTATAATTTAGAAAAAAATAAATAAATTTTAATTAAAGTTTTCCTTTAAACAGTTTTATAATTTATTTTTAAAAAAAAAAATTGTTTATATGTATACAACTAAATGTTAGAATAAAAGATAAAACTATATCCAGTAAAAATAAGGGTTAAAATAAAAATGTATATTTAATATTGAAGCTTAAATAATGTATACATAGAATATATCACAAAACTTTATTAAATTCATCTACAACAAACTACTTTTTTTTTTTTTAAAATAAGTTATATTTTTTTTTGTCATACATTTAAAATTTAACTTTTGAAGAAATAAATATCGAACAATAAATATAATTGTATAAGTTTTTATAATATATTATTATGTCAAAATTTATTTTTTTTTTATAAATATAAAGAAATAATGTAAAATGCAATTTAGAATGAATTAATTATTTTAAAAAGCCTAAAGAATTTACAATGTAAAAAGATAAAATAAAAAAAAAATAATTTTTATATACAAAATAAACATTAAAAAAAATGTTTTTTTTTTTATTTTTACATTAATATTAGATAAACAAATTGAGATCTTTAAAATTATATTATTTAAATGAGATCAATTAAACAATAACAGAATTTTCAAGTGCCTCATCATCATCACTGATATGGTGTACTGATAGTGTATAAGAATTTTCTGATTTTATACTTCTATTATAAATAGATGATGTTTTTAATTTACCACTTGGATTTGCAAACAATTTTGGATGAGTGAAAGACACCGCTATACTGGCATGTGCTATCTTTTCATTACCCAGCCCATCAAAACCTAATACTTTTATAATTTTTTGGCGTATTGTGGTTGAAAATATTATAAGTAATATTGGATTGACTGCAGAATTGGCAGCAAATAATATTAATACTGTCCATGTTGCCCATTTACCTTCACCTGTACCTAATGTTATAACTATTTGACCAATAATAAATACTATAGTATTAAATAAACATGGAAATATTAATCTTGCCTCAATATTTGAATGATGAATATTTGTATTTAAAACAACATTACGATAATTTTTTACTTGTTTTAATGTTGTTTTATGTCTTTCAAATATACTAACATGTTTATGTCGTAATAAAAGTATTATACCATAAGTATAAAAAAATATTGGAATAATTACCATTAATATATGAAATGTAATAAAAAAAAATGATTGTCCTTCTGTAAGATATTTAATAAAATTTTCAGATAACATTCCATAATGTGATGGTTCAAAATAAAAAACTACATACCATGGTTGAAAATGTGTTAATAAAACCTAAAAAAAAAGATAAAAAAATTTTTTAAATATTATTATATTAAAAAATAATGTATATTACTTGAATAAAAGCAAAAACATAACAACATAAACAAATACTATATGATAAAATTCTTTTTTGAATTCTGAAAGTATTTGGAAATCGAATGGCTGCAAAACGTGACCATGCAACAACCATATAATGGTAACACATTGAAAACCATACCCAATCAAGATACATCTGAACCCAATGCCTCATATTATGTGTTATAATTTCTGATTTTAATAATATTGTAATTCCTGGCCAAATAGAATAATTAAATAAAAGTAAAATATCTGCAATTGAGGCAGAAAATAAAAATCGAAACCCGATGATATCCTAAAATATTTTTAATTTTTTTTTGTATAAATAATTTATAATAAAAAAATTTACCTTATCACTTTTAAACATAACATAACTAACTAATGAATAAAGAATTATAAAAAATAAACCAAATATTAGGAGAAAAGATCCTGCAAAAATATCATCTATATGAAGTGGTTCAGAATACCATAATAGTGTTTCATTATCCATTCCTAAAAAAAAAAAGAAAAAAAAAATTTTTTTTTTAATCAAAATATATGTATGTAGATTTTAGTTAAATAAAACTTATTTCAATTTTGACAAATTTTTTACCATTAAAATAATTCCACAATGTATTATTAATGCAATTCTTTGTGATGATAGATGAATACATAATAAAGTATAATAAATTAACAAAATATTATTATCAAAGTTCTCAGGGTTGTGAAAATGGCCCCAAAAAATCTGTGAGTGGTGAATAAGTAAATATAAATACTTAAATAAACATCTATTTTATGTTATCATTTATAGACTAAGGTTCATTTTTAAAAATGTTGAAATGAAGATTAAGATATAATAAAAGACCAACTAGAGATATAACATTATATATAAGAAATTGTGTTATTTTATATTAAATTACACAATTGTTATAGGAAATTTATATATAAAATAAAAACAAAAAAAGTTAATCGTATTACTCAAATAAACTTATAATAACAAATTATTATTATGACTAAGTGAATATTAATATCTATAAAACCTAATTATGCTCTTTTCTTATTAAAAAAAAACTTTTGTTTACAATTTTATAGATATATATTACAATAAAAAATAATAAACATATTATATAATAATTAGGATTAACTTCTACAAAACTTAATCCATTTTTTTTTTTTGAAAAAACTTTGTTTATAATTTTAAAAATACACTTTTAGAATGATAAAATATTAAAAATATACAAAATAAGTAAAGATCTTTTGATGTAAAGGAAGGATTACAATTAAATGTTATTGATATAAAAAATTATTAATAAAATGGTTTATAAAGCATTTAAAAACCATAACACCTTTAATCCAATATTTGCAACCTGTTTAACATATAAAATTAATCTTTCAACTAATAAATAATAATAAAATTATTATAATTTAAAAATGAATTTTTATGTAAAAATAATTTATGTATAATTATTATTACTTTATTATAAAAAAAAAATAATGATTCTTTATATATAATATGTCAATCATATAAAACTTTTAACATGCCATTGTAATGATAAAAAAATATCATCAACAGAAAAAAAATTAAAATTCTTATCAAACTAAAAAAAATTAACCAACTTTTTTTTATCAATATAAGTATGATATTGATAACAATATATCATGCGCAAAAATAAATTAAATTTGTTATTCATAAGGTAGACACTACTGATAATAAATTATTTCACCTGGAAACATTAAACTTTTATTTATTTTATAAAATAGAAAAAAAATATTTGATTGAGGTTTTAAAAGATTATGATTAGTTTGTAACAAGCAGGAAATATGAAAAATGATATATAAATAATAATACATATTGGAGATAAAATATTATCTGATGTCATTTTTATTCTTAGAAAATTGATCACAAGTTTGTAAATATATAAAATTTTAAAATAATTGTGACAATCAAATAATGATTTTTATAAATATTAGTATGTCTAAAAAATTTATTGCTTTTTTTTTTATAAATTTTAAAAGTAAGAAACTTAATTTATATATAATTTAAGATTGATTCTAGGAATAATTATTTTTGACAGAAAAAATTTTTTTTAATAATTATATTTTTTTTTAATAATATTAGATAAAGTAATTTAAAATATTTAAAATATGTAAAATTATAAATATAATAATAATAAATAATAATATAAAAATATTTTATATATAAATATAAAAATAATTTTTTAAAAAAAAAAAAAAAAGTTTTTGGGAATAATAAATATAATAAAGAAATGTATAATTTTTATATACACCAAATTAGTATAAAGAAAATATTCAAAAGAATTAAAAATTATTTAAAAGGGTATTAAATTATATATAAAGCTTGCGTTTGGTATACATGAAAATGTCAAAAGCGAAACTTCTTGACAGATATGCCTAAGAATATACATGCTTTAAAAAGTCATTTGAAAGAAAATATTTTTTGTGGTACATGATGTTTTAAATTTCTTTTATTACATATATTTTCTATTTTCTATTAAGTTTTATTATTATTATTTCGTTTTATAAATTTTTTTTTTTTCAAAAAACATGAGTTGAAAGATTAATAATATAAATGATATATAATACATTTTTTATAATCTTAATCCTCTATTAAAATTAAAAATTTTTATATTTTTATATGATTATTTTATGATGGAAAGTTAAACTTTGTGATGGGATGAAAGATTAATAATGAATCTAATATATATTTTATTATATTCTTATAAATTATTTTTATTTAGATAAATATTAAGAGATAAATTAAAAAAAATAATAAAAATATTATTATTTAAAAGATTAAAAAAAAAAATTAATAAAAAATATATATATTTACAAATTATGACAATTATTTACATATCAAATATTTTTTTTTTAATATAAAAATTATTTAAAATTAAGATTATAAATATTTTATATATATATATATTTTTGACATTATTTTGATGGGTAACTTCAATGAACATCAATGAATATAAACAATTAATTATCATTATTATTAATTTTTTTACTATACCATTCAAAAAATATTTTTAAATTCATTAAAGTTAATGGTAAATAAAGAAGTGAATGAAGTAAACCAAATGATATTACTAAGAAAATACACTTGAAGCATGTCTCAACAATATATGTTTTTATAGTTGCTAACACTGAAATACCTAATAATACTGCTAATGATGATTGTAAAATTGGCCAACCTATATGTGATAGAGAAAGTGATAATTGTTTGTATGGGTAATAAAAACGATTACTATATTCAGGTGTTATATTTTTTTGATGGGATAACCTTTTTTCTAACACCTCTTTTTTTCTTAACTCTCCTTCTGCTTCAACAAAGGCAAATGTTGCATGGGCTGCGAAATCAACACTAAAACCTACACTCATAGCAATAGCAATCATACTTGTGGCATCTAAACGAACATTCCAATAACTCATAAATCCTAAAACACCAAAACCAATACTAGCAATAGTTATAGGTATAGCAATACAACATGAAATAGATGGTATAAATAAAAGTGATATTAACATCATAACAACAATTGATATATAAATATCTTGCATTGTTTGATCCCATATTATTGAAAATTGATCAGATAATACCCATAATGGTGACCATGATATAGGTTTAAATAATTCATTAAATAAAATATTTTTTGTTTTTAAAAATTTTCTTATTTTATTGCAACAAAATGTAATATCACCTGGTTCATTAAGTTTTGTTGAATTTAAATGTATAGAAAACCTAAAACTTTGAATCATACCATTATTATTAATATTTGATATATTATTATTAAAAATAACATCGTATTTATATTTTTCATTTTCCATAAAGAATCCTTTTAAATTTCTTTCAAAAGTTTTATTATTTTTTATTACACTTTCCCAAATTTCAGGGGCTCCGAAGCCAAGTTTAGAAAAGTATTCTTTATATCCATAATACCAGAGATCAATTTTTTCACCAGAATTAATACATTCATCATTATGTAAAGTATAAATAAAATTATCAAAAAGTTCTCTTTCATTTTTAATCCAAAATTTTGGTGCTCTTAAAATAGCAACTTCAATTTTTGATTCATCAAAAATAAAATATTTTTTCTTTAAATCAAAAAATGCTTTTACTGGTGAGTCAGAATTTAATAATGAGGACACCTCAAATCCTATTGACAAATGATAATTAATTCCTGTAACTGTTAAATATATATAAAATAAATATGAAACAAAGGCTAATATTTGTATTGATGGTTTTGATATAAATGGTGCATAATAATCTCCAAAAAATGTTGAATACCACATATTTTTTTTGTTATCGCTAATGATTGTTGAATTATAACCGGTATTAAAAATTTTCTTTACAAAACTTGATATATTATTTTCTTTTTTTATATCATTAATTGTATCAATATTTTCTTTTGGATTTATATTTTTCCATAATAAGAAACAATTTTTTTCTTCTTCTTCTTTTTTTCCTAAAAATCCTAATATACTAATGTAGACTGTTAATGAGTATATCCATATAAAAAAAACAGCAATTGCAGAGTAGTAACAAAAATATTTAACTGCTAACAACTCTGCCAAACTTCCAATTAAAAATGCCAAACTATCAGTTAATGATGTTATAGTTATTGATAAGCCTGCTTTTAATAATGTTTCTTCTAATCTTTTATCATATCTTAATTTTCTTGATGAGTCATGCCAACTTGAAAGTAATAAAAATGAATCATCTATTCCAATAGTTAATGATAAAAATGGCATTACAACACAAATATCAGAAAATGGAATATTAAAAAATAAAAGAATACCTATAGAAGTTATTATTGCCATTAATGTATATAATATTGCAATTAATGATAAATAAGGTTTTGATGCTCTAAAATCAATCACAAAAATATTTGATAAAAATGTTTTTTCATTCTTAGATATTGATATTTTGATAATTGTAAATGTACATAATATACTAAATATAATAAGAATTGTTATAGTTATTGAAAATTTTGGAGTAATTCTTTTATTTGCTTCATCTAACTCTTCATCAATTGAATCAGAATGAAAATGGTTAATTTTTATTCTTTTAAAAGGGAAATTTTTCATGTGAATTAATTTAATTATTTCTTTAGCAAAATGTGATGATAATGTATTAACATCAATTGATGTACCATTAATTGTAATATACTCTGTTTGATCATTACGAAATTGATATACCAAAAGGAATGTTTTGGCAGATTTTACAATTTTTGTAATTTTACCTGTTGTTTTATCAATAACATCTTCCAATTCCACTCCACCTAATGTTTTTGATATGTCAATACTTTCTGTACTAAATTGTGTCTGAAAAACTGGATATGAAACATTCATAATTTTTTGATGTGATTTTGAATAAATATCAGCCAACAATCGTGCATGAGAATTTGTAAAACACCTATTTTGATAATGAAGGCAGACAGATGAATAAGTATAAGGTAACTTTGTTATCATTTTACTTTTAATTTTTTCAATACTATTATTTTTAAAATTATTATCATAAGATAATTTTGATGTTCTTGTTATAGGATAATAAACTGTTGCATTTGAAATCCAATCAATAAATTGTATAAATTCTTTAATAACTTTTGGTTGAAGAATATTATCATTTAACAATTCATTACTTTCAATAATAAAATATAAATTTTTTCGTAACATTATATCTTTACCTAAAAATAATAATTATTAATAATTTTAAATAAAAAATTTTAAAAAATACCAGGATAAAAATATTTATCATTTCTTAACCAAATATTTCTAAAAACATTTTCTTCCACCAGGCATGGAGCACTAACAGGTATGTATAATTTTTGGACACCTCTCATTATTTTAAAATTTACAAAAATACTATATGAACAAATTAATGTAAATATAATAGGAATAATTATAAATGGTAATGGATATAAAATAACTATTTTAGAATACCAAATAAAAAATTTTGAAAATGTTTTTTCTAATGGAAATATATAATTAAAAATATTAATAAAAATATTTTTTATATTTTTATTTTTTGTTATATTATTTATAGGTAAATTATTTTTTTTCCAATAAAATGGTTTTGTATCATTTTTAGATAAATTAGAAATACTTAAATTATTATTAGTAACATCATTAATATTAAACATTGAATGTTCCATGATTTTATAAAAATGAAAAATATATTATTGTTAAATCCTTTATATATCATCATTTGCTTAACTCAAAAATCTTACATTTAATATTTCTTTTATAAATAAAATTAAATCAAAACTGGACAAAATTACTTTACAATTAAATTTTATTAGTATTGCCTATGTAAAAGATTTACTTAATCTTATCCTTCAATTTTTCTTTGCTTTTACTGGTTAAATATTATAATAATTCATGACCATGATCTCAATTAAATTAAAAGTGTATATACAAGACTTTTTTGCCCACTTTTATCTTTAATAATAGATACTTCACATAATTTAGTAAATGTTTCCATAAATTAGAAATATTTTTAGATAATTTAATGTTTTCAAGGAGTTACCTGTCTATATATAAATACTCTAAAAGTAGATGATTGAATAATTTTATTGTAAATTAGATAAATACAATAGCCAATTTTTATCAATTTTAATGAGGTTTTTTTTTAATTAAAGTTAAATTTGACCGCAAAAAAAATATATATATATATATATATTTGAATAACATATTAATTTATTTTTAATAAAAAAAAATAATAATAAGGTAAACATTGAATTAAAAAAAAATAAATGATGTAATTTGATTTTTTTTTAAAAATATTGTTAAACATAAACTAAAGAAAAAAAAATTTCAATAACATAAAATAAATTTTAAAAGTATTTATTTTTCATTAATTAATAAAATAATTACAAAACTTTCCAAAGAGATATAAACAATAGAAAAGATTTCTTTATAGTTTTATATTAAAAATATCGTTTAAAGTATGATTTGAAGTTTAAATATTTATTTACTTTCACATTCTTAAATTCTATTTGAAGAAACTTGTCATCACCTCACATTTGCTTTTCGATCTTAACTTTCTCTAATAATGTTAAAGTTAATAAACATAATTTTTTCAATGCATCTCTTTAGTATATATATAGTTTACTTTACAGTCAGAGTATCTTACTCAAAACATTTTATTTCATTTATTATAATTATGGTATGTATTTTCTACAATAAATGCTATATATTTCTATTAAATAATAAGCATTATGATTAAAAGACTCTTTTAAAATATTTTTGCTTATTAAATAATATTTTCACTTTTTGACATTTATTATAAAGCTAGTTATTAATAATAATATAAATTTTATTAATTTATAATATGAATTTCAATGAAACAGTAAAGCTAATGATAAATAAAATAGTTTTATTTAATGATTAATTTAATTTCTAAAGATATCAATATAGTAAACTATTATGAATATTAAAATTTTTTCTATAAAAATATTTTTTATTAAAAAAAGATCTAAAATACTTATAGATATATATACTTTTTTTTCAAGAATACATTACTATTATAATTTAAAAAAATTTTTAAAATTATTCAATATTAAAAGATTAAAAATATGTATAATATTTGTATAGTTAAAATTTTTTTAAAAACATTTATTGATAGATTTTATTATACAATATATGAATAATCATCTACTGTACAATTAATCATAATATATTCTATTGTTTAGAAATGCTAAGATTGTTTTTAATCGATGTGTATTCTTTTGACTCATTCAATTCTTATCATAAGTTATAAGAACATTTTTTTAATATTATTTTAGATAATGCGTAATAAATTAAACATTTACAATTTCATAATCTAAATTTAAAATGTTTTAATAAACAAATATAATTTTATTATTGTTTTTTTTTTTATTAATTAAGATAAATAATATTATTTTATAATAAATTTTTATATATATAAAATTTTTTTGTTATAAATATATTTATACTTAAATTGATACAAAAATTATGTTATATATTTTTTTTTCGCTTAAATTATATGTTATATAATAATAAATATTTACTATATATATATATTTATTTATTAGATATTTTTAAATATATAATCTATTTTATCCTATTAATTCAAGATAATTTTTAGAAAAAATATTTATGCAAAGTTATTATGTCATATTTATAAGTAAAATATAAATTTTATTGTTATACGATATAGGAAAAAAAGAAAAAATTTTTTTGTGATTTTAGTTTAAAAATGTCAAAAAATATGGAAAATTATAATAAGATACCATCCGACATAACAACTGTTTCATCAGACAATGAAGAGATACCAGAATGGGTTGTTATCCAAATGACAACATTTACTAATTGGTTAAATTACCAATTGAGACAGTCAAATGTTGTTGTTCGAGATTTGTGTACTGATTTATCTGATGGTACACTTTTAATACAAATTGTTGAAATATTTCAACGTCGAATATGTACAGGAAAAATATATAATTATAAGCCTACAGAAATTCAATGTTTAATGAATGTTCAGATGGCATTAGATGCTTTAAGAGAAGATGGAGTAAAATTAGTTAATATTGGTAGTCAAGATATTGTTGAGGGTAATTTAAAATTAATATTAGGATTAATTTGGTGTCTTATACAAAAATATCAAATTTCTATACAAAGTAAAATTCCACCAAAAAAATTGATAATGGCATGGCTTCAGTCTGTCTTACCTGAAATAAAATTAACAAATTTTCGTACAAATTGGAATACTGGAAAGGCTCTGGCTGCTCTTATTAATTATTGTCAACCAGGACTTTTTGAGGATTGGCGTAATTTAGATCCTAATAATTCTTATGAAAATTGTAAAAAAGGTTTAGAGTTAGCTGAGAAATATTTAAATGTTCCCTCTGTATTGAATGCAGAACATATGAGTAGCCCAGAGTTAGATGAACTATCAACAATTACCTATTTATCATTTTTTGTTGCTGAAAATGGTCCTGGTTATATTGCATCATTACATAATTGTTCAAAATTAATGCCAGATGTCAGGATTACTAATTTTGATAGATCCTGGAATGATGGATACCTTTTTTGTAAATTAATCATCTCAGTTGGTGGTGAAATATCAAATTTTAATAGTATGAATTTTAATGATCCTAATTATTGGATTACCAATATTTCAATTGCCTTATCAGCAGCATCGCAACTAGGAATAGTATCATTACTAGGACCAAATGATTTAGCAGATCCTGATGTAGAATATTTAGGAGTTATGGCTCTCGTTGCAGCATTATGTTCATTAACAATAAATGATACATATGAAGAGTTACCAACCCCTCCACCTAGTATTTATTATCAACAATACTTTTCAAATGAAAAAAAGAATGATCACAATAAAATTAATATTTTTTCTGAAACTATAACAACAAGTTGTTATCAAGATCAACAAATAAATTTAGATTTGGCATTTCAAGAGAATAGTGGATTAACAATCAATGATTTAGATGTCATTGTCATAGGACCAAATAATAAAGTTAAAGATCATAAAACACTTTTTTTGGTGAAAGTAAAAACATCTAAAGGAGCTGTTTTGTCATTTGTTCCTGATCAAATTGGTGATTACCAGGTATGTTTAATAATATTTTTTTGATAAATTATAAATAAAAAATTATTTAATAGTAATAAATTCTAAAAAAAAAATTTATATTTTCGCTAATTAAAATTCAAGTTTTTTTAACCGTTAACTTATATTTTTGTTTATTAAAATTTTTGTGACATTTAATCTAATATACCATTCTTTTACACACATTTTTTTAAATATAAAAAAATGTACATGTATTAAATTTATTACCATAAATGATATTTTATTATATACATCTTTAACATTAATAGACTATTATAATATGATAATATATATTAAAATTTTATTAGAAATTATTGTTTAAAAAAAAACATTTTTTTATCATTTTATACTAATTTTATAAATTTATTTTTTTTAATAACATCAAATTTATATATATAATTTATTGGTTTAAAAAAATTTTTTATGGCATTAAATTATAAAATAAATTAGTTTATTTATATTATAAGAAAAATATGGTTCAAGTGAGAAATAATATATAGAATAATCACATTGTTATATTAATTGACGTTTCATATGATTAGTTGGATACAACAATGATACTTCTATGATTATATTTATTCACATTTTTAGTTGTGTTCTATTGTCAAAAAGACACTCAACGGTGTATCTTTTGTAATTTACCTTTTATTGATATTTCTTTCTTTACCAAAACATTTTAAAAGTATAAATATTAAAAAATATTTTTGTTATACCATTTTATTATATATATAAGTATATATTTTTTTTTATTAAATAATTTTCTTAAATTATTAATTAAAATATTTTTATTACTTAATTTTATCTTTATATATATGAATATAAATGTCTCTATAATAATAGTATTAATAAAAGTAATATTATATATTATACATAACTATGCCCTTGCCAAGAAAAATTCTTTTCTTAATATCTATCAATTGTTGAAGGTCATTTAAGGTACCTTTATACATATATATATATATAAATATATTATTGATACTATTTAGATATTAACTATCTTTTAATGATGAAAAAGGTATAAATATTTTGATAAATGATATTAAATTTAAATCTTACTTTAAGATAAAATACATTTAAATAAATTTTATGTTTATTTATTTTATTTATCTATTACAAAATTACTAATAATTTTTCTTTTCTACTCTATCAAATATTTTATATAATAAAAAAAAAAATTTCTATATTAAAAAAAAAAATAAGATCAAGAGTATTATAAATAAGCATAAGAATTTTTTTTTTTATTATTAATTTTCATCATGTCAATTATTTATATTTCTATATACAATTTATTAATTATATTTTTCATATCTAATAATATTATTTTTGCGCATTTTATTCATTTCCGTTTAACAACTATCAATTAAAATAAATAAAAACATACTTACATACTTTATATATAAAATACTATTTTACTATTATGTCTATCAAAAATAATTTAACAAAAAAAAAAAAAAAAAAATAATTGCATTCCATTGGTTCTTTGAAAAATAAATGTAGTACACTCTTAATAACGTACATTTCTAATTATATTTTTAATGTATTGGTATATTAAGATATTAGAAAGTATCAATTAATGCGCAAGTTACTCTTACTTTATAAAGTATGTCTTATCAGCAATTACACAATTACAAATATATTTCTTAACATGATCCTACTTAATTTATTGATAATGTTTGTATCACATAGTGTTTTATGAAAAATATTTTAAATAATATAAATGATGATTAAAAGTTATACATCTTATGTTAATTACCTATTTGTTTGCTTTTTATTTTTTTTTTTTTTTTTTTGATAAAAATATATAATAAGATTGTTTTTTAAAATATTCATAGTCTTTTTTTTATTAGTTTTTTTTTTTATATTTAATACTAAAAAAATATAAATACTTTATTTTTATAATAAATTTTTTTTAATATATTTGTTATTTATTTTATATTTTTATTCTCAATAAACAAAAATAATTTTATATTTTAGGTGAGAATTTTATGCCAAGGCAGTGAATTGCCATCAAGCCCAATTCTTCTAACCGTCTTACCATCGACAGACAAAAATTTTTATCAAGAAAGTGAATCAAATTTGATTGAGGAAACATATCAATTTCTTCCTGAAACGACAAATAATTATAATAATCAAATAATAGTTGAAAAGGCTTTGTTTAATCAAGAAAAAAATAACGAAAAAGAGGGATACTCTGGTGTTAGTAAAATTATGAAATCACACTCAAATATAGCAAGAGTTTCATTTTCAGGGTTATCAGAACCATGTTCTGTTGGAAGTACTGTTGAAGTAGTTGTATGTTTTGACTTTTTTTGATTTTTTTTGTTTTATGAAAAAAAAACTTTTTTTTTTTTATAGATAAATGCTCATGGAACAGATAATAATACTGATGCAATTCGTGTTACATCAACATCACCATCAGGTATAACAAAAGATTGTCATGTAACGTGTGATACCTCATCATTTACTGCAACATTCTCACCAAATGAAGTTGGGGAATGGAAAATTGGAATATTTTATAATTATGAACATATACATGGATCTCCATTTTCATGTAATGTATTTGATCCTAATGCTGTTGATGTCTATGGATTAGATGTCGGATTAGTTGGTCAGGAGTTAAAATTTACCATAAATACAAAAAAAGCTGGTAATGGAAAAATTGATTTAGATGTTATAAGATATGGAAAAAGTATTCCTTATCATTTAGAGAGTGATAATTATCATGAAGGAATATATAAAGCTAACTTTACACCAGATGGTTCCGGACAATACAAAATACATATCATGTTGAATGGTGTTGAAATTCGTGGATCACCATATGTCTTAGATATTGCTGATGCCAGTAGTATATCAGTTTATGGTGATAATCTTAAAATGGGTGCTGTAGGTAAAGGTGCAACATTTATGATTCATGCTGCTAATGCTGATACTAAAGATATAACAGTTTTAATAACAGGTTAGTTATCAATTTTAATAGAAAATTTTTTTGTATTAGTCATGTCATGTTTAATGTTTATTTCTTTAAATTGTCATTTTAACTTTAAAAAGGTGATTGTAATAGAATTATAATAGTCTTTGTCCAAAAAAAAAATAAAAAAAAGGTATATTCATTGTATACAATCACATATAGAAATATTTATTAATATGTAAGTTTTTTTTTTGTTATACTAACATGTCTTGTATTTTTTTTTAAATAACATTTTTTTTATACCCCTTAATCCATTTGATTTTAATAGAAAAATACAAATAATATTTGAAAAAAAAATTTTTTGTTTATTTTAGGGCCATCAATGAAATCAAAATATGGAAGGATAATACCTTTAGGAGAGTCAAATTTTAAGGTTGAATTTAAACCAATTGAAGCTGGTGAACATACAATTGATGTTCAAATTTTTGGTCAATCAATCTATGAATCACCATTTATTTGTAATGTTGGTGATCCTGAATTAGTTACAATAGAAAAATTACCAAAAAAAATTTATCCATCAAATGTTGGGTATGATATAACATTTGAGATAGATGCTACAGCAGCAGGTTCTGGTAATCTTGAAATAATGATTAATGGTGGTAGAGTACCATGTAGAGTAAAAGAACTTGGTCCCCGTCATTTTTTGGCAGAATTTACTATAGAACAATTAATAGATCATGTAGTTGAAATGAAATTTAATGGAGTAGAAGTGACTGGTAGTCCGTGGACTTTGAAGGTCAAGGATATAGATGAAGAAAGAAAAACTTTTGATAAAAATTATACTACAAATAATTTATCATCATCTTTTGATGGAATTAAAAGTGTTTCTAATTTTGGTATGTATACTAATACTAATAATAAAGAAATAATGAATGATGAAACAGAATATACAGAATTATCTGGAGTTGGATTATATAAATCTGCTGTTGGTCAACCAACACATTTTGAAATATCTGGTGGAAATTTAAAAGCAAAAGATGTTAAAATTACATTAACATGTAAGTTAAATATATATATATATATATATGAAAATAAATAAATAAATTTATATATTTTTTTAGCACCATCAGCTATTATTATTCCTGTAAAAGTTACAGAATGTGATAATGATAAATTATCTTGTTCATATATAACTTCTGAAGTTGGTGAACATCGAATAAATATACTAGTTAATGGATCACCTCTTGAAACAGAGCCAATTTATGTATCTTCTTTTGATTTTACTAAAGTAAAATTAGAAGCAGTTACGGGAGCGTTACCTGAACAACCAGTTCAATTTATAGGTAAATTTTATATAAATGTATTTTTAAAAAAAATTTTTATTTATCTAAAATAATATTAAGTATAATTTATTATTTTAAAATTTTATGAAACTATAAAAAAAAAAGTAAAACACGTTTAGTATAATAGTTTTATGTTAACTAATAGTTCATATAATTAATAAAATAGAAAAGATAAAGAATTATTTTATAGATTATAATATAAATAATAGCATTGATAAATATATAGGTAAAATTAAGATTAAATCAAAAATTTGGTTATTTCGAACAAAAGGATTGATTAAAATATATTCAATCAAGCATTTATTTTCTACCTCTTTATATACAATTATATTATATGATCCTCATATATATAGAGAATGATAATATAATGTATGTTATAGATTACATTCTCATATAATTGTATTTTAAATAAAGTCTTCTATAATGTTTATTATTTTGTATGGTATTCATTTTATCAACTATATAGTGAGTTAAATTGTTCCCATGTTAGATAAGCTTTCATTATATTATAGTGAGGTTACTTTTAGTTGATTATTGATAATAGAAGTTTCATTTTTCTATATATTGCCTGTTAAAAATTATTGTTACACATTTAGTTTTTTATTATTTTTTTAACCTATACAAATAATATTTTGTAGGATAACTAATTATTTAATTGGATTATTTTATATTATCCAATAAAATTTATTTCATATATTTATATATATATATATATATAGATAATACAATATTTATATATATTTATATATATATATATTTCTTTATTATATATTTTTATAATATGTGTCAATAATGAATGACAATTCAAAAAATTTAAATAAAAATACATCTCATTATGTTTCTGAATTATATGTTATTCCTGCAGTTGATGCCGCTAATGCTGGAAAAGGACAATTAGAAATTTCTGTTAATCGTGGACAAGTACCAAATAATGTTAAATCATTAGGAGCAGGACGATGTTTGATAACATTTATACCTCAACATCCAGGAACATATGTTGTTGATGTAACATTTAATGGTCATCAAATACATGGTTGTCCAATCAAAGTTGATGTTCAACCAAAACAAGTTGGTAAACCATTACCAACCTCAATTCATAATTCACCATTATCAGTATTAAAGTCAACAACATTAAATGATAATTCTGAAAAATTAACACCAATACCTATAATAACATCATCAACAACAACTACTAGAAGTACAGAAATTGAAAGAGTTTATGATACTGTTCATGAAGATAATATTTATGATAGTATTAAAGATATTAAAAAAGAATCAAATAAATCTGATTTATTTAATAATTACAAAATGTCACAATCAGATATAGATAATAAAAATGATGGATTAAAATCACCAAAATTACTTAGAGCAACATTAGATAATGTAAAAAATGGTAAAAAAGAAATTGGATATACAGTAGCAAATTATAATGATGATAAAGAAGATTTAAATGAGAATAATATTAGAAATAAAAGTAAATTAAATCAAGATAGTACTAATATGTCATATAATAATGATGATGTTTATTATAAAGGTATAAATGATAATAAAAATGTTGGTCATGAATATGGAATAAAAGAAAAATTATTACATGATAAAAGTTATTCTAAAAAAAATGAAGAGATTATATTACCAGGATTAATTGTAGAAAAAAAAATTGAAGAATTAGAACCTAATTCTTCACAATACTATTATCAAAAACGTTTTGAAAATATTGACAATGAAATAAAAGAAGAAAAGTTTGATGAAAGTTTGTTAACCACTATTGATAAGGCCGAAGAGTCAAATATTTCAACTATTGATCCAACAGTTGTTGATAGACCAAAAGTAAATACCAAACCTTCCATTGAATATGATAAAAGTACAATTGAAAAGGTAAATGAAATGGATGTTGAAGATTTTGTTCCTAAAAATGTACCAAGTGTTGTTAGAAGTACCTCAAAAGGAAGTCTTTATGAACATAAAATAAGAAAAAGTGAAGATTTAAATGAAAAAAATACTGTTAAATCTGATTATCAATTAGAAGATACTTTACCTTTTGATATGTCATTACAACAAGAAGATATCTCAGAAGGTGAAACTAAAATACTTGGAAAAAATTTTGATTTTGGTAAAAGTAAATTTTCAACAAAACATGAAGTAATTAAAAAAGGAAAAGATGTTGAAGTTAAATTAGAATCATTAAAATTAGGAAAAGATGATACACTTCGAATTACAATAGTTCCACCACAAAGAGTTAAGGGAGAAAATGTTCAGGAGATTACACCAAAAGTTAAAAAATCAGGAAAAACATATGAAATTTCATTTAGACCAACAGAAGTTGGTACACATAAAATATATGCATATGTTAATGAAAATTTACATCCATTATCACCATTTGCCATTCGTGTTTATGATGCCAATGAAATAAATGTTGGTGATATTGTTTCTGAAAGTTTAGTTGGTGAGGTTGTTGAATTTACTGTTGATGCTGGTAGAGCTGGTTTTGGAAATTTAGAAATGGCTATAAAAGATAGTAGTAATATTATTATACCATCACATGTCTCACAACTAGAGACAGGTGCAGCAAAATTTTTAGTTACATTTAATCCAACAACAATTGGTGTCCATACTGTCAACATAACATTTAACAAAGAAATTTTAAAAGGATCTCCCTTTCAAATTGATGTTGTTGATAAAAAAAGTGATGATGATGATAGTGGAAAGAAAAAAAATTTAAAGAAAGAAGGCTTATTGAATGTTAAAAAAAATATACATGATAAGAAAAAAAGTAATGAAGAAAAAGTATTTACAACAGTTCCAAAAATTCCATCATTATGTAGAGTTAATAAAGAAACAAATTTTACAGTTAATTTACCATTTCCTGCAAGTGAATTATTAGAAGTTGATATTTTAGGTATGAAAAAAAAAAATAATTTATTAAGATAAACATTAAACATGACATGAACTTTTACTTAACCTTTTTCTTAGATAACATTTTTTCCCTCATAATAACATTTAATTATTTTTTTTTAGATTCACATAAAGAAAAGATACATGCACAAATTTATGAGGAAAAAGATAATGTAAAACGTGTTGAATTTATTCCATTAAGAGTTGGTGATCATGATATTTCAATTTTATATGGTGGACAAGAAATTCCAAATTCTCCATTTACATGTCGTGCCTATGATCCAACAAAAATAGTTGTTGGAAATATTCCAAATGGAACAATTGACAAAGCTGTCCATTTTGTTGTCGATGCCTCATCAGCTGGTGTTGGTAATTTGGAGGTTGCAGTTAATGAAGGAAAAGTTCCATCAATGGCTCATGCCTTAGGACAACATAAATATGATATTTCATTTATTCCAAAAGAAGAAAAAGATCATACAATTACAATACGTTTTAATAATGAATATATTCCTGGAAGTCCATTTATATGTCATTTGGTGGCACCTAGTTATGCCTCTGCAACAGGTCCTGGTTTAGAAAGAATTCAAGTTGGTAATAAAGTTCATTTTATTATTAATGTAACAGGAACAGAAGTTAATGAATTACCAGTTGTTAAAATTATTGATCCACAAGGATTAGAACTTCCATGTAATATTAGTAATGCAAAAGATGAAAAAAATACATTTATTGCTGAGTACATTCCAAATTGTATTGGAAATCATAGAATTGAAGTTTTATATGATAATGAACCAATCAACGGATCACCTTTCATATCAAAAGCTTTTGATGCAAATAAGGCAAAACTTTCTTTATTAACAGATGCAATAATTAATAAAGAATGTAATTTTATGATTGATGCTGGTAAAGCAGGAGCAGGAAATATGGAAATTATTGTTAGTGTAAATGAAAAAAATGTACCAAATTTTGTACGTGCAGAGGGACAGGCTAAATTTAAAGTTTCTTTTACTCCTCAAGAATTAAAAGATCATTATATTAGTGTTAAATTTAATGGAATACCAGTTCCTGGATCACCACTTAGATGTCAGGTTAAGGAAGATACTGAAAATATTCTCTCACCAGTATCTGACATTCCACCAATTAGTAGAAAAAAAGAAAAATCAACTGATTCAACAATTAATACAGTATATAATAATTCAAAAATTACTAAATTAGATGATAACTCAAAATTATTAAAAGAAATTAAGGTTGTTGGTGATATTACTCAGGGAATTGTTGGTAAAGTAAAAGGATTTAGTATTGATGGAGAAAAAAAAGGATTAGAATGTAATGTTGTTATTACAGGTTAGTTTATATATTTTAATTTTTTTTTTTTAAATTACCTTATGAAACCTTGTCTTATAATGAAACTTTATTAACATGTACCTCATTCTTTCTAATAATTTTTTTTGGTATAAATATCAATATATAAAATAAAAATTAAATGATCAATATTATATAGATCCAATGGAAAATATAATAGATGTTAGTATAGAAAAAAATGATAAAAGTTTTTATGTACAATTTTTACCTACACATGTTGGTATATATAAAATTGTTATAATAATTAATAATCAAGTATTACCTTTATGTCCAATTTTTATGAATTCAATAAAAGATGATGAAATAATTGATAGTAATCAAGATAATAAAGTATCAAGAAGTAATTCTAATAATAAAATTGATGATGAAGAAATTATTGAAAATGGTATTGTTATTTTAAAAAATAAGGTAGCTTTATTAGGTGAAGAAAATGAATTTTCAATAGAGACAAAAGATAAAATTACAAAATCAATTATTGAAAAAAATATGAATATTGAGTTAATTGATAATTCTGGAAATTGTTTACCATTTAAAATAAAAGGTAAAGGAAATATTATAACAATAAAATGGAATCCTTTAAATGAAGGTGAACATACAATATTTGCAAAGTATAAAGGAATCCATCTTAAAAATAGTCCCTCTGAAATTATTGTCCTTGACTTGAGTGCCGTTAAAATTATTGGTTTAAGAAATGGAAAAATTTATGAAGAACAGGCTTTTGAAATTGATTGGAGTAATTCAGGGGGTAGAACGATAAGTGTATGCCTTACAGATCAAAATGGAACAGTTTTATCTTGTATTTTAAAAAAAATAAAAAATGGTGTACATAATTGTATTTTTACACCAAAAAAAATTGGATTATATTCTATTGATATATTTATTGATGATGTATTATTACCAGGTAATATTATTAATTTTTTTTTAATATAATATAATATAATATTTTTTAGAATGCCCTTATGAATGTACAATAAATGATCAGAGTGGTTTAATAGCAAGAGGTGATGCTTTAACAAAAGCTCAAAAAGGAAAAACAGCACGTTTTGAGATATCATTAGGAAATTGTAAACCAGGAGAATTAGATGTTTTTATTTCAGGTTGATAAAGTTTTTTTTTATAAGACAATCCATGTTTCATATACTTAATACTTTTCCTTTTTTTTTTTATTTAATATCTGAAAAATAATTTTATATTTCTAATATATAAATATATATTGTAGATCCAAATAATGGTCCAGTACCAGTTAAATGTTTCAAACAACAAGATGAAGGATATTGGGTAGAATTTACACCAGAAATTGTCGGTAAACATGTCATTGATGTCAGTGTTGGAGATCAAAAAGTTTATGGATCACCATTTTATTGTAAAGTAATAGATCCAAAAGAAATTAAAATAGTTGGTTTCAATAATAAAGTTCTTATTAATCAAGGTATTCAATATACAATTAGAAAAAAAGATGCTGGTGAAGGTGATGTTAAAATAGAAATATCTGATCCTGAGAATCATTCAGTTGTATTTAATAAAGTGAAAGATTATAATAATGATGATATCATTACTTTCCTACCAACTAAACTTGGTGAATATAAAATAAATTTAAAAATGAATGGTTTTCAGGTTAATGGATATCCTAAATCAATTATTGTTGAAAGAGAAAGTAAACCACAAGTTTTTAGTAAAGGTTTAACACATGGAATAGATATTGATGAGGATGCTCATCTTTTATTTGATCCAAAACATTCACAAGGTGGAATAAAAATTCATGTTTCAGGTCCTGATAATGAAAAAATTAGACATGTAACAAAAAGAAATGATGATGGAACATCTACAATATCATTTAAACCATCATATCCAGGAATATATAATATTAATATTGATTTTAATAATAAACCAATTGAAGGAAGTCCCTTTAAATATTATGTAGTTGATAGTAAAAATGTTATCATTGATGATGAAAATGTTGATTCAAATGGAGTATTAGGTATTCAACTTAATAAACAAAATTCTATTAATGTTGATGGTACAGCAGCAGGACCAGGAAGATTAACTGTTGAGGTAAAAAATAAATTTAATGAAATTGTAGATGACATAACAACAATTGATTCATTTGGAGAGGGAAAATATAGAGTTAATATAACTCCAAGATATGATGATGAATATAAGATATATTTTTATTGGAGTGGAAATCCAGTTCCTGGTTTTTATCCTATTATTGCTTCTACAGTAGGAATATGTAAACCAAAACAAATTCATACAGAAAAAATAATAACATCCTCAACAACATATAATTATTCACTCTCATCACCAGAGGTTATCCTTCGTGGTAGAGGTGCTGAATTAGGTGTTAATGGAGAACCAAATGAATTTATGATAGAATTTAACAAACCAATAAATATTAATGAACTTTCTATTGTTTTAGCTGGTGATAAAGCTGATATTCCAGTTAAATTAAATTATATTGGAAATAACATTTATAAAGCTACATATGTACCAAAATTTCCAGGAAATTATACTTTATCTATCTTTTCAAATGGTAATGAATTTTTCACAAGTCAAGAACCTATCAGAATACAAGATTTAAAATCACCAGCTGATCGTGTTTTGGTTGATTTTAAAAAACTTAAGATAGGAATTATTGATGAAGAAATGACATCTCTAATTGATACAAGAGATGCAGAACCAGGAAAACTTTCTGTTAAATGCCAAGGTCCAACTTCAACACAAGATATAATGTTAAAAGATAATATGGATGGTACATATTTTTTGTCATTTTATCCTAAAGAACTTGGTAAACATACTTTAACAATAAAGTATGCAGATCAACATGTTCCTGGAAGTCCATTATCATTTAATGTATCTCTTCCACCTGATGCTTCTAAAGTTAAAGTTTATGGTTCCGGAATTCAACATGGTATTTTAAATAATTATAAAAGTGATTTTATTGTTGAAACAAAAGGTGCTGGAGCAGGACAGTTAACTGTTCGTGTCAGAGGACCAAAAGGAGCATTTAATGTGGAGATGCAACGTGATACTAAAAATGATAGAACCATTCATTGTAAATATGAACCTAAAGAACCTGGTGATTATCAGGTAGAAATCAAATGGCATGGTAAACATGTTCCTGGTTCACCATTCTTTGTTATGATTGTGGATACTGAACAAGAATTACAAAGATTTTTAATGGGAGAAGCTCCGTCACCACAACCACCAGGACCATTTGTTCCACCAGGTTGGGTTGGCGGTCCATTACCACCAATAAATGGACAAATATATAACTCCGGTTACCCTCAAATGATACCACCACCACCACCACATCTTTTACATGGACCACCATTACCAATTCCACCACATAGAGGAATCCCACCACAACCAATTATGTATTCTCCAAATAGAAGACGATTTATGCCACGATAAAACTTTCTATTTACAATGAATTATCATTTTTTTTTTTCTTTAATAATTATAAGTGAAAAAAAAAGTAAAGAAATATAATTTAGTTAAAGTAAAAAATTTTAAAATTATATTCAATATAAGATATATACATATATATAATTAATATTCTTTCCTTTTTAATTTTATAATTTACTAAACATTTATAATGGTAAAAATTATATAAACTTGCTCAATTATAATGTGATTAATTAATTATTAAATATTGTTAAAAAAAAATTTTTTTGTAGGATAATATAAAATTCTTTAATAATTCTTTTTTATTTATATCTTATTAATAATAATAATGTACTTTTTTTTTTTCTAAAAGTTTTCAATATATTTAAAAGATATAATAATTATAACATCGATGGATACTAGCTTTTTTCATCTTTATAACTTTATCTTTCATCTTTATCAATAAAGTATAATAATATTAGAATAATTATGATTAATAATTTTTACAATTTTAATAGACATCTTATTGTCCTTAACTGGTTACATTGATTATAGGTATCTATTGATATAAATTATAATTGGTGGAACCTTGAGGAAAAAGAAGGTAGGATCATAATATCAAGAGGTACAATTTTATTTTTGATTATTTTTATTTTTCTGAAATAATTATATTATACAAAAATTATTAACTTTGAATGTATAATATTTTTATAAGACAATTTTAATTACTTTTTTAGTATATTTTAAAAATGAAGTATTATTATTACTATTATTTAGCATTATATATATTTTTTTTTAAAAATTATTTATATAGTATTAAACTTTGTGTTAGGAAAGACCAATCATTTGCAAAAGAAATATTTTTTCAACGTGTTGAAACAGAAAATGCTGATAAATGTTTAGAGAGATGTTTAGATAATGTGGATATTTGTAGATCATTAGTTTTTATTAAAAATATTAATTCAGTATGTTATATTTATAATTTATTGTAATTTATATTTAGGAAAATGATTTGGGTATATGTCAATTATATACAATAAATTCAGAGACAAGTCCTATAATATTTAAAAATGAAAATCCTTCAGAAAATGTAACACTTATTTATGAAATTGCTGAAAATTGTAATGAAAATAGTTATGAGATGAGTAGTAAACTTTTGACAAGATTTATTGGAAATCAACAATCTATTGGTGAAAAATCTTCAAATAGTGATGTAACATACCCACAAGTACCCATTATACATATCTCAGATAAAAAAAATATTGAAGGACCTTCACTACCTAAATATCCTCCAAAAATAAAACCAATTGTTCCTGTTCATGTATCACATGCCCAAACAGGTCTTTTTGGTTTTCCACCTCTTCCATGTACAGGTAAATATTACATCATAAAAATTTAATATATTCATAAGTTAAATAATATTATTATTTTTTTTTAAATTGAATAATTTGTTAAAAAATAACTTATTTTTTTTTTTAAATATAACTATTAAAATTTTGAAAAACAACAATAAAATAAATAATATTATTTAGGGATACTATGTTCAACGCCTATTACTCCAACCAAAAAAACACCCTCCCCAATTGAGGCAATTTTGACAGCATTAAATTTAACCACAACAACACAAAGAATTGAAATTATAAATAATAATTTACCTGAGGGGACAAAAATTTATACGAAAAGTGAACATTTTCATGAAGAGGGAGAAAATATAATTAATGTTGATGTTAAAAAACCATGTGAAGCTAAAAAAAAAGATGATCCATGTGTACCAAAAAATAAGGAATATGTTATGGTTACAAAAATAAAAGAAGTTAGTGAAAATATAGTATATGGTACTTGGTCTGAATGGATAGAAACTGGTCCATGTAGTGTAACAACTGGTACAGGTGTTATTATATATAAAAGAAGATGCCTTTCAAAAGAGGAGTGTATTGGTAAAGATACAAAAGAAGAAATATGTAAAATAGAAAGTTATTGGTCTGATTGGAGTTCTTGGTCTACATGTTCTGTTAGTTGTGATGGAGGAATAAAATCAAGGAAAAGAGAATGTTTAGGTGATGGTGATTGTAAGGGACATATTGATGAAGTTTTAATGTGTAATATTCATAAATGTCCACAATATGAAGAATGGAGTTCATGGTCTGATTGTTCAGTAACATGTGGTGGTAATGGTGTTAGAATTAGAAATAGAGAATGTAAATATTTAGGAGTTAAATCTGGAAATTGTCAAGGACCTGCTCAGGATCAAATTTCTTGTTTATCAGATCCATGTCCAAGATACTTAGAATGGCAGGAATGGCAAGATTGTTCTGTTTCTTGTGGACAAGGAATTCAAAAAAGAATCAGAATATGTTATCCAAAAGGAATTGGTTGTGTTGGAGGAGATCAAGAAGTTAAATTTTGCCAAAAATCTGTTTGTCCATATCTTAGTGAATGGAGTGAATTTGGTGGTTGTAGCGTAACTTGTGGAATTGGATATTGTGAAAGAAACAGAAAATGTATAACTGATGGTAATGTTGATTACCACTCTGAAAATAAAAGTAATAATAAAAGAGTAAAAAAAAGTAATATAAAATTAAATATTAATAATGGAAATATATCATCAAATTTAAAGGAATCAGAAAAAGAATTATTAGAAATTGATCATGTACGTCTAAAACGTGAACCAATCAGAGTTAAAAATGATTCATCTATCTTTTCTGGATGTATTGGGTCATTAGTTGAAAGAAAATTATGTGATGCTGGACCATGTTGTTATGTTGGTAGCTGGACAGAATGGACTTCATGTCATATGATAAATAATAAATGTCTTAAAAAACGTAATCGTCCATGTAAACCTGATATGAGTTATCAGTCTCAACAAATTTCACACCAATCTTCTACAGGTTTAGATGATGGAAATATAAAAAAAATAAATGAAGTGTTAACTCCAATTAAACCTGTTAATGATAGACGTCGCCCAAACAGGCAAATAATTAATTGGGACAATTATCATTGTGAATGTAATGAACCACTATTTGAAGATATTGAGTGTGATGAAAATTTATGTGAACATAAAAGTGAGAGTACTGAATTACAGGAAGCTTTAAAACATCGTAACAGACCTCTTTTTTTGTCTGAAGTATATGAAACACCACTTTCGAATGTTACAACTGATTGTACATGGTCATCATGGAGTGAGTTTAGTACATGTACCTCAACTGGAAGTTGTGATAAAGGTGCACAAGCTCGAACAAGAACATGTAAACCAGTTAAAGGATTTGTTAATCTTAATGTTTGTAATTGTCCTGGTAGTAATGTAGAAGCAAAATCTTGTATTCCAGAAGGATGTATTGATGAGAAAGAAAGATCAATACAATCAAAACATTCTATTTCTAGAGGAAGTTTAGATAGTGCTATTTTTGACTATGAACAAGAAATGAGTGGAAATGCAAAAACTGCAATAAAAATAGTATCAAAGCCGGATGAAACTGATGGGGGAAATTATATGACACAAATATCTTTTGATTGTAATTGGTCAACATGGGAATCTTGGAGTTCATGTATTAATCCTGGGATTCAAACAAGAAGTAGAAAATGTCCACAAAATTGTAAATGTCAAGGTATTGAGAAAGAAGATCAAAAATGTAAAGTAATTGAAGATTCATCACAAATGTATGAAACTTATAAAATACCGCGATCCGTTTTACAAGTACAACCTTCAAAATATACTGGTGCAAATGGTAGTGGAGAAAATAATTCTAGTAATGACTCTTACAATGATAATGCAGATTTAATTGTATATGCAAGGGACCAAAAAGTAATAAAAAAATGTGAATTTTTCCCATGGTCTGAATGGTCTGATTGTTCTAATCTCAAAAATAAGGGTGAAAGAGTCCGAATGCGAATATGTGGTTGTAAGGATTGTGGTAAAGGAAAAAGTGTAGAGTCAGAAGTTTGTAATGAATCAATAAATACATATAAACAATAATAATAATATCTTTACTAAACATAAAATTACTTTCACTTACTTTTTGATTTTTTTTTATAAACAAATTCTTGTTTGTGAATCTTTGATTTCAATAAATTTAAGTAAATTTCATAAAAATTTTTGTTTACTCCATTGTTGTTAAATGTTGATGAAGTTACAAAATTGTTGAAAATTTTGTCATTTTGATTTTTTTTATCCTGTTCTGCATACATATCTTTTAAAGTGTTTACAGCAAATGATACATTGCTTTTTGAATGATTGCTTGCAATTTTGGCATCAAATAAAAAATTCATTTTTAAATCTAAAATTTAAATTTTTAAATATCTCAACTATTTATTTTCTAATATTACTAAATTTATTCAAAAAAAAAATTTTTTTTAATTAATAAATTTGCTTTTGAAATAAGAAAGAAACATAAGTTAGAAAAATTTTAATAAAAGTATATAGATATTTCAAAGTAATATCATATCAAAAAAAACTTCAATCTTATATATTTTATTTATTTATATCTATTCTTTATATATTTTATGTATGAAGCACTTTAGAAATTTTAAACAAAAAGTTTATTTTATACAAGACTATTAGAAATTCAAAGCAACAATTTTTATAAGTTCACTTAAAACATAATAATAAATTCACTTTTGAAAATTAAAATATTTATATTTGTATCACAACGTTGCACCTTTTGGCAATATAATAGTGTTTTGATATTAACGCAATACAATTTTTTAAAGAGTCTAGATACCTAAAAGTTCAATGATATAAAATTCCAGATAAACAGCCTTTGAAATTTAAATTTAAATGGCACTAGAAATAAAAAAATAAAATTTTCAAAAACAAAAAAAAAATTAAAAAAGTTTAACTTGAATTCCTTTATTTACAAAATGTTTAAAAAAATAAACAAAACAAAAAATAAATACTATGCTCCCTCATTGTTACGAGAGTGAGATAAAAATGCCAATGATCCCTTTCCACAACGATTAGCATAATGTCCCTTTTCACCACATTTAAAACATGTAACTTCTGATAAACTTCTTTTGTCAAAATTGTGATTATGACTTTGAAATGTACGTCCAAGTTGTGGACCAGATGGTGTATTAGAATTATTAGTCGTTGTTGATGATATACTTGTATTCATATTTACATTATTTCCTTTTATGGAATTTCCTTGTGAATTAATTAACAAAGGACAATAAGTTGCTTTATGGCCTTTTCCTTGGCAGTTATGACAGGTAATACTTTGAGGATTATAATTTGGTTGGAATAATTTAGGTTTTGGATCTGTTGAAGGTATAGCAAAACTAGGATGAGCATCTTTACATTCTTTACCTTGAGAACAAAAACCAGCCAAAAAAAATGGACACATAACTCTCCTCCTGTGCCTGTGTTTACAAAATGGTCCATGTCTACAAAAACCTCTATCATACCATGGACAATCTTTTATTTTAGAATCTGGATCTATATGTCTAAATGGGCATTCTTTATTACTACATGCTTTAAATTTTGAATAAAAAAAACATTCTGGCATTTTTTCTAAATCAATTTCATGTAAAAATTCACATTGATCACCTTTTTTACATAAACCCCTTAACCAATGTTTACATACGACAGATTTATTCATGTTTATATGACGCAAAGGACATTGAGGTCCTAAATCACACTCTCCACGATTGAATTTTTCACATGCTCCTCTTCCCGTTTTATCCATATGAGGGAAAACAACCTAAAAAAGAAGAAAAAAATAAATTATTTTATTAGAAACCTACTTTTGACAATCCATCTTGATCTTTTAAAAGTCTTTCAACATCCGTTAACCAATGGTATCCACATAAATCATCTTCGAATCCGACAGGATCAAAATCTGTTGCAGGAACATGTGTTAAATTAACCATAGTCTGTTATCATGTATATTCTAACGGCATTTAGAAACTAAAACACTTTCGCTTTTGGTAAGATACTTATTTAAAAATGTCCTGAAAAGAACAACTTTTCACGAAAAAGATACAAAAATTCTATCCAACCAACCGGATTCGAACCAGTGACCTAAGGATATCAGTTTTAGAAGCTACAGTCCTCCGCTCTACCAACTGAGCTATGGTTGGGATGAAGGCGCCATACCTTGCCCCCAGGCTTTAAAGCTAAAAGTCATAGTTTTTCTTTCATTTTAAAATTTTCCTGACTAAACTCATCATAATGACTAAAATAATTTTTAAAAAATATTTAAATATTGTTTATCAAATAATTCTTGCCTCATAGTATCTACCTAACTACTAATGCCACATTAGTTTATCTTTGTTACTGCTTTTCTAACATTTTTCTGTGCTAATCAGTAATTCTACAAAAAATAAGGTCATAAGTAATCGTATGAATAAATATAAATAAGTTCAAGTCAAAAGTTCCACGATATAATATTTTTACTGCCAACAAAATATACTTTTCATATAATAGATAAAACAATATGAACAAAAAAAATTGTTTTTATGAAAAATGTCATAAAAAAAGATTAAAAATTCTTTAAGTTATATAAAAAAAAAATTAATGAAAAAATGGCCCTAGGCAAGCCTTCCTAGCTCAGTTGGTAGAGCGTTAGACTTTTAATCTAACGGTCAGGGGTTCGAGCCCCCTGGAGGGCTTACTTTTTACTCATTTTCTTCTGAAATTCTACGTTAATGAAAAAAAATTTACATAAATTTTACACTATTCTTTCTACTAAAAAATATTTTGTATTTTGTATGTACTTTTCCCTATACTCAAACTCATGAAGTTCTTTTTACAAAAAAAAAATGTTGTGTCTCGATGCGATTTTAAGTAGACAAAGGATAATGTTTTATAGTTTTTGAATTATTTTCTAAATTTTAAGGTAGATAATTATTAATTATGGATTCAAAACAATCTCAAAGTGCTGCCAGACAGGAGCATATGATTTATATTTGTGGAGATTGCCAGGCAGAAAATTCATTAAAAACAAAAGATGCTATTAAATGTCGAGAATGTGGCCATCGTGTTCTATACAAAAAGAGAGCCAGAAAATGTATGTTCATAGTGATAAATTAAATAATATATTTTAAATTTTAGTGATGGTGTATGATGCACGTTAATATATTTTTTTCCACTATTGTTTCGTGTAAATGAGTTATGGAAAGGATTGGAATATAATTACATGATATTTCTAGAAGAATATAAAATGTTCATTCAAAATGTCGATTGTTATTAATGATTTTGAATCAAAAATTTATGATTGTTTCCATTTTTTAACTGTATACTTTGTTTTTTCTTTATAATATTTTTTTGAGGTTTTTACTAATTTTTCAAAAGAAAATAAAAATTATTTTATTTTAAATGTAATTTTGTTTTATGAAAATTAATGTTTTATTATTTGTACTAATGAAAAGATTTCAAATTGATAAGAAATTGTGTTTTTTCTTTTCAATAGATTATAAAGTGTTGTGTTGGGGGAATAAAAGTTACAAATTTTTTAATAGGTTACCAATATTTTTTATCATCTATTTATTTTACATAAATTTTTCTTAATTTATTTTTTAGAAAAGTGTTTTTATCTAAATTATTAATTTGTATCAGTTTATAGTTACTTCAATAATAATATTTAACGGCTTTTATTATTTCTAGTGAATAGTTTTATGTCAACTTTACATGTTATTAGAATATATTTTCTCGTTATTTTATATTACTATACCTATGTCAATAATGTTGACTTGGAATAGTACGAAATTTTATTTGTAATTTTTAATTAAATTTACGTATAATTTTTTTAATTTTAAATAACTTATTATTATTTTAATTTTATTGTAAAAATTTAGTAGAATTTCTTAATTATTAAAAATATCTTTTATTCTTCATTTTTTTAATTTAAATATAATAGTGAATTTATGTGTAATTTCAATGCTTTAAAATTCAAATACCACTTTTAATTAACCAATGATTTGTTTGTTTTATCATTTCTTAAGCACTTTTGCTTTTTGAAATTACAAAACAAATAAACATTTAGTGTTAATTATGCTATTATATGTAAAATTATTAAACTATTGTTTAAAATTAAAGATTAAATTTTAAGTTTATGTAAAAAAAATATAAATTAAGTAATAAGAAATTTTAACAATATTTATATCTTTTAATAAACTGTAATTATAAATAACAAGTAAGAAAGATATATTTAAAATTTCTTATAAATATAGAAGAAAAAATAAAAATTTTATGATAAATTTTGGTCAATACAGTCTAACAAATGAAATTGTTAAAATTTTGCATATAAAATAGAAATATAAAACTGAGTCATCATTAGATTAAGTTTAATATTATCAATTTTCAATGTATAAATACAGTATACGATTTTCCATTTTAACAATTCTTGAAATAAAAGCGGCGAGGACTTGGTAGTCAACGTTGCCAAATTATGAATATTACTATTTTGTTATAATATATCAATTGCTTTTTTAAATCAATTTTTTTTATAGATTTAAAATCATGGGAGGAATGATGAGTTATTTTCGTAACCTTTTTGGTAGTAAGGAACTTCGTATTTTAATTCTTGGTCTTGATGGAGCAGGAAAGACTACTATACTTTATAGATTACAAGTTGGAGAAGTTGTAACAACTATACCAACAATTGGATTTAATGTAGAACAAGTTACATATAATAATTTGAAATTTCAAGTGTGGGATTTAGGTGGACAAACATCAATCCGACCATATTGGAGATGTTATTATTCTAATACTGATGCAATAATTTATGTTGTTGATTCAGCAGACAAAGATCGTATTGGAATTTCTAAACAGGTAAACATATAATAATTTTTATTTTATAATTGTTTTTTAGGAATTATTATCAATGCTTGAAGAAGAAGAACTAAAAACTGCAGTATTGATGGTTTTAGCTAATAAATCAGATATTCCAGGAGCATTATCCGAAGTCGATGTTTTTAATGCACTAGGTCTTGATAATATTAAAAATAGAACTCTACAGATTTTTAAAACGTCGGCTACCCAAGGAACTGGTCTTGATGAAGCTATGCAATGGTTAGCAAATACGTTGAAAGGTTCTTCCTAATGAAATTTATTAGATTTATTTATCATTATAAATTGCAATTGAATTTGTAATTGTTTCAGCAGCCTTGTGCATATTATGTATTCACACATTAACTATTTATTCATCTACGTCAGAAAAATTTTTAGCCATTCTATGAAAAAAGTTTATGTTTAAAATATGTTTTTTGTCTCGAATTTATAATAATATTGTATTTATTTACAACATAATTTGGTTTTTCCATTATAATATTTATTTTTTTTTTTTTGATTTTTTGTGTATTTATGTTTTTTTTTTAAAATTAGATGGGAAATAATGCTGGTTCACTAAAGAGAGATTTTATCATTGGATCACCATTAAACATTAAAAATGCTTTATGGGATTCAATAAATCATTGTCAAAAATTTGAAGTCAAAGATACAAAGAAATCTTTGGGGAAAAATTATCTTATATTTATTAAAAATTTTCCATCAAAATCACAATCAACCATTCAGTATCTTACTTGCCAAAAAGCTATTCAGGTTTGAGTTGACAAAAATGTATTAAATTTTTAAGTTTAGAATTTAAAATTACTACGGCATCCTTATATTTTGGAGTATGTATATTCAATTGTTATGCCTACGCAAATAGTTTTAGTTACTGAAGATGCAAAAGATTTGACAAGTTCACTAGTTTCACTTAGTGGATTTGATGTCCTTACAGGTGTATATCATATTTTAGAAGCTCTTGTTTTTCTAGAGACTAAAGCAGGTATGAGACATAATTCAGTGTGCCTTGAAAATATATTTGTCCTAAGAAATTGTCATTGGGTTTTGGGTGGTTTAGAATATGCAGCAAAAATTGAAGATTCTCAGAATGTTCCAAAGACTGATATAAAAGGATTTGGAAGTATACTAGAATTTTGTTTTAGAACAATGGTTAATATAATGAATGAAAAATCTAGAGATTCTATGGAAGATTTAATATCTAAAATAAATACTGATGAAATTGTAACTTTTGATGAAATATATAATAATTATCAAGATGCTTTCAATAATAATTTAGTTATAATTGAAAAATTCCTCATGAATTTGCCTTTAAAAACAATTGATGAAAAGGAAGCTTTTTTTTCAAATATAATAAATGATTTAAAAACAATTCCAAATCAAATTATTGGGGAAAGACTTTTAAAATCATTTCTAAATCCATATATGCGATTAGAACCACTTGCGCATAAGGGGTTTTATGACCATTTTTTTAAAAGTGCCGAAGATGGTGGAATATTGACTCTTACCAACTATAAAATGTATTTAATACCAGCCTTATTAAATGAATTTAATGTTTATGAAATTGGAAAGCGCATATTTTTATTAAATTACTTTGAGATATATATAAAATATTTAGATAGTGAAACTTTAGAAAAAAAAATATTACCACAACTACAAATTGGGTTAAAAGATATAAATGTGGAAATTGTTTCTAAGACATATAAGGCACTGGGATCGTTAGTATCTTTAGTTGGTGTAGAATTAGTTACAGGAAACAAACCAAAAAAACTTTTTGCTGATGGAAGGCTTAAAAATATAAATCCAAATTTTGATAATAACTACTTACAAACATTACAATGTAATAAAGAGATACCTAATGGTAATAAAAACTTTCTATGTGATATTAAAGAAAATAATATTAAAAATAATATAGAAATTAAGGAATATAATACTACAATTGATTTACCTAATATAGATAAAACAAAACATTTGCATACTATAAGAGAAAACATAAATTCATCAGTAGCACCAAAATCTAGTACAAATTCAAAGTCATCTACACCAATTGAACCTCCTGAGATAGATTATTTTGCCGATATGGAGCCTGAAATAGAAGCAGGACCAACATTAGATGACATTTTTATGCAACGTGCTGCTATTGAAGGGGTAATATTAAAAACGGATAATAATAAAGAAAAACTGTCTTCAAAGTTTGCTATTTCAATGACAGAGACAGATGAAACATTAGCTGAAGATGCATGGTTATCAGATTCCGAAGATTTACTAAAAAATGTAAGACAAAATGGTTAATTTTATTTTTTTAACATTAACATATTTTTACAATATTTAGACTACATGTTAAAAAGAAGTAATGCCTTTTTATTTTTAAAAGAAAATTGAATGTATAACTTTGAAATTTTTTACTAATAATTTTCTTTTTCGCCTTAACTAAAATTTTGCTATTATGTGAGTTATATCAATAAATATTTTTTTTAATAATTTTTTTAACTTTATTGATAAAACGCTTAGTAAAAGAAACTAGTTTATTTCTATTTCATTTTTAGTGTTCTCTGCTTTTAGAAGTTCTGCCACACATCGTTTAATTTATCCTAATACGAAAATGTTGGTGAAAAGATTACTTTAGAAAAGAAAACAATTGCATTGAAATTGTATATAATTGAATCTTTACACATTTCACCAACCCGGTATTACAAACAATAATTTTACATAAATTCTGATATCATTAGTATGGAAAGTACACCATTATCTTACCATTTTCAATCTAAGATATTTTTATTAGATTCTCGTTTTCAAGTACCTGAAACAAATATTGAAGAAGTAGGTTAATATCAAATAATTATAAATAAATATATTTATTTTTAATTTTTTAGCATTGGATAAAAATCCTAAACGATGTTAATGTTAGGCTGGGTGATGTTAAAAGTGACGAAGAAGCATTATCTGTTTTTCAGACAAATTTTTCTTCTGAATTATCTGATAAAAATTCTTTACCAATTTTGACAAGAGGATGTTTATATGGATACTTGACAGATGAAAGTAATGATGCAAAAGTAGGTTGATTTTTTAATTTTCTATTATTATCTTTTTTTAGTATTTTTATTTATTGAAGTCACTTGCACTTGCTGAAAAAGATGAGGTAGCATGGACACATTTATGTATATCTATGAACCAATTAGTATTGGATCATTTTCACATACTCAATGTGTCAGCAAGAAATAAATTATTTTCATTAATAAATAGAATGATAAATGAAAATATAATGATTGTAACGACAACAGTAACAAACATATTTCATGCATTGTGTGGAAAAGATTATAAACGTGAAAAAGATAATCTTAAAGCTTTAAATGAGCTTTGTACTTTATTACTACATTTTAAAAAATCTGATTTTTGTAATTCAAGTAAGAATAAGGATATATGTTTTTTATATAGTGCAAGTTTAATGATACTAAGTCGAATTTTAATGGAATATGCTAAAGCTGAAAATTCAGAAATAGCTATGAAAAGTCCTATTGCAGAATTTATAATATTTATTTTAACAGAAAAAACATGTGAATTACCAGTTATGGGAAGAGAACTATTTTTAGTATTTAGAACATTAAGTAAAATAAATGACATAGATATTATAATAAGAAAATTACTGCAAACACATTTTTTAAAAGATACTAAAAATTATACTTTATTAGATGAAATAGCATTTAAACCTTCTGCACCTGCTTTATTTACAAGAATTGTACCAATGCTTTTGGGTAGAAAAATTTCATTCATCTGTTCACATATTCCACCAGGTATTAATGTTATACCATTGCGACATATGAATATTTTTTATGAAAATTATATTTCTGGTCCACAAGCAACATCATTGGCTGGAGAAGTTTTAAGGTATGTCATGTATTCACGTGATTTGTTGACATTTGGGCAAAACAAAGCCTCGAATATTGTAACATGTGATAAACGTGTATCTTTTATATGTATGCTGATGAATATGTTTATAAAAAATAATTCTGATTTTTCATATCTTGTTCAACGTCTTGTATGGGATATTTGCTTTTACAATGAAAATTTTGAATCTGAATTTATTGTTGGTGATAAATCAGTTACCTCAGAATTTTTTAAACTTTTTTCAATTCCATGTAAAGTGATTTTATTTTATTTAAGCACTGCTCAAACACCACAAATATCAATAATTTTTGATGTAATATTTCAAATCTGTGATTCATATAAAGGAAATTCTGTTAATTGCTATAATTCATTTGGAAATTATTTGAAAGTATTAAAAAAACATTCTTTTATTAAAGAACCATTAGATATATTAGAACATGGAAAAATTACTGCTAGTGTTAAAGAAAGATTAAAAAAACATTTACCTGAATTTTATCCAAATAAAGTTAATATACCAAAACCAACTAATTTAATGATGAATGATAATAGTGTTGGGCCAAGATTTATACCACCTTCAAAATTTACGCAAAAAGGTGATTTAAGTAATAGTTTAAATAAAATGGCTATTAAATCTTCTACTTCATTAACAAATTATAATAATACAAGTACTGATGTTACAAAAGAATCTAAAAAAGATTTATTTAATAAACTTAAAAATAATATGAAATCTAATATGGTTGAAAATGGAAAAAATATGAAAGATGATAATTCTGTTAGTGAAGGAAGAAAACCATTATTAAGTTATGATAAAGATAATGAAAAAAACAAAATACCAAAAAGTATAAAAAGTGAAAAAAATTCTATTGATGTTGCTATTTGTAAATTACCTAATGAATTACAACAATTATTTATTAACATGACAGAAAATATTGACATTAACTTAGAAGATTCTGGAAATCATATGCTTAGTATACTAACATACTTAACAGAAAATTCCAATAATGTTGGAGAAAGTTTACCTCCTTTATTGTGTGACGCTTTTTCAATTACTTTTGATAATTTTTTTAAACAAGAATCATTTATTCCTGAAAAAATTGATAAAAATAGGCAGAAAGAATTTTTTATGCATCCATTTTTTGTTCTTCCAAGAATGATTAATACACTAGAATCGAGTGATGAAGCAAGAAATTTATTATTAACTTTACTTTCATTACTAGTAAAAAAAGTTAGTCAAACTGGTTTTTTAGTATTATTCTTTTTAAATGAAGAGGAGGGTAATGAAAATATAAATTCTATGAAAAGTACATTATATAAAGATTTATGGAGAATTTTGGATGTTAATTCTTTTGAGGAACAATTAGGGCATGATTTAAAATTATGTAATACTTGTGATCATGTATTATTTTTCAAATGTCTTCAGTATGCTTTTAAAAAGTATCAAAATGAGTATTTGGCATCTGTTTCATTAATGAAATTGATGTTTTATTCTTTAGATCCAAATCAATTGACAAATCTTCTAGAAATTATTGTAGATGATGATGATATAGCAATATTTACAAAATCTAGTTTTCCCAATATATTACTTGATTCTGTTTCATGGCCAGATTATGCTCAAAGAAATTTATGGGATTTAATTGATAGTCAAGACATTCATTTTGATTGGTATGTTCCATGTATGCATAAACTTGATATTGAAAAGTCACCAATATTAAGAAGAAAATTGTATATTTTATTTGCTTATCATCCATCTCCACTACTACAAATGATTAAGAATATATTCCTAAGATCAACAAATGATAAATTACCTTCAATGTACTTAAAAATAACAATTGGTAGTGAAGAAGCAGGTGAAAAATTATTAACACATTTAGGGCAACTTCTCGTTAAATCATTAGAGAAAGGTGAAATTTATGATAACAATGAAAATGGAAAAATAAGAAAAATATCACTAGAATTAATTTATTCTCATTTAAATACATTTATAACGCAATTTTATAAATCTAATAGTGAAGATGCTGTGATACAAGATTTTTTTAATGATAAAGTAATTAAAAAACATTTTCAATGTATTAAAAATCAACCAAGTTGTTATAAACTTCGTCAAAAATATCAAAAATTACTTTCAACAATAGATATGTTTTTGAATGTTAAAGGTTCACCAAAATCAAATAGAAGACGAAGAGTAAGAAATAATTCATGTAATGATACTGAAAAAATAAAACCAAAAAGAAGGAGAGTTGACATTGATAGTGATAGTGAATCATCTGATTTGGATTGATGGTTTATATACGGATTTTTATTACAAAGTTTTTTTTTTTTAAATTACTTTTGTTTTTCATTAAAATTATTTTATAATTAAGCATTAAATTCTCTAGATTTTAATCTTTTTATAATTTTTCTAACAGCTTTAATTATTATTAGCTTATAAATATGTATATTTAATAAAGTACAACATTATAGAAACATCTATTATAGAATAAACGTTAAACATTCCGTTGCCCATAGCATTAATATTTTGCTATAATCTTTAAATATCCATTTATATTATTTAAAATAAAATTATTAGTAATATTGATAAAATTGTTAGGATGTATAGAGAACATGTAAGTTTATCCATTTTTTTCTTGAATATTTTAATAATATATTTAGAGTATATATAATATGTCAAAAACAATTATTGGTAAACCAGCACCAGAATTTACATTAGAAGGTGTTTTTGAGTATGATTTTAAAATGATATCTTTAAATGATTATAAAGGAAAGTATGTTGTCTTGTTTTTTTATCCAAATGATTTGTGAGTTAAAAAAGTTATTATGATAAAAATTATTATAAAAATTTAGTACATTCGTCTGCCCAACAGAAATAATAGCATTTTCAGAAAGAATTAAAGAATTTGAGGAAATAGATACTGTTGTCTTGGCTTGTAGTTGTGATTCAAAGTATAGTCATTTTGCCTGGTTATCAATGGCACGTAAAGAAGGTGGCCTCGGTGAAATGAATATTCCTGTTTTATCTGATTTTACAAAAAAAGTTGCAAGAGACTATGGTGTTTTAAAAGAAGATGAAGGTTCATCTTTTAGAGGATTATTCATAATAGATCGTGAAGGAATCTTAAGACAAATAACAATTAATGATATGTCTGTTGGTAGATCAGTTGATGAAACTCTTCGATTAGTTAAAGCCTTTCAATTTACAGATAAATATGGAGAGGTTTGTCCTGCCAACTGGAAACCAGGTGATAAAACAATTAAACCAACTATTGCGGATGGTAAACAATTTTTCAAAGAACAAAATGAACAATAACAATACTTTCATATAATAAATTTTCATGGACAAAAAAAGATGATGTCATTTATATGATAGTACATTTAACATAAAGTTATAAACATTATAAAACTTTTTAATAAAAATAATTTTTTGCATCTTTTTTTAATTTTTTATTTTTTACATAAAAATATTATATTTTTCCTTTTAAGTTATTTTTTTATTATAGTAATAAAACAAAATTTCCTTTTTAATATTAGTGTTTACATGAATTAACTACATATATTAATGTTACAAATTTTGAAAAAAAAATAACAATTAACAATATAAATATTAAAAATAAATTTTTACTTGAAATTTATTATATCAACACACAAAAAAAAGAGTAAATACCTCATCAACTAACTAATTATTTAATTTATTACATTTTGACTAAAAATTAATGTTTAAAAATAATTTACTTTTCATGATATAATAACAAATCACTATAATACATTTTTTTTTACATAAAATAAAACATTTATTTTGAAAAACAACATTTATATGATTGTTGCTTTAAGACAATTGTTTATTTCAAAAAATTTTATTGATATAAATTCATTAAAATATTTTTCTATCTTTTATATAAAAAGTTTTAATTTTTAGATAATGAGTTACTCTTTTATTGTGTATTTAAAAATTTATTTGAATAAAAAAAAAAATTTTTATATAACAAAATAATTAAAGTTCTTATATTCATAATTTTTATTTATATATATTTGTATTAAAATATTATGTATTTTGAAATATTAAATTTTTTTTTTTACATTACTATTTATAGGAAAAAAATAGTTTAAATGTTTATTTTGATGTAAAAAATAGTTTTATTTTACAAAAAAAAGTTTTATTTTTAGTTACAAATAGGTGTAATTAGAATATGCTATTTTTAAATTTCTTAAATCAGTAGTTTTAATATAGTATATAGTATATATAAATTATCTTAATTAAAGTTTTATCATACTTAAAGATATAACGTATTAATTTGTTAAAATTTGTATAAATTTTCTTAAATTTATATATATAAAATATATATATATTTATAATGCCTATATTGATGTGACATTTTATATGATAAATATAAACCGAAAATCTATTTTTATAAGAAAAAAATATATTTATTGAATGTACATCTAATCAACGACTACTTTTTTTTTTTAAATTTTATTATTATTAATTTTACCAAATTATTAATTTTTTTTTACCATTAAAATAATAGAATATTTAAAAAAAAATATTATAAAATTTTCAATCTTTAAAGAAATATTTAATGTATATTTAAAATATATGTGAAATATATGATTATTGAAAGAACAACATATACTACTTTTTAGGAACAAAATATTTGCAAATACACCAAAATTATGCACATTTTGTTATTATAAATTATTACAAATATATAGTTTTAGTACCAAATAATAAATTCCATTTATTTTAATGTTAATATAATAAACAATTTATTATTACTATTATTTTATGTAGGTAAATATATATATTTTAAAAAATAAGTTATATTAATGAAAAAATTTGTATAAATTAAAAAAAATTTTTTTTTTCTTTAATTATTAAATACTTTTAAAAAAAAAAGTTTTAAATTGTATAAACTTATATTTAAATTGATTTTTATATGACTTTTTAGCACTCGCTTTGTATAGTCGATTAGCAGTGATACACAGAAAAAAAAAATGAAATATTTCAAATTGATGTTATTTCTTTTCTAGATTTGCTCACTTATTTTTGAACAATTTTATCTTTAAGTATTACATACATTATATATATATATATATAAAATTATATAAATAAATCATAATATAATATTGTCTATAATCTTACTTATAAAAATAATTACTAATATATTATCAATTACTATACTAGTTAAAAAAAAATAATTTTTTTTTTATACATATATTTAATAAAAGTACAGTTTTCTTTACTAAATATTTTTGTCATTCTTTTAATAATAATTATAGGAAAATGGCATTTTAAAATAATTAATTTAAATACATAATCATTCTCAGTTATATAATTCTCATGCATTTTTTATCTTTTATAACATTAGTAATTTGTATATATATTCTATAACATTTAAAAATTTTATTTTTTAACCACCTAAATATCCAAAGTTTATTTTTAATGATGTTCTATGGTAAGACTATAGTGAATAATTAAAGACGATCATACATATAGTCTTATAAAATTTATTTTTTTTTTTTTTTTCATTAATTTAAAATTTTTTTTTTTTTTAACAATTTAAAATAATAAACATAATAAAAACATTTTTTATGTTGAGAAAAATACTTATTATTATACTCTTTTATATATAATGTTATTATTTTTACATTTAAAATATTTAAATATTTTATATTATAGAAATATAATTTTTATTCAATACTATAATTTTTAATAACCGTGAGTATTTATTTATTACTAAAAATATAATATATTATTTGTAAAATTATATCTAATCAACATTTTAATATTAAACTTTTAAAAATAAAAAAAATCAATTAAGCCATATATTGTATATCTACTATCATTTTGATCGATTTTTTTTTTTAATTTCTTAAATTAACTTTATAAAGCATATATTGTTAATAAATGTCCATTTCTAATTCTTCAACTATATTAATACCATACACAATAGTTTGTTGGTAATTTCTTTCTGAGATGTCTATCGTGCTTACACTATTTTCAACAAACTCTTTTGCTTTTCATATTATATATATATATATATAGTTGATATAAGATTTTCAGATAATTTTTACTTTCACACACAAATACTTTTTGACCAAATAATCATTATTTTAATATGTAAGAATTTTTTATTTTTTTTTGTTTCAAATATAATTTATATTTATATTATGATAGATAAAAAAAAAAGTGTTAGTTACTGTTTAAAAAAAAATTATTATTGTTGAATAGGTCTTTGTTATTTTATGGTTACATATTTATAGTGAAAATGCTCTATCATACAGCTTTATTAATGCAAACATTTTATAATTTATCCCATTATTCTTTTCTTTTTTATCTTCTAATTATATTTAAATAATAAACAGTTTAAATATTACTACTTAATTTTTTTATTTATATTTTTTTACAATATTTTTTTTTAATGCCACTATTATATATGAAATGAAATGATAAAAAAAAAAGTATATTTGATAGATTATAGATCGATTTATATACATAATAATTTTTTATAAATAATTAAATTTAATCATTTTGCCATTTTTATTTTAAATTATTATATATATATATATTTAATACATATATATATATATATTCTTATTATTATTCATTATATTTAAAATTATTAGGTGAAACAAATATAAATGATGCATCATAGTCCAACAAAGCAATACTTTTTAACAATAATATAAGATATAATAATTCTAATTATTTTTCATTTTTAGAAATTATTAAGATCAATAAATTATACCATAGCTAAATAAATTTATAGTAATTATTATTGTTTGTGTGATTTTGATAACAAAAAAAAGAAAACTATAACAATATAAAATGGTAAGAAGAAAAAATAAACATAATATCACTAAATCAACACCTGATAATTATGTAAAAAACTATTTCAATCAAGTACAGAAGAATGTTCTTAATTTAATATTAGCAGGACCGCAAGTTTTTTTTTTATAGTTTCAATAATTTTCTAATCTATTATTTTTTTTTTAGTGGTAGTAAATTACCTAATGATCATGATGAGCATGTAATGTGTAAATTCAATAACACATAGTAAGTTATTTTATTATTGTTTTTTTTACATATTTATATATTTAATTCTTAAATTTTAGTCATCAACCAAAAAAAATGAATTTAAATTATATAACACAAATTGAATCAATTAAAACAAATAACAATATAATTAAAATAAATAGTATAATAGATGATTCATTATCTCCCAAAAGTGATTATATTATTCCAGTGTAAGTTTATTGTTAAAAAAAAATGTATAAAATTTTGATTATTTTTAAGAAAAAAAAGAGGAAGACCAAAAGGAAGTAACAAAAATAATATTAAATTGGATCAAATAAAAGAAATTCCGTATGTTGTTTTAATAAAATCACCATAAATTTTTATAAATCTAGGCAAATTAAAATTCCAAAGAAGAGAGGCCGCCCCAAAAAGAATCATAATCTGAGATCACCCTTGTTAACGTCATCTCTTTCAATAGACTCTTCTGTGTATGAAAGTTTATTATTTTTTCATATTATTAATTTTAGGAAAATGTTAAAAATCGAAAGTCAATCTATGATCTGTCACATTGATGATTATCATCCTATAATTGCTCTTAAGGAAGTTCAAAATTCTCATACAATATCTGAATCGGGATAATATATTTTACATATGGGTTCATAATTAATTATACATTAAACTTAAAAATATTCTTCACTCTGAAGTAATCTTTATTTTAAAAAAATATATAATATTTTACAATAAAATTTAAAAAATTTTATTTTGTTTTAGAAAATGTTTCTTTTGAGGGGTAATCTTCCTCAAAAAGAATCATGTATGTAGTTCCATTATGCCAATGTGCACTTACTTTGCAAAGATATCCTAATTCCTAGAAAATAATAATAATAATTTATTTTTTTTTTATAATTACCGTCAATATAGCCTCTATTATTCCGGCATTAAAAGTGGCACAATTAATATCTGTTTTATCTTTTCTCTGTGATATATATGTATTAATAACAGGATCTTTTTCAAAGAAAAAATATTTACATGGATCTTCATTACTTCTTTCTACCTTGTCAACCTCTTTACCCCATAAATTTTTCCACATTGGACCTTTGATAAATAGAAGTACATTATGAAATTTTGTATCCCGTTTATATCCTTTTTCTTTTAAATATATTGAATCATGACTTTTTCTTCCAACAAATTTTCCAAAATTTGACAAACTAACATTAATTAATATTTTTTTTTTAAAAAGTAAAGAAAAAAATTATACTTACATTTCCTGGAAATCTGTTGTATTTTTTGCTTTATGTTGGGCATATTTAACAATTTCCCCAAAAAGAAATACATATGGTGTTATACTAATCTTAAACCACCTTTTATAAATAATGATAGTTATAGAAAACCTACTTTTGGCCGTGATTTATTCAATGTTTTATCAAGAATTCCAGTATTTTTATTCGTTTTTAACATCTTTTATTAAAAAAAGTACTCAAAGTTGTGTGTAAATTGAATAAGAAATAGCCTGGTAATTATAATAAAATTTCCTTTTTTTTTTTCAATAAACAAAACAACTTTAGAGGAATGGAGGATGAATGAACATTTATTAAAATACAACATTCCGTGTAAGACACAAGAAGTACGTGTAGAAAATTATATTAAAAATTTTTTTTTTTAAAAAAAGTTATGTTATATATATAAAAAATTCTGAGAATCAAAAGTTTAATATAATAGTTTTGAAATATGTTTTTAATATGTTTAATATCCAGTTACCATTTTATTTACATTTTATCATTGTATAAAAAAAATTTTTTTACTTTAAAAAAAAAAAATAAAAAAATTTTACATCAAATAGTATTAGCTTGATTAATATTCATTAAACAATTGGAGAAATAAATTTCAGCTAAGATTGTCAAACATAAAATATAATTATGTCAATAGAAGAAATTATTTTATAAAAAGATATATTAATTTTGTAATCCATTTATTTATATTTTTATAAGCATAAAAGCAATATAATTTTCATGACGATTATTGATATTTCCATATTTAAACTTATTTAAAAGAATTATCTTCCTGTTAACGTCAATATTATACTTACTAAATAAAAAAAAAACATACTAATAAAAATATATATTTTTATGTGTATTAATTTTAAATGTGCCATGAAATTTTCAAATTTAACAAATGGGCTGGTAAAAATTTTTAACACTACTAAAAGTTTTTTGACAAAAAAAAATTAATTCTTTCTAAAGTTTAAAACTATTGTAGTTTAATGATAAAAATATTTTGGTTTTGATTTAAAATAAATTCTTTTTCTTTTAATCGTTACATAATTTATGTTCTATTATATACAAAAATAACAATTAAAAAACATTTTTATAAAATATTTATAGAAAAGTAAAAAAATTTAACTTAAAAAAATAATCAATTTTATCTCTTTGATTATTTTATCTTTAGTAATGTTAATATCAAGTTATAATATAATTTTTAATCTATCTTATTATTTAAATTTTAATATAGTTATATAAAGCAAAAAGAAAAGTATTATTAAATTATTTACTTTGAATGATTTGATTAGTAAAAGTACTTTTTTCTTATCCTCAATTATTTTTGCCATTTGTTTTTATCTACTACTATTAATATACTATAAAATGATAATATAAGTTATTCTTGTAATTATAAAATCAGTGATCTTCTATCAAGTAAGTATATAAATTATGTTAGCATTACTCTAAAGAATTATAATGATATTTTGTTAGTATATTATGTTAAAAAATTATTTATCCTTGTCTTAAGGGATTTACAAAACATTTAGTTCCTCAACAAGATCTTTAAAACTTAATTCCTAATATTATTTTTTTATCAAACGTTTTGAAATAAAAGCTTTCCATTTTTTTACTCTATATCAAATCATTTCTCTAAACATTAATTTTTTTTTTACTTAAAATTATCCATATATATCTATAAAAAAATTTTTTAAGTTATAATTTATAAAACATATTATCATATAAACATACATGAAGTAATAACAGATATTATTTATAAAATAATACTTCCGTAAATTCAGGTGCTATAAAATATAGATAGGCTATTTTAATATCATCAAATCTTGTCACATTTGATATATATAAAATAAAAACAGAGATACTAATAATTAATGTAAATTTGTCAAAATACATCAAATATTTTTTTACTTTTATTATTTATATTTTATCACATCATCGAGTATCTCTTTTGATACTTAATTAATTAAAAAATATTTTTCATTAATCTTTGAAAATGAAACAAAAATGTCGTTTTTTCTAATAAATTACTTTCATTTGTAGTTATACTACAATTTTTAAATTTTACCCCCTCAAATAAACAATAAATTTTAAGAAAAATAAAATTTAATGTTAAAAATAGTTTATATAAATAGTATTATTGTTTTGTGTGATTATTATATATATATATTTTTTTTTAAAAAAAAGCATCAAATTTAGAAATATTATTTTTTATTAAATTTTTATTAAATTATTTAAGTTTTTTTTTTTTTTAAATATAATCAAATCATATATCATTCTCGAAAATAATTTATTTTTTTTTTGTTATTTAATAAACAATAACATAAGACATCATTATTTAATTTAAGTTAAATATTTATATTTTATATTTCCTTTTTTTAATGATATTATATCTATATATATTCTTTTTTTTTCCCATAGTTTTTGTTATTTGAAGAATAATTGTGGATAAATTTGAAGAGAATAAAAAACATTATAGTCAATTTATAATAAATCTTTTTTTACCTTGTATAACTCTTTTCCATTACAAGTTATAGAAATTCATACCTATTTTTTTATGAATATTATATAAACATGAAGTATAAGTAAGATGTACCATTTCAAGTAAAAAGAAGATTATATATAAAGTATAAATATTAGTTGTATGAAAACTACTTCTATGTTAACTAAAATTCTATTCCCTATACATTTATTATATTTATAGGTTATTTTAATTTTTTAATGTATTTTAAATTAGTTAATGTCAACCAAAAAGATTTTTATAAAAATTATATGAATATTATATAATTTTTTTATATTTTTAAAACTTAATCTTTGAATAGATTTTTTTAAAAAAATGTTTTCAACAATTTTGATTATTTACCTAAATATTTTATAATACTTTTTTTTTTATTATCATATTTATTGTTATTGTTATTATTTACCAATACATATGTGATCATTTTTTTTTTTTAAAAAATGATTATTTTAAATTATTAAAATTTCAAATGTATAAACTATTTTTATGAAATCTATATTTTCTACAATGCATTTTAAAGTCACATTCACTTAAATATTTTTAATAGCACTTTAAAGTTAGATTCTTATATACAGACTTGTAATATTATAAACATCAAATAATAAAATAATTTTTTATAATAAATGAAAAAGAGATTATTTTCACATTAGTAAAGTATAAAAATATGGTATTTTTTTCTTTCAATATAACTTAATTACATAATTAAAATTTAATTACAAAGCATAAATTAAATATTTCACGTTATATATTTTTTTTTTATAATATATAAAAAGAAATAACACTTTTTTTTATTAAAAAGTAATCTTGTTTCTAAGTAAAATAAATGAACAAGCTTTTGAAAAGCTTTAAGGATGTTGTTATCAACTCATAAAATGTTTATTTTAACTTTTTTTAATACTCTCTTTCAAATGTATTGAAAACTTAATATTTAAATTTTTTTTTCTTTAAAACAAGTATGAGAGGTATTGTTGAACTTTAACAATATATTTAATAGTTTTTTATAAAAAAAAAATTGTTATTAAGCTTTTTTCTTTAACAATTGAAAAAAGCGGAAAGTACCAACAAAAATATTCATTTTTATGCCTACCTCTAATTTGCAGATGACTTTGTATTACAAATATTTATGAAAGAAGATATTTCTTAGTACAATAAAATTTAATGCAAATTTGATACAATGATATATTTTTCTGTGTTTTTCATTTATTAAGATGGAAATCTGATATATGTGTGAAGTAAAACATTACTGTAAAAGTTTTATTTATGATTTTGTTTTTTTTTTTTTTACTTATTTTAATTCATATAGATGCTTGCTCATTTTCATTTTTCATTGTTAATTTTTGCATAGTTAACTCTAATAGCATTCATCCAATTTTATCCTTTCACTATCTAAATATATCATATTACAAAATCAGAAATTTTTCAAAAATAATAAAACTTCTCATTCTTCTTAACGCATAACTTTTTTTTAACTGTAAATATGCTCACGGTTTTAGTTTGTAATATTATACAATTTTTTAATATAAAAACTTATACTAGAATACAAAGATATACTACCATTTGTTTTATATCTTAGGATTTAAACTGACAATAAAGCTTTATTTTATTTTATCATTACCAATACATCAAAATTTTTTTTTTTTTTTGTATATATTTCAATAAGCATTGAATTTTATTATACATTATTTTAATAATATTTTATTAAAATATTGTTTATATTAATGTAACTATCTATGTATCAAAGAACTTTTTGAATTGTTTAATTACTTAAGATTAAACAAATTCTTTCTTTTTTTTTATTTATCTCAAAAGTTAAATTGTTTCTATAATGTATTTCTCACATTTATCAAAAATTTTTATTCTATATCTATTTTTCAATAACAAATGTTAAATAAATATAATGAAAGTATCATTGTTAATTTTTTATTCTAATACTTGGGATACAAAAAAATTTTCATGAATGTTTATAATTAAAAATTTAATAGGACATAAATAAATAGACAAATTTAAATATATATATATTTTTTGTTAATATCAATATATAGTTAAATTAATTAAAAAAAAAATCATTGTAAAATAAGAAATAAAATATAATTTTTTTTTTTGTTGTTGATAAATGTTTCATTTTTCTAATAAATAGTATCCATTTTGTTAATATATCAAGAAAAGTAAAATTATAAAAATGTTATCAATGAAATAAATATTCTTGAAAAATTTTAATATAACTTCTTTTGTAAGATATTTAAAAATGATTAAGAAAGAGTGGTATATATAAGATACATATCTTTAAGCATTATCATATTTATTGCAACTCTTCTTTTTATATTTTTAAACCAATATATGTAAGAATTGGTTTTGGCTATATGAAATGAGATACTTTAGATAACCATAATGAAAAAGCAATAAGAATAATGTGAAATATTTTATTTTCTTTGTTCATAGTTTAATTTTATTAAAATTTCAAATTTTTACTATTTTAAATTAATATATATTTTTTATGAAATATATTTTATATCTTATATGGTGTTATTTAGTAATTTATTTTAAAAAAAAGAGAATATATATTACTTAACTTTGAAATACTTTATAATATTTTAAAGTTTATAAAATTACCTTTGCAATTGATATGTATTTAAGTTTACTTTAATAATTGTTAAGAGATTTTGATGATAATGATATCAGTACAAGAACATAAGTCAATGATTATAATTATAAACTGTGAGAGAGATTATATTGATAATTAAGCATAAGGACCTCATACTATACTCAGTATCAAAAATTAAAAGATGTGGAATGTCAAAAGAAATAAATACATAAGTTTTTAGATAAATTATTTCCTTAAATCTGTTTAATGTTATTTCTTTTTTTAATTATTTAATGTGTTTATTATCTTTAAAAGTTATTTATAATTACTAACAAATGTCTCAAAAATGTTCATAATTTTCATACACACATGTTTAAAACTTTCCAAAAAATATTTTCAATATTAATGATTTAAGAACTTAAACTGATTTCACAAACTGAAATTAATGATCTTTAACATATACTATTTCCAGATGTCAATAGAAACAAAAAAAATATTTAATATTTAACAACTTTATCATTTTAATTTTTCATCTTTAAAATATATTATTTATTTTAAAAACAAAAAAAATTTTTTTCTATTATTTTAAATTATTTATAACTCTATATAATATTTTTTTTTTTTATAAAAAGAATATTAATTATATATATATACAAGTTTTTTTTTTCTCTTTTTAAATTAATTTTTATTTGTTTTTAACGACAATCTTAATGATAAATTGAAAGTTGTCATTTAACTAACAATAAATATATTATTAGAAAATGTGAAGACTACTTCAACAACATATATATTTATACTCTTTATGGTATTTTTAAATTGTTATTTATATTATTGTTAATGAGTAAATATATATATATATATGGTATAAATGATATTTAGCTAAATATATGTTAATAAAATCTTCAAACTAACAACTTTACAATTGTAATGAATATCATTTGATCTTATGTTCTTGTATATCTTTATTTACCTTCCAAAATTGTCTTCAATTTATTTCTTTGTTTTAATTTTAAATAGTGGGTGTCTGAGGTCAAAAAATATACTAGTTTCAAGAGACACTTCATTCGCCAATATTCCACTTTGTTACAAAAGTGAGAGCTACTTTGATTTTATATAAAACCCTTAATCTCAATGATCTGCCAAATATCTTTAGCAGGAAGTTTCTTTCTTATCATTATTTCTTTCTTTATACGATTAATTTGACGATTGTGAGTAAAAAAGATACGAATGTGTAACTTACTTAAATCAACTTTCTTATTTGCCTTTTTTGCTACCTTCTCCATACTTTGTTTTAAAATAATCTCTTCAAGTGTTTCAAACATATCGGAGTCCTTCTTAATTTTCAAGATCTCCTATCCCTAGTAATATTTGCACGTTAGGTCTATGTCTATTTAGCCTAATGTGCGCATCTACATACCATTACTTTTACAAACGATCTTTTCTATATTCTTTTTCCTATCTCCAACAATAAGTGCGCCCCTTATCTTTGGTCTAAGTCTATCATATCTTATATACATACTATAATGTATGTTCCTCCTTCCATAGAAAAAGGTACCTCATTCATAAACCATCCCCGCTCTTATTTCCAACCCACTCTTTACATTGTCTTGAGATCAAAATCCGAACCTTCTATATTGCGCAGAGTCTTAGTATGAATTGTTAACATCCTATTGTATAAAAATATACAGCCTGCTTCTTCAAATCCCCATATATCTGGTCTTCTATCAATATATAATTGTACCTTTCATAGTTTATTTAACTTCATCTACTTGTTAATTTTGTACTTTCAATAGTAATAATGACATATCTCAGATATTTCCAATGTACCAATCCTCTATCTCGATATCAAAAGATAAACTTTGAGGATGTAATTTAAGTTTTAAAGATAGTAACATTACAATAATTGTTAAAAAATGTATGTGTTTGTAAAAATCTATTTTACAAGTTAAATGTTTATTAATTACTTATTGTATATTCATTATTTATAACATAATATTATCAATTATATTATTCATTCTAAATATTATACTATAATATTATTTAATATATATATCTATATAGATATAGATATATATAAATATATTATATAATTTATTATAATATTTATATATTATTATTATTTATTATTATTATTTTATAGGTGTTCCAACACAAAATGACATTCGGTAGGCTATCTCCATGCCTAATACCGATCGTCCTTCTGGTCATAATTATTTACCTTTCACAGTCAGTTGAAGCCGGTACTAATTGTTCTGCTGCTGATGCTACAAGAAATTGTATTGATGGTTTAATTGTACCAATATGGAGACCATTTCTAGATCTTACAATTGAAGATAGATTTATAAGAGGTACAATATATTTTGTAATAATTGCCTACATGTTTTTGGGTGTTTCTATTGTTGCTGATAGATTTATGAGTTCAATTGAAGTTATCACAAGGTATATATTTTAATTAATATTATTAATTTTTTAATTTTTTTTTTATAATTTATTATTTTTAAGTATGGAACGAACTGTTGTAGTTAAAAGACCTGGTCTTGAACCAATGAAAGTAACAGTTAGGATATGGAATGATACAGTTTCTAATTTAACATTAATGGCTCTTGGTTCATCTGCTCCTGAAATTCTTTTATCAATCATTGAAGTTATAGCTCGTGGATTTGAGGCTGGTGATCTTGGACCAAATACAATTGTTGGATCTGCTGCATTTAATCTTTTTATGATTATTGCTATATGTGTTTCTGCTGTTCCATCAACTGAAATTCGTAGGCAAAAACATTTAGATGTATTTTTTGTTACAGCTACATGGTCTGTATTTGCATATATATGGCTTTACCTAATTCTTTCATTTTTTTCACCTGGTGTTATTGAAATTTGGGAAGGTCTTCTTACATTTGCATTTTTCCCATTAACTGTATTAACTGCTTATATTGCTGATATTAAAATTATTCAAAGAAGATTTTTACCAAGAAAATATCGTAGATCATCACATGGAATGATTGTAACTGAAGGAGAAGAAATGAAGATGTTAGAAGGTAACGGATTAAGTGATGGTAATGGTTATAAAATGATTCCTTATACAGATGCTACTGATCCCGCAGTCAAAGCTTTTGAGGAACATAGACGTGAATTTATTGAAACAATGAGAGAAATAAGAAGAAAAAATCCTCATATTGATCCTGTTGAATTACAAAAACAAGCTGAATATGAAATGATTAGTAAAGGACCAAAAACTAGGGCATTTTATCGTGTTCAGGCAACAAGACGCCTTATTGGAGGTGGAGATATTGTTAAAAAACGTTTGGATAAAGAACATGATAAAAATCTTGATGCTGTAAGAAAAATAATAATTTAATATTAATAATAATAATTTTTTTTTTATAGATTATTCAAGCCCAAGAAAAACAGGCACGCCAAAATACATGTAGAATTTTCTTTGATCCAGCACATTATACAATTTTAGAAAATGTTGGTACATTTGATGTTGTTGTTGGGCGTGATGGAGGACCAGAAGGACTTACAGTTATGGTTGATTATTACACTGAAGATGGAACTGCAAACTCAGGAAGTGACTACATTCCTGTTAAAGGAACTCTAACATTTTATCCAGAAGATAAACATCAAAGAATTTCAATTGAAATTGTTGATGATGATGTCTTTGAGGAAGATGAACATTTTTATTTACATCTTAAAAATCTTCGTGTAAGAACTAAGGATGGTCTTATTTTAGACCCAACAAGAATTGGAGGAATTCCAGTAGCACAAATTGAAACACCTGCTACTGCAACAATTATGATATTAGATGATGATCATGCTGGTGTTTATTCTTTTGAACATGATCATTTTCAAGCTGTTGAATCATGTGGTCATATATCTGTTAGAGTTCAAAGAACAAGTGGATGTAGAGGAAAAGTTATCATTCCTTATAAGTAAGTTTAATTTTTATTTTTACAAAATATATCATAATTATGACAAATTTTTAATCAAAAAAAAAGTATGTAATGGAAGGAAATTATTCGGTAACGTTCATTTAAAGGGGGATTATTAATAACCAAAACCATGTCCATAAATGTTTCCATATCCTAAGTTAACTCCGTTACCATAACCAGTAGAGTATCCAGAGGCATCTCCTTTTGATCCCTGACCACCATATGAATACTGGGCAAAATTAGATTGTTGTCCATTAGATCTTGCATAATTATTAATACCATGAATACCATCAAAATTACCATAATTTTGTCCAAATTCAGAATTATAGACTGGGTATCCCCATCCATATACAGAACTTCCACCAATAAAACACATAGATGTCATAAGAATATTAAAAAAACTAACCATAGTATAAAATGTTTTAGAAACTTTTTGTGAATATCTTTAGAAAATTTTCTCTTTTATATTCATATTTTGAGATTAATAATTAAAATAAACTACCTCATGTTATAATAAATTTTCACATTACTTTTATTACAAATAATTAATATTTTATTATAGAACTTCTGATGGTACCGGAATTGCTGGAAAACATTATGAAGCTAAAGAGGGAGAACTTGTTTTCGAAGACAATCAAACAGAAGCTTTTATTGAAATAGGAATTATTGATACCGAACAATATGAAAGAAGTGATTACTTTTTCCTTGAATTGGGTCCTCCAATATGGGCTAAGAAAATGTCTGGTAAGTTTAAATCAAATAAAATATGTATATATAATGATATTATATATGCGAAAATTATTTTACCAACCATTATTATATATATAATTGCTTTAAAAAAATATAACAATTATATAATAATTGTAAATATTTTATAATATTATAAGTATATTTTTATTTATATATAAATTAAAAATTACTTGATTTACTTATCATTAATATATTATATTTTTAATGATAATGTAATGTTTTACAATAATATTCTAAGGCGCAAATTACCCTTACCTTTTTTTTAAAAAAAAAAATAAACTCAAGATATTAAAATTTTGGTAAAAAAAAAATAATATGATAATTATTTGTACAGATTTATCTAAAATACAAGAACGTTTCCATCGTCGGATGGAAAGAAAGCGTGGATCAGTGACATCATCAAGTGTTGATGATAAAGGTGTGTAACTATTTTTAGTTATTGTTTTAAGTATAAAAATAACATTTAGACTAATAAGCGCTTAACCAAAATTTTAGTTATACTCAAAGTAACAAACTACACTTTTTTAAGTTTAATTTATATACCCTTTATTTATTTATTTTTTACCTTTGTTTTAATATAACATTTTACCTTTAGAAGAAGATGAGAAACATCAACATAGATTGGCTAAAAAGTTAGAGGAATGGTTCTCTAATAACAAGAAAGAAGGTATCTATTATATGTTGTCTTGTCTAATAACAATAATTGTTTTTATTTTTGTTAAATGTTTTTTGTTTTATCCATTGCTACTTTTTTGTTTATTTGTTTTAAAAAAAAGAAACTTATAATAATCAAAATTTTTAATTATAGATTTTTCTGAAGCTCCATATGATTTAACTCAGGATCAATTAGAAGTAGCTGAATTAGGAAAACCAAGACTTGGAGAATTTAGAAAATGTCAAATTACAATTAAGGAATCAAAAGAATTTCAATCTGTTGTTGATCGCATGCTTAAAACTGCCAATACATCTCTTATGCTTGGAACAAGCAGTTGGCGTGAACAATTTATTGATGCACTTACTGTATCAGCTGGAGATGATGATGATGACGACAATGATGATGATGTAGAATCTAAATCAGGATCAGCTGTTAGCCTTCCAAAACAACCAACAACATTTGATTATGTAATGCACTTCCTTTGTGTGCCATGGAAACTTGCTTTTGCAACAATACCTCCAACAGAATATTGGGGTGGTTGGGCATGTTTTGTTGTGTCAATTGTTATGATTGGTATGTTAACAGCACTTATTGGTGATTTAGCATCACAATTTGGATGTTGGGTTGGATTAAAGGATGCCGTAACTGCCATTACTTTTGTAGCTTTAGGAACATCAGTTCCAGATACTTTTGCATCAAAAGTTGCTGCTATTCAAGATAAGTATGCTGATTCATCTATTGGTAATGTAACAGGATCAAATGGTGTAAATGTATTTTTGGGAATTGGTATTGCTTGGACAATGGCTGCTGTATATCATTGGTATCATGGTAGAGTATTTTATGTTAATCCAGGAACACTTGCTTTTTCTGTAACTATTTTCTGTATTGAAGCTGTCATTTGTATTGCAGTTATTGTGTTAAGAAGACACAAATCTGTTGGTGGTGAATTAGGAGGACCATTAAGATATAAAGTTCTTACATCAGGATTCTTTATCTGTTTATGGTTATTCTATATTGGAGTATCTTCTTTAGAATCTTACTGTTACATTGCCGGTTTTTAAATATTTAAACAATTTTTATGGATTAAATTTAATTCCAAAAATAACTTAAATTTTTATAGCCATTTATTAAAATTCAAAAAAAAAAAAAAATTAAGATAGAAAATTGTTACAATGAATAATTGTTGTGACAAATGAAAAAAGATAATGGCTAAAATGTTATCAAAAGTGCCTTTACCATTATGTAATTTATCACAATCTCATTTTTCCCAGTCATAATCATAGTTTTTATACACTACCATTTAGATTCGTTACAAGCGTTTTGCAACCAAAATTGATAATATTATGTATCAATAAAATTTTTCAACTTTTGCATAAACTCACATTTCAGTTACGGTCTTATATCAAACCTACAAAACTACCCCAACATTCTCTCAATAGAACTGTAATTTTACATATAAACAATTTTCCATGTAAACACTGTGGTCACTTTCATGTAATAAATATTATTACAACTGAAAATCTTAACAAAAAATATTTAGATTTCTATAGTAATCATAAATTGTCGATTTCATTTATTGAAATAAATAAAATATAAATATATATATATGTAAATTTCTTTTTTTTTAAATTTATTTATTTAATGAATAATAGTATGATTATAAAAATATCAATTAAAAATAATAATTTTATACACGAAGTAATTGAAGATTATTGTCATAACATATAGAAATCCAATCTGTCATTGAAGCAGACCAATGTATTTGTTCTATCATACCATCAGCTGCATACGCTAAGATGGGATCTTCTATTGGTTTAGGCATTTGATGGATATCCCAAATTAATGCCTGTATACCAAAACCGGTTGATAAATGGCATGAACTATGAGGTGCCCATGAAATTCCATTAATAAAAGCTTTATTATTTTCTAATTTTGCTACAGGAATTGAAGGAACCCTAACATCTAATATTGTAACATAATAACAATCTTTTGAAAAAGTAGCTAAATAATTTGGATCTTGTTTATTCCATGATAATCTTAATAAAGGTATCCTATATGGATCTTCATAAACTATTGTAGAATATTCCATATGTCGTAAATCAAACATCCGTAAAGAACCATCAGCTCCAACAGATCCAAATATATCACGACCAGATCCTAAACGTGAAAATGAAATATCATAAACTTCTTGATCATGAGCAATTAATTGAGTTCTAACATGAGATTCTTGTGATTGAGTTGTTTTAAATATTGGTTGTTGTGTCTCAACTTGCCATATTGTACAAGTAGTATCAATTGATGATGTACCTATTAATGAAAAATCAACTTCATTCCAATCACACGATGTTAATGGTGCACAATATTCTGAGGAACGATTATTATTCATAAGTAATTCAAGAGAAACTGAATTATTTTGATTAACACACCATATTCTTAGATAATCTCCTGTTGTTGCAATAAGATCTCTATGAGTACTTTTTGTATCAGGAATCCATATAACTTTTGTTGCTGGATATGGATGATCAAATGTTGCTGTTGCATGAAATTGTTGTGTTTCTTCATTTAATTGAACAATTTGTACTTTATTATTATACTCTTCAATAAAACTTGCAACTGCCAACCGAAAACGATAACTTGGTTCAGAACGAAATGACCAACCAGCTGAATATAAATTAAATGGAGCAGAATATGTATATATTTCTTTACGCTTTATAATATCTGAATTAATACATTGTTCTTCTGTTTCTCTGTTATGATTAATTGATTGAGATAAATAATAATTATGTTTTGGTGAAATTTTATCATTATTTGATTCACTAATATTTCTTATACTTTCTTCATTATCAAATCCATTATGGTATAAATCAATTGGAGGTGTTGGAATATCTAGTGATTTTTGCATTAGTATTAAAATGTTTTTATAGATATTTTATTGGAATTAAAAAAATATATATATATTATTTATAAATAATCATTCAATAAAAAAAATAAAAGTTAGAGAATATTTTAATAGTTTATAGATAAATTAAAATTTATTGATTATAATGTTTAACAATGATTGTCAATAGTATATCAGCTATATTCCTAAACTATTTAGAATTAATAATAAAGCAAACAAATATTAAATGTTACTCCTATTTTCAAGTATACATTATTCAAAAAACAATTTAAACTTCTAGTAGTTATGTTGGTGATTTTCATTTAAAAATATTTTTGATATACATATTTTTAACACAAAGTACATATAACTCCTTAAGTGATAAAAATAATATGTATCTAAATATTTGTAAGTTAAAATAATTATATATATATATACATACATATATTTATGTATGATAATTAAAAGTGTCCTTTTAAACATTTATCTATTTATGTCACGTTGGAACTTTTAAACCTCATTTTGTTAAAATAACTTTACATATTTAAATAAATAATATAATACTTTTTTGAATAAAATTTTTATTACATTAAATAGAAAACATTTCAATTTTTGTTTAAAGTACCTTCATTCTTATTATTTTAACAATTTTAACAATTAGAAAATTGATTGATATAACATTTATTATTTACCTCAAATTTAATACTTTATCTAAATACATCACTTTATAATTTTTTTTTATTAATTTAATACTTTCTATAGTATTATACTTAGAAAAAAAAACTTTACCCATTAGTTATTAATTTTGTTTATAAATTATAAAGTTTTTTTTTTATTTTATATTTTATTTAAAAGTAGTAGTATAAAACGATTTTGAATAATTTTAAAATAATACAATATCACATTCTTATAAATAGTATTTTTTTTGTAGTTTAAAGTTAATGATATTTAAAAACAATTTTTAAAATATGAAATTACGAGCAAGTTCCAAGAAAAAACCAGGTTATTTTTCAAGACTTTTAAAAACAGAAGAAGGTATACTTATCTTAAATTATTTTATTTTAAGATTCTTTTTTTAGAGTCTTCATCAAATCCTACAATGCATATAGAAATATCATTAGATGATTCAAGAAATGATCAGTTAGGTTCTGTAGGAATAACACCATCAAGTTCAGAAAATAATTCCTGCACTAATTCTCCAAAAAGAAGTTATGGTATTGTGAAACGAAATGTGCCTTCTTCAAAAAAGATTACTTATGATGAGAAATTAGTTTTACAGTTAAGGTATTTATTAAATCATATTGTTGGACCGAATATGTGTGTTGTACCATCTTTAAAAAAATTATATAAGGAAATTTTAAAAATTGTTGAACAAAGTCACAAGAAATCTTTATAGATTAATAATTATATATCATAATATATTTAGATTTTATCATTAAGATATGAGTAAAATAACCGAGAATGAAATATTTTTAGGGTTTTTACCTATGTCAAAAACAATTTATATTTTTAATTAAAAAAACATATCTTTGTGAAATTATATTAAAAAAATTTTTTTTTTACAAATTAAAATTTTATAGAATTAAACTTTTTTTTTTATTGCTTTTTTATTTTTTTGGTGGATTTAGTTTGCCACTTGGTGAGGATTCTTCCTCTTCTTCAAATGTATTAAAACTTCTTATCAAACTTGGTACTGTACTTTCTTTAATTTGATTTTTTAAATTATCATTATATATTTTTGAGGAACGATCTTTTTTTAAACTTAATTTTCTTTTAACTGAAATTGATGAAGGTGATGCTGGAGGTGTGATATCAATACTACGATAAACACCCTTATCATCTATTGCATGAAGTCTCTTAAGACTAACTTTTTGAAACTCTGGTGGAACCTAAAAAAATAGTTATATTATATTTAAATTTTAGTCATACGGTATTTACAGAATCACTTGTTCCTGAGTGTTTTCGGCCCTCTCCATATATATGTTGGACTCTGGCTAGGACACCTGTCTGGATTCCTACATCAACTAATTGATCTGATTTTTTTTCACTATTACTTTCTGTCTGAAAAGAAAAAAAAATTTAAGAAAAATTATAAAATACAAATATTTGTGACTTTGTGATATGTGGGTGTGTGCAATTAAAAACTTAAATATCTGAAAATTAAAATGTGTAAAGTGAAGAACTTAAAATAAGACTAATCAAAGTGCTAAGTTACTTCGCCATCACTAATAAGTGATTCAAAATCTCCCTCTTCTGTATATAATTCATCTTTAGAAGTATTATGAGTAACATCATCTCCATAATTGGTAAATTCAAGTTTTTTATTATAATGTTGTACTGTAATTTCAGATTCAATGTAATCTTTTTTTAAATTTTTTTTATTTATATCTTTTTGGGAAGTGTGACATGATGAAATGATACTATCATTTTCCTCTTTATTTAAAAAACCACTCTTCCAGTTTTTTGATTTTAATAATGAATTAGAATCCTCCTCAAATAATGTAAATTTTGTAGTAGAGGGAACGCTTTCTTCGTATTTTTTTTTAAACAACATTTTTGAAATGTCTTCAACACCTTCTTTTAAACACTCTTTTTCTCGTATGATTAAATTTTTTAAAGAAATATTTCTACTTATTATTCCTTCATCAAAACCAACCTGTGTTTCTTTGTTAATTTTTTCTAAATTAAATTGAGTTGCTTGATTTTCATAAAATTTAATCCTTGTTTGTGTATTATTTTCTTTTTTCTTACATGAAACTTGTACTTCTGAGTCAACTGTCAATGGTATAAATGCATATTGATTACTAAAATCCACAAATTCTGCCTTTATCTGTGATTCCTTTGACATTGTTTCTGGTTTATAAATATATTGACTTCCAAATTCACTACTGTTAGAAATATATTGTGTTTGTGAATCCATTTTAGGTATCTCATAATTATATTGAGAGGTAAAATTTCCATAATCACGATATGTCTGCACAGCAACATCTTGAATTTGGATATTTTTATCAAGATCATCAGAATCTTCTTTAATGTAAATGTTATCCATATTAATAGTTGTCTGAGACTCAGTATCATTTAATTCATTTATAATTGTTTGACTATCATTGTTTACAAAACTTTTATCCACTGTTTGGGAATTTTTTTCAATAAAATATGATTGATCAATTGTTTTATCATATTGGCTGGTATTATCTTTTAATGGTAATTTTGGCTTTCCAAATTCACCATCAGTTTGTACCCATGTATCAGTAAAAAGTTCCTCAATACTTATATTATCATCCTCACTACTAAATCTATCATGCATTTTTATAATATCATGTAACTTTTTACCATCAATATCATGTTCCTCTGAATCACTACTATCAGAGAAGATAAGATTTGTATTTTCAGTTAACTTTGAAATATAATCTTTTTCCTTGGTAGTTATTAATTTTAAATCTTCATTTTTTAATTTTTTAGTTAATTCTATATTTATAGTAACTTCTTCATACTTTTTACCATCTAATGATACTTCTTTTTCAGGACAGTCTTCTTTATTATTTTGAGGTATAGAAGTTTTACCATTGACCTGAATATTTTTTTGGTTAGAGTTAATTTGAGAATCAATTAAATTAATTATATTTGGTGATTGTTCAATTTTTGAATACTTATCCTGATTATTTGGTAATAAATTGATATTTTTTTCTTTTTCACCTGACATTGATATACCAATTGATGTCATTTTTTTATCATTTGTTACAGGAAGATTTTTATTACTATCTATTAAATTGTTACCTAGTGATATTAATGGTAAAGATTGTAAATTTTTTTCTTTACATAATTTTGCATTTTTGATAATAAAATTATCAGAATCTAAAGAAGTATTATTTGGTAATTTTTGTTGTGTTATATTAGACTTCAATTCATAGTCATAATTATCTGATTTATCATGAACAATTTTATAAATATTATTTTTTGATCTATAATTTTCCAATTCTTTTATCAATAAAATTTTTTCATCTCTAGTTGTCAATATGTCAATTTTATCAATAGGTTTATTAACATCATCATCAAAATTTTGTTTATCATTATTTCTAATATTAAGTAAAAAATTTTTTAGATGATTTTTTTCTTTTTTTGTCATTCCACTTTTGTTAATTTTTTTATTTTTATATCTATTTTTTTGATTATGAATATCATGTTCCATTGAAATAGAATGAATTTTAATATTTTTTCTTGCTTTAACAATTCCCGTAAGCCTTGTTTGTGATCTCCTACTTCTTATTGCAATCTCTTTGGTTTGTGTACTTGTATTGATATTTGTTAATATATCAATTGGATCTAATGCAGTGTCTTTCATAAAATTAACACAAATATTTTCATTAGATGATGAAATATTGTTACACTTTAATTTGTCATCATTTAAAATATTTTCAAATTGATTGTTTTTAATATGAAAATGTTTAACTATATAACTAACATCAGGTTGGATTCCACAATCTTTTAACAATATTATATCTGTTTGATTTGATGTATTTGTTGTAGGTATTTTTAAACTACTCACATCATTGAAATTGTTAATTTTCTTATTTTCTATTTGAATTATATCGTCATTGATAATTGAACTCATCTGACTAGTAATATCGTAATTTTTTAATTTTCCAACATTTTTAATATATTCATCTAATAATGATTCATCTGTTTGTATTTGTGAATTTTTAACATTTTCAAAATTGATTTTTTTCTTATCTTCATCAATTTTATTTTTTATAATAGAAGAAACTTTTTCAGCATTTATTTTTTCATTTTTAATTAAATCATCCAACTTATCTTTTGTTGTTTCACAAAAATTTGGTCTTCCAGTCTCGGGGTTGACAGATGAAATAGATGGTGGTAAATCAATACCTTTCTCCTTAGCATCACTTTTTAATTGTTCCATCATTTTAAGACCTTTACTTTTACTAATTAAAGGCATAATAAATTTTGCCTTACCACCAAATGCTGACATAGCATCTTTAACAGCATTTGGATCACCACTCTCGAGGGCTTTAATATAATCATCAAGTAATTTATCAAGAAATGATTTATATAATAATTCTATCTTCTCCTGACATAATGAAATACAAACGGTAACTAATGATAAACCAATAATAACAGCACCAAATGCCCAACAAAATAATTCTGGTCTATGAACAGGATAAATATCTCCAAAACCAATTGTTAAAAGTGATATAAATATAAAATATGTTGATGATCCATATGTCCAATCTTCCCATAGGCAAAATAATCCTGCTGACAAAAATATCCATATTAATGTTATCAGGACACCTGTTAATATTGGAGGATTATGAACAAAATTTTTTTCATTTTCTTCTATATTAATTTTTATACATGTATCACTGGTATTATCATTAACTTTTGATAAATCAATTAATTCATTTTCTATTAAATTATCAACATTTTTTTCTTTCTTCAATTTTTTGTAATATTTAATTTTTTTTTCACCCTCCAATTTTAATAATCCAAATTTTATAGAATAATAAAAAATATTATTCTCAAAAAGAATACTTATCATTTTAATTTTTTTAAGTAAAAATTCATTAAGATTATTTAATATTATTAAAAATATTGGAATACCAATGAAAGCATAAATGATACTAACAATTCTTCCTGTTGTCGTGGCACATGCTATATTACCATAACCAATTGTTGTATAAATTGTTCCAACATAAAATATTGCCATTGAAAATGTCCAGGATGTCTCTAATGATGGTGGTAGTGCATTTATATTTGCCTCAAATTCTAAAATAGCCTCTTTCCACCTATTTTCTCTATCATTTCTATTTTCTATATGTATTTGTTTTAAACTATGAAATAACATATCACGGGCAATTAAATGATAATTATATGATTCCTGTTTTGAAGCCAAATCATAGTCTTTCTCTATATATATAAATAATAATGCCCCAAGTACTGAATAAATAATAATTATAAAAAAAAATTTTAATTGATATATTATATTGTTAAAATATTTTAATAACCTATACATTATACTTTTTTTACATGTCATTTTTAAAGATACTTTTTCTTGATAATCTTTCATATCATTTATTTTAACTTCTTCATCATCTTCATGTTTTGAATTATATAAATTAACTTGATCATCAATATCAATTGAAATACCCTAAATTATATATATTTTTTTATATTATTATTGATAAATATAAATTAACAAAATAATAACATACATGGTTAAATTTTGCCATTTTTTTTTATAGAAAAAAAAAATACATAAATAAAATGTATAATAAAATAATTAATAAAATTAACCACTATTTAAAGAATAAATCACAAAAATACATATATTCTTAATAAATAAATCTTCTTATTAAAAGAAATTTAAAACTTTTGAATGAATAATACTTCTAGTTCTTTATAATCTTTTTACATCATCTTGAAATCTTCTAATTTCAAGGGATGTATCATTATCAATCGTCTATTCGACAACATTGTATAATATATTTAACCTTTTGTAATTTGCTATTTGTTAAGAGGTAAGTAAATACAGATATTTACAAAATATAATCCAAAGATATTTCTCCTTTATAATTTATAACAGAAAAGGGAAACTATCTTAATATATATTCTTGAAATATTTATAAATGTAATATTATATTAACAATTTTTTGAACTTTCTATTTTTTTTTTTAATTTATTATTTATTCATCTTATTATAATATAAAAATTAAGTAATCAAATATTTAAATTACAATAAACCAATTTATTTTATTTGTGGTACAAAATTTTATAAATTTTATTTGTACACATATGAATTATATTTTAATTCATATTAATTTACAAAATATCATTAAAAAATTATAAAAAAAAAAAAAATATTTGAAATTTTTTAAAAACAGACAATTATTGTATATATATATAAAAGGTTTTTTTTTTTTAAATGGAGGCAGAAGATAATGTATGTATTAAGATACAATTTTATATAAAAATCTGGAGCTATTAAAGATAAGTCTGATACAGTTTATTGTTAATGGATATGATTTAATTTTAGATACAAACTATTTAAAAATTTTATCATTTATGAATGTGGCTGCCCGTTTATAGTAAGGACTATACTTTAATAAAAATGATTTAAAAAAAAAAAAATTATAAAAAAAAAATTACAAACAATTTATGTACAGGTAACCGGGTATTGCTCGAATTCATCAAATATTCTATACAATAAACTACTATAAAAATATAATTTTTATAAAATTATACAAAAATCAAAGTGAAAAAAAAATAAAACTAAATTTCGGTAACTAAAAAAAAAAAATAAAACTAGCGAAAACTACTATTGTGAAAAAGGCATTACAATGATATATAATATTAAAAAGGTATAATTGAAATAAAAAAAAAATATATATATAATGACAAAATATCAAAAAGAAAATATTTTTCTTATATGATAGGCAACCAACTATTGTATCTAAAGGCTCCAAGATTAAATATGAAAGTATTGAAAGTCATGAAATCCTAGCGATACTCTCACCGAATAAAAAAATTAATTTACAAATAATGTATAGACAATGTAATGTATTATTTATGTTGCAATTTCATTTTTAATATTTGATGTCAATGTTTTGACTAATAGTTCAGATGCCTCTGTAACACCAACTAAATCTTCCTCAGCTCCAATATCATTCATTGAAATATCTCCAACATCAGTAGAATTATTTAATGTTGAGGTTGTTGTTGGTGTTGGATTAACATTTAAAGCCTAAAAAAAATAATATATATTATATATATAATGGTATTTTTTTTAAAATAAATATTACCTTTAACCAATTCATAACCATTTGATTTGATTGAGTAATATTATTTGGTAAAGCTGGTGGATTATTATTATTTAATGGTGCTGTTTGAGGTTTTAATGTATTTGTAGATTTGGTAAATGACAATAAATTATTATTATCACCAACAGGACCAGATGTAAGAGAAACTTTTGTAATTTCTTCTTGTTTTATACCACATCCTGGAGTATTATTTTTAAGAAGATTATGATTAACAACAACACATTTTCTCATATGTTTTTCTAATGTTGAATGTACTGAAAATGGCATGTTACAGATATAACAATGATATGTTTCTTTTCCTTGTTGTCCATGTGTACGCATATGCCTTGTTAATTTACTACTTTGAGCACAAGCATATGGACATAATTGACATTTATATGGTTTTTCACCTGTATGACTTCGAAGATGAACAATTAAATTTGATCTATTTGTAAATAACTTGCAACAATATACACATCTATCTTTTTTAGTTTTTGGATCTCTACGTGCTGCTGGTTCAGCTAATTCTTCCTTATCAACTATACCATTTTCACCTTTTAATGGTGATATTTTTGATATTTTTGATGCTGATACTCTATCTGTATTTTTAATCAAACATTCACTTGGTGATGTTCTTCGTCTTGGATTTACAGCAGAAACTTGTGTTATACCTTGTAATGTTTGATTATTATTACATGATTGTAGTGTATTACCATTATTTGATGTTAATGGAAGATTTGGATTAACATTTAACATTGAATTTTGTCTTATATTTGTTCCATTATTATTATTATTACCACCACCACCACCTAATACAAGTTGAGCTGCCATTGACATTGTATTCATCTTTTTTTGTTCATCATTTTGATTCATATTATTACCTAAATTTGATGAATCAAGAAAATTTGAATTATTTACTATATTTTGATTATTTGTTACAGATGAGACTCCTGAGTTTCCAAGAACTGTATTTTGTAAGTTAAATAGAGATGCTGCAGGATTACCTAATGAACTATAATAATCTTGCATAGCAGAGAGAACATTATTTTGCATAAACATTCCTGATATTCCATTTGAATTTGATGAGGTATTAACTCCTGTATTACCAATTGATGAGGATACTGGTGTTGATGAATTATTTAATGCAGCAGCAAGTGTAGCTACCTGAGCAAGAGCACTTGGTGGAGTATTTTGTAATTGAGATCCTGAAATAAATGCAGCAGCAGCTGCAGCCAGTGAATTATCTTCTTCCTGTTGTTGTTGTTGTTGTCCATTTTGTAAAACATTGAAATTATTAAATAATATTGAATCTTTACGATCTATATTAACATTCATCGTTAAATTTTGTAATCTAGGTGATAACATTGAAGAGGTATCCATAGATGAATCTCCAACCTTCTCAGCAATTTCTTTTAATCTTTCTGAACAAAAGTTTGATAAACTAAATGCAGATTTATTTCCATTTATTCCTTTCAATGTTCCCCCATTTGAAGCAATCATTGGTGTTGGTTTTTGAATTAACATATTTTGAGCAGGTTCTACTTGTTGTAGTAATGATGTAACATTATTGCAAGTTTGCTTACACTGTTGACATGTTACAAGACCAGAAGAAAATGGTAATTTGTTAACTATTGGCAAATCTAAAAAATCATTTTTTTTATCATAATATTGCATTTTAATGAAGGACACATAAATTTTAAAAAGTAATCAAACAAGTTTCTTTTTTATTACCAAGCCTTATTGGTCATTACTATTACTAAACATATAATAATTGAAATTTTTTTTTTTTTTTTATCAAACATCATACTTTTAATGGTTTCTTCAAATTAACAATATTTCCATGTTAAAAGTGTTAAATAAGAACAAGTTTTAAATGTAATTTTAAGTATCATATAACAAAATGATTAATATTAAATTTATAAAAATAATAAAATATATATATATATATATATATATATATTTCTTAACAATTAATATTTTTTATTTTGATAAATAAAAAAAATTATAATTCCAATGTGATTTTATCTTTTTAATAAATTAAATTTATCATTTTTTAATTTAGAAATAATAAATGTTAAACATAATCAAATATTTATATTTATAAAGTTGCTCTTAATGATGATTTTTCAGGGACATGATCAAGGCTTTTTAAAATTTAATGATAGGACTACTATTATTTCAATATAAAAATTTTTATTTATATAATTATTTATAATAAATATATACACATATTTGATGGTAAAATTTTTATATAACAAATTTTATGTTATATCCTTACATTAAATATTTTAAATATTTATCTTATTAAAATTATGTTTATTTTTTCTAAAAATAAGAAGAATTGGACATTGTTATATAGTAAAATAATCTAAATTTCCTGTTCCCTACTCATATAATATATATATATATATATATTCTTTTTAAAAATACTTTCTCCCATAATATTACAAGTATATTTATAACTCTGAGTCATTTTATTTTTGTTTAAAAAAAAAAAACAGTACATCTGGTAAGACACGTGATAATAAATATATTTTGAAATAAAAAAGAAACTCATTATTCTTTATTTTTAAAAAATAATAATAATAAAATTTCCAAAATAAAATTTAAAAATTTTTTAATATCAAACTACCATTCATGGAGGCCTTAATTTGTACTATAAAATTATTTTTATTAAATGAATTTTCTCCTAATAAATAAATATTTAAACATTTTCTTCTAAAGATCAATACTCATAAAATAGGAAGGAAAGGTCAACGGTAATTTTATTTTAAATAAACAACCAACGGACTATTTTTAAACTTGATACAGTAGGCTAAAATGTAAATAATTTTTAAGACGTCCATTACTTGTTTTTTCAAATAATTTTAAAATCTATCTTTTTAGTTTGTTATGTATGTTAAGTTAAATACACTCCTACAATAATTTTAATACATCAATTTTACTTTTGTGAAGACCAATAGATAACATAAAATAACAATCACTTTACTTATAACACATTGTTTAAAAGCATATGAATATAACGTTAAAAAAAAAACAATATTTTTTTTTAATAATAATAAAAAAAAAAAAACAACCACAAACTAATAAAAATTTTTTTAAAAATAATATAACTTGATAATTAATTTAATTTTCTATTTCTATTTTCTAATAACACATTTTTCTAATAAAAAAATAAAATAAAATATTTCAATTCCCTATTATTATATCATATTATGTGTATATATATTTAGTTCTTTGTACACAAGCTTTAAAATTTATAACTCATTGAATCACTCGATTTCTTTTTATTCATTCAAAATTTCAATTAACAATAAAAACTTTTAAAATAGTTTTGAAGCTCCAATGTAAATATTTGTAAAGCCTATCACAAGTTATGTATTCGAATCAAGCAGATATCGGAAGCAAACCTCTTTTATTTACATTTCCCCATTCTTTAGAAAGATTTTAAATTTACTGAGATTGTGGTCATAAAAATTTCATACTAGTATAATAGCAAAAAAAAAAAATTTTTTTTTTAAAGCATTTTTAGTTTTGTTAACGTGTAAGGAGAAATGTATATAAATAAATGATTTCAATTAGAAGTAATAAAAAAAAACTTTGTAGTGATAATTTTAGATATATTTTTTTTTTTTTTAAAAAAATCGTAACTAACCTATCGTGTCCGTAGAAGCATTAGCTTTAATCGGATTTGCTGATAAAGATCGCCCGCATCTCCCATCCTAAAAATATATAAATATTTGTAATTCTAAGGTAATTAATAAAATAAATAACTTACAAGATCAAAAAGTGAACGTTTAACTCTTGTGGATCGGTAATTTGTTTCGGCGGGTGAATCTCCCATTTCACATGAGGATTCCTCTGACAATGAATTTCTACCTTCACAACGGTGCATTTTATGTTCTAAGAAAGTTGAAAACCGATTAATAGGAAATCGTAGATGACATGAACCACAAATAATGAGATCACGACTATTTGATGTTACCGGTGTTCCATGCCTTTCAATAAATTCTTCACCAGGATTTGGTGATGATGTTGTGGCATCATCACTACTTGAAGCAGAATCAGATGGAGATGCTATAGTTACATTTCTATTTATCTGAGTCTGTGGTAAAGCTAACATTGAATCTTTTGAATTATTCTCTAATTCTGCTGATGACTCAACACCTGAGTCAGAAGAAGACATCTGTTGTGTTTGTGAAGACAATGATTTTGGAAGTGCCTTTCTGCCACGTTTTTTAGGTGTAACAATTGGTGGTACAGAATCTTGGGAGGAGAATGAATTTGAAAATTCACGTATTGATGGAATAGGGGATGACTGTTCAGGGCTATTCATTCAGTCCTCCTTAAGTTGTTGATTTTGAATTTGTAAGAATAAATTTTTTTTTTTTATAATAAAACCTACTCAATGAGAAGGTTTTTCACCGGGTAATTTTAATTTTTCTACCAAAATAAATTGAAAAAAAAAATAAAAAAAAATATTTGTGTACCCTTTCTTGTATTGTTGAAAATAAAAGGAAATGTAGATAAAAAAAGAATATTACCGCACAATTATTATTATTATTTTTTTCTATTTAAATATTGTAATAATAAATTCTAAAAATAATTAAAAAATATATTATAAAGTATAAAAAAACATATAAACAAAATAATAAATAATAAACGATATATAATATTTTAATAATTTATAACTACCCATGAAATCATATATTTTCTTTTTCTAGTATAAGTTAAAATGAGGTAACAAATTGCCTGACTAGCTCCAGGAAGAAAAATGAAAGGGAAATGTTGATTGTAGGTGTAGTTATAAAGTAAAACATGATAAAAGATTACATAAGAGCAATAACGTAGTATTATCTAAAAGTAGACGCCAGCCGACCTTCACCGGACAGTGTATAAAATATTTTAATCAGAATCACATACATACTAAAAATTTCATCGCATTTTTTACACAAGCGAAGGAAATATGAGAGGACGGTTAATGTTTCGCATTTGCTTACTACAAAGACCATCAGGTGGGCAATATATAATAACTATATTGATGAAAATATACTTATGTCATAATTTTGATGCCATTTCATGAATAGAAGAAGATTAAAATCAAATAATATCTATGTTAAAAGTTAAAAAGGGGCCAGTTATCGTCCATTTTTCGCATATATGTTGGTATTATTTGTTGGAGAACGTAAGTTAGTGCAAATTGATATGCAAACAGCTTAAGCTAATGTTCGTAAAAAATAAATATTAATTGAAATATTTGTTAGCATAACTGAGAAATGTTTCTGATGCTAAAAATTTTAAAGATATATTTCAAGTTTTACTTTCTTTAATATAATAATTTATATGTATAGATAAAATAAAAAAATATTAGATGAATCTAAGAATTAAAATTTACTCCTATTTTTAAACATCCAATTATCAAAGATTAATTTATTTAATACAGTATAAAATAAAAACTTTAAAAAGCTCACAATGATTAATTTATACTTATCTTCTACCTATCTATACTCTATTTAGTATTTTTTGTTTCTCTTTGTTTCTTATCATTATGATATAATAATGCAATAACGTATATATAAAAATTGGCCAAGGTCCGCAAATAAATGTTACATAAGGTGTTTAAAATTACAAAATCAGTGGTTCTTTTACATTTACTATACAATTTTCATTGCCAATTCTGATAAGTGTCTTATGATAAAAGATGATTAAACAATTCTTTTTTTTATTCATTTTAACTCTCGGCTATATAATGTCCTTTTTTTTTTAAATCATCTTATCATTTTTATGCTGACAGCATTATTACTAATAATTATTATCATATTGCTTGATAACATATTGAGATGTATATAGAAACAATGTAAAAACTATAGAATGGCTTTAACTGGCTTCAATAAAATAACCATCATTATTTTATATATATGTATATATTTCTATTTATATATATATATATATATTGTTAGAGCACCAAAATTATATAAAGTAATATCTAATTATTTTGCGATTGATAGAAAAAGATAGAAAATAAATGATATTTTAATGTTATATTAAAAGTTAGAAGAATAAAATAACATAAAAGAATTCAGTTAAAAGAGATGAGAGAAAGAATGAAAATAACCAACGGTCTTAAGAATGTTAATATGACTAAGTTTCCGTAAAAATTTGAACATTTGCTTAAGTTAGAAATAAAAATTTTTTTGACATTTTATGATAAAAAGTGAAGTCTGGAAGTATGGGTCATATGATGGAAGCTTCTTGGTGACGGTAAAAAAAAAAATAATGTTTGCTACCTTTATATAAATGTTTCATAAACGCCTTTATTTTTTACACAAACAGACAATTTGATTTTGTTGAAAAAATAAACAAAGACTATTAAGTAAATAAGTAGAGAATAAGGATACCAAGTAGTTATGTTATTGCGCAGTAATAATTTTTTTACTTTAAAATGATTATATAAAGCATATATATATATAATATAATATTTGTTGCTTTTAGATTATATAATATGATTGATAAAATAATAGTATTGAAATCAAAAAGTAGGAAGACATTGTTATGGTATTGAAATTGAGGAAACGGAAGAGAAATGAAAACTTGTCTGGGGTACTAAAATGAAAGTGAGGGGGAAAGTTAAAGCGAGAGGTTCTTTGTCTATAAAAAAGATGCTTACATCAACGTCCTTCACTAGACTATTATGTTTATTTTATTTATATTCATGTATGTGTTAAGGGCTCCAAATTCAATATTACTGAGGTGATATATTTTACATTGAAAGACTAGTCATAATTTAAAATTGCGCAATGAGAATCGAGAAATGCAAACAAATATTTATATATTAATAAATTTTGGATGTAGCGATTAGAATAAAAAAAAAAAAAAGTTAGTGAAAAATCACTATTGAAACTGTTGTATAATGGTGATTGTTTGTTCTTCCGGTATAATCAACAGCTTAAATGTAGTGATAAAATGATATTTATGTAAAGAAAGGATAATATAGCAAGCAAATTATATCATTATTATTCTTGATCAAATAATATCCCAAAAGTTTTTTTAAATTAATAGTAAATGTTTCAATGCATAAAAATATATATATTTTTTGTTTAAAAATATTATTTTAAAATTAATATTATAATTTTATATTAAAGAAAAAAAAATTTTTCTAAATAATAAATTTTTTTTTTTTTAAATTATTTTTGTCATTAATATATATATATATATAATAAAAGAATAGTAAATAAAAATATATACATAATAATTAAAAGTATTATCAAAAAATGCAATAACCAAATAATATAAAAATGATCATTGTAATATTAAAATATGCATCTAATATAAAATCACAATTTTTATAGCTAACAAAAGTAAAAAGCAAAAAGAAAATAGAAAAAGACATTTTTCCTTATACATGTAAATATATCTATTAAACATTTCATGTAGGCTATTAGCATTACATCAGACAGGATTCAAAAAGAAAAGAGCTATGATTGAAGGACAAATAATTGTTGGATAAGTGAAATATGTATATAAATGGTATGAAAAATGATAAGCTAGGAAGTATATTTTACATGATTAATCTCTACCTATTAATGGTACATCACATTGATCTTCATCTATTTTAGCAGTATTATATATAGTTACTAGTTAAAAAATTTTTAAAATTTTCAATGTCCTTTTAAAAAGTAGTAGTATATTTAATAATAAAATTAAAAAGCGCCACAAGGAAAAATAAATATAATAAAATTATATAACAAAATATAATAAAATCAACATAACTATTTATAAACTACTATTTAATATTATATATATATATTTATATATATATACATATATATTAATAATAATTTTTATCAATGCAGTTGTTTTGTTAAAAGACAAAATTGCAAATATTTTTACTGAAATTTATATATTATTTTAAAGCCCTTTTATTTAACAAACAGGAAACGAGCCATTAGCCTTTAAACAATAAAAAAGATATAATATTCGGTATGACTTAAGTGAGGAAAAAGAAAAGCTCTGTAAGATTTATATACATATTATTTTATTATATTTGTTAAACTTATTAAATATCACTACATACATACTTCAAGAACTTTAGAAATAAAAGATATAATATATATATATATATATAAATATATAAATATAAATAAATATATAATATATATATATATATATATAAATATTTTATATTATAATTAACTACATGAAATTTGATTGAATATGTTGCGTAATCTCTATTCATTTGTTGTGTTTTTGCTAACACTCAAATACCATACCTGTTTTTCATGAAAAGAATGATAAGGAAGATGTAAATGAAAGTAAATGGCGAAGGTGAACATTGTATAAAATAATTTGTCGAGGGGAGATCAGGCATTACATAATAAACTGAGCATTTCAATCTCTCCACCTCGCAATTTATCCCATGGCTGGTTTTATCAAGGACACTAGCATTTCTTTATTAAAAATTTAAATATAAATAATAGTAATTGTATTCATTTTCAAATGCTTCCTTCAAATAAATTGAAATAACTATATATATATAATGGTCACAGGAAAAAAAAATATATGAGTAACAAAAGTTTACTTTATAAAACATTGTCAAACAAATAATATATATCTTTTTTAAAAAAAAAAAAAAGTTTCATTAAATAAAAGTGCAAAAGTAATATTCTTTTTTCTCTAACTAATGTGACCACCAACAACTAGCTTAAAAAGACATTATCATTGTATTAAGATATTATAGGAAACGGAAAGATTTTTTGATAGCTAAATATAAAATTAGCCTAGACTACTTGAAGTAACAAAAAAAAAATTAAATAATTAAAAAAAAACTAGTTACAAAATGTCTGGGACTAAAACTCTTCAATGAACAAGATTAGAATTAGTATATATATATATACATATAATAATAATATAAAAAAAATTGATAATAACATAAGACCAGAAGAAGAATATTAACATATTCTTTTATTATTTAAATTATTTTGAAAAAAAAAAAAATTGTAAGTTAATGTTTAATTATCTAAATTCACTTACAACTGTGTGCATCAAAGTAACAGCTGTTGATCAAAAACATGGACATTAAAATGCCTCTTCAAAAGTTAAATTATCTAATAAAATAAATGATATTTGATACTTTTTTTTTATTATCATTGTTACATGATGTCATCAAAAATTTCAAAACAAATGGTCTTAAGAATCATAAATAATATTGTACTTTAATTTTCCTTGTCTTACAAAAGTTATAAAACATTATGAGACAAAGGATTGGTAAAAATGAATATATATAATCTATTATCACATGTGTGGTCTTATGTTTGTAATAAAACATATAAATCAGTAATGATTGAGTTTTTTGAAGGAGAAAAATAATACACATACACATTGTTTAAAATTAATTATTGAAATTATAATAAAAAAAAAAAAAAAGAATTTTGAATCAATTGTAATTTGTCAAAATAAGATTTTTTTTTATTTAAATTAAATAGAACTTAGGACTTAACTTGACAATATAAAAAAATAAAATGTAGAAAAAAATAATTTTAAAAACATTTTATAATATGTCTTTAAATTGTGTTTTTTTTTTCTCTTGAATTAAGATTAAATTTTTTTTATATAAATAATGTTGGTAAATGAAATATAATAGATAAAATTATCAAATAAATTAATCTTAAAATTTTAGATTTATTAAAATATATATAAATTAAGGTAAAAAAAATGAGAGAGAAGGGGGTATTGTAACAAAAATACTGATCAACTAATATTAATTTTTATTCTTTGATAGGTTTAATTTTAATATTTATTATTTTTTTTATACTTATTTATTTGTTCATTTTTCTTTTTAAGCATATTTAGTTTATATTATATTTGTATTTTTTTTTTTTTTAATAATAGAAAAACAAGAGAAATATTTATAATACATACTAATGTTGTATGTCATTTGATGGCTGATAAATGTCAATAAAATATAAAAAAAATAAATTAATGACGCAATTTATTTCTAATCAAAAAATTTTTATATATATACATATAATGTACTTTTAATGTACTTAAAAAAATAAAGCCATTAAAAAAGATGTTAAGGGGTAAAAAATAAAAATTTAAAAAGAAAGATAAGCCTTCTTTATTATTTTTTTAATAAAAACTTATTTAATATTTTTTAGAGTATATCTAATCTTAATATGTTAATTTGTATTATTTTATTATTCAAAGTTTGAAATTTAAAAACAAATAGCCATTTAATAATATTAGAGTATCAAAAAAATATGTTCTTTTAACTAAATCTTATTTTACCATTTGGTCTATTGGTATTTTGAAATAACAATCTAGTAGGAAAAAATAATTTCATGTATTAACAATATTAAAAACATTTTTAAAACAGAAAAGAATGAAATAACAAACATTGAACAAAGAAAATTCAATATTTTTTTAGTTATAATATTTAATGAATTTAATTAGTTTTTTTTTTTTATTTTTTACTACTTAAACTTTAATGATCAAACAAATTATATTTTAACATAAAAATCAATAATCAAACAATATGGCATCCAATTATTATTGACAAGTTATAAGTACACAAAAGTTAATATGATGTTGAATAAAACAATACATTTATAAAATTGTGTCCCAGCAACATGTATTTTTTTTTTCTAACTAGGATTAGTAGTTAAATTAAAAAAAAATGCCTATTTAAATTTATATATATTTATATTTAACTGGGACAATTTTTACATAATGAATAAAAAAGTTTTTTTAAAAAAAATGATTAAAAAGAATAACGATATAATATTCAAAAATAATTAACAACTATATTTACAATGATCAATGATAAAAAAAAGTAATTATAATGGATATTATAAATTAAATAATTACCTATATATTTAAATATATTTTCACTTATTTCTTTTTTATTTAAATCTATTAATAAAAAATATTATTTTTTTTTAATATTATTTTATTACTACAAGTTATTTTTAATAAAATAAAAAAAATTATTATATAATAGTAATTAAAAAATAATTTAATGATTGAATAATAATTTTATCAATTATCACTAATTTTACATGTATATATATATATATATATATTTTTTTTTTAATGTTTAGACAACGCATTATATATTATATATATATATATATAATAACAACATAGAAAAATAATAAAGATTTAGACCACGGATCTTTTAGTATTGGCATTTTGTTAAATTTTATGTATATATGTATATAAGAGACCCTTACCCACAAACATTTTTATCTTAATATTGCATATTTTTCTATTTTATTCTAAAACTCTTTTGCACTTACCAAACTGCCAATAGAAGTGGATTGTATAATACATAACGAGACACAAATATAGTATATTTATTTTCATTGCTTTTAACCCATATCATAGACTACTCCTGAATTCTGATACTAGTAAAAATATGAAGTATCCAAAAAGAGAAAAATTTAAAAACAAAATGAGGTTATATTAAATATATATATATAATATATATATATATATATATATATATGCTTGAAGTTAAAAACATATAAAAAAAAATAACATAAAAATAAATATTATAAGAGTAGCCTTATATTATTTAAATAGATAAATAAAAGTTAGTGATAATATAATTGAAACAATCCTGATAAAGGTATTGTATAATTTATTATCAGCTATAGAAAATTATATAATGACCATATAAATAATAGAGAAGACTTTATATAGAGATATAGAACCATGCCTGCAAAATTGTGAGGTGGAAACAAATATATAAAAGCTAAAAATTTTTAATGGTCATCGAGCAAAAATCACTTTTTTATCTTTTTTACTTTATATTTCTTAGCTTCATTGGTCCTCTAGTTATAAAATTTTAATTATTATAATCTTAACGTTTCATAATATTATTTTTTTTTTTTTCCTTTTGATAACGAGAAAAAAAAAAATAAAATAAAATAAAAAAAAAAAGACATCTGAATATTTTAAGTAAATTTAAGGAACATAAATAGAATGTAACTTCAAAATAACGAGTGCTGTTCAGTGGTATTAAAAATAAATGATAAACTTAAAAAGTATCCTTTTTGTGAGGTTTATCCAATACACTAAAAAAAAGTGTATAATACATGCATGTCATTAAAATGCTGTCCATTATTAAAATATTTTTTAAATAATAATTTTGAGAAAAAAAATATATATATATAAATAGACTAACAAAAAATAAAAATTTTTTTTTCAAAAATCTTAAAATGACAATATAATTTATTTGATAATGTTTTCATTAACTTTTTTTTTTTATTCATATATTAGTAAATATATTTGAAGCAATTTTTTTAAATTTAATAAAAACTTTTTAAAAATGAATAATATTTAATATTCAAGTATTATAAATATCAAGTATATTACTTAAGGTATAAAATAAAGTTATATATATATATATAAATATATTATATGCAATTTGAGATGCATATATAATTAACAAGTATAATGATATAATTATATGATGTGTTACTTAGATAGAATTAATGAAATTACTACATTTAATTGCTTTACCATTCATTCACTTTTAAAACTTCCTTTTAAAATAATATTAAATCCTTAAAAATTATCTCACTATTAAATATACTAATACTTTTACATTCATATTATCATTTTTTTTTTATTATTATTTTATTATATAAAGTTGTGCTAATAATTGACAATACCAGTTTTAATATGGAGCCAATTATTATGTAATCATTCATGCGCCAATTTTTCCATATATTGTTTATAATATCTTCTATATTTAATACCCAAAAGATATAAATATTTTAAAAAATCAAGATAATAAAGGATATTAAAAATGTTATTAATATTATTTCAAGAAACTTTTTTAAATTATTCTGTATACTAATCTTTTAAATATTCAAAATAATCTCTATTTTTTTTTTTATTTTAAATAATGTTTTACATTATTTAACTCTTCTAATAATGTATAGGATGTTGTTTAGTTGTATCAACTGCCGCTGTTTCGGCTTATCTCAACAAACTTGAGAATATTCCATATCACAAGACATGAATCTTTTGTCTATCTTTAGGTAAAAAATAAGAATACGACTAACTTAGAAAAATATTTGAAGCGTACAAATGTAAAAGAAACAATAAATGTATACCTTATAAATTTTGAAATAATAAAATAACTTTAAAGACATAAAATGTTAGATATAATAAATTGAAATATCCATATATAAAACGATAGTAATAAATAAATATATATATATAAAAAAATAGTAAAATATAGAAATTTGAAAAATTGATCAAAAATTGATTAAAGTATTACTTATTTAATTATTAAAATAATATTATAAGCTAAATATTTCAAGGTTAAAATTATGTAATTATAAAATTTCTCTTACGAAATTAATAATATTTAAATTAAAACATATTAAAAGATAATACAAATAAAATAATAACATAATAACATAATATTTAATCAAAAATAAATAATAAAAATAAAAAATTTAGATATAAAAGTTTCATTTATTTTAATTATTTTCTAAAAAAAAAAAACAGGTGTAACTTAAAAAGGAAAAAGTATTAACAATCTTCATTTAGTCTTTAGGCGAGACAAATATTTTTTAATTTTTCTCCTATTTTTATATTATATGTTGTTTTTTTTTTATTTGTATATCGCAACTTCATATATACATATATATACATAAATATATATATATAAAAACATACATTCGACCACAATTTTGTTGGGTAACGACTGAATTATGTTACTATAGGAGAAAGTCAGCTGCCCAGTATTTCTCCCCATCAAAAAGGGTCCGTATAGAAGGATGGCATGTTAGAAATTGGGTGTCTGGGTGTTGTGTTGATATATGTTGTTAAAAAAAAAAATTAAAAGTATACGGCAACATCAAAACATAAAAAATGTCTGCAAAGGAAAATGATAGAAAGAGAAAATAACAAAATATGAGGAAATTTTGAATGGTATGTCTGGATGGCGCTTGAATGATGTATATTTTTTTAAACAAATGCAAAGAGGGAATATATAAAAATATTTGTATCTCAATGTAAAAAAATATAATTTACTAAAAGCTTTTATTTGTCATCTGATAAGTGGGACAATTTATGGGGGTATACATTATAATAATTTGATAAATTTAAATACAATATTATAGAAATATAAGTTCTTTTTTTAACAGATAAAAATAAAATAAAAATAAATTATATGATAATACAAAATTCAGTGAAAAAGAAAATTAATGAAGCTTCTAAAGTTTTTTGGAATCAAAATATTTTGGCTAGTTTTAGGATATAATGAAACATAGTGTAAGCGAAAGTGTTTTGCCTATGGCTATGATCTAATAACCTGTTTTTTATCATTTCCAAAAGTCGTAACATTATCTTCCTCATAATCGTAATTGTTACGCAATGAAAGCGGTTTCAGAATAACATAACAAGTGAAAGTGAACAAAAAGAAAAGGAAATATTTTTTAATATACAAACCAGATAGTTGATAAATTTGGATTGTTCACGGAATATAATAATGTATGATTAAATGCTTATGACTACAAAAAATAATAGCTTTATAATTGAACTAGATGATCAATGGCTGAGTTGTTGTAAATGTTTCTAAAAACTATAATAATATTGAAAAAAAATATTTATTTGAAAATAAAATACAAATATACGACACATACGAAAAATTAAAAAAAAAATATATATATATATATTAGCTAGGGGACAGATAAGAGGCCATAAATATGTTGTGTTTCACATTTAATAGAAGACGATCATTGAAGTAAATGAAAAATAATAAGAAGAGACATGGAAACGTATAGAATAATAAATGGATATCACAAATTTTTTTGAACCAACAAACAATGGGCATGTATTTATAATAAAAACAGTTATGATATTAGTATGAAGAGACATAAATATCAAAATATTTTAAAATTAAAATTATATTATATTGAAAAAAAAATTTTTTTTTTATTTTTATAATAATAATAATAATAATTTTTTTTTAAATAAAATATTAACAAAATACACTATATCTTAATTAATAAGGAAACACAATATATTTATTTTATAAGTGTAAAAACATTTAATCACACCATTGAAAACTGACTTATATACCTGAAATTTAAAAAAAAAAAAAAAATAAATAATTTTAACTCATAATAGAAAGGATAGCATAAATATTAAAAAAAAAAATACTTACCAAACAATTGACATGTATTGTGGATTGTACAATTGTTGTTATTATATTTTACACAACTAAAGACAATGCAACATCTATCATAATAACTAAAAGACATTATTATTGGGTTTAATATTTTATATTTAATAAATTTACTTTAAAAAATAACATTTATTCAGAATTTTGAATATTAATTTATCATAATTTTTTTTTTTTAAAAAATTATTTTTAAACTAATAAAATATATATATATATATAATTTGTGTAGATTTTTTTCAAGATATATTTTATTATATTTTTCAAGCTAAAGTACATTCTTTTCATTATATATAACTCATAACAAAAAAACAAATAAATGATACGATACCAAATATATATATATAAATGCATATGCTATTTAAAATTAAAAAAAAAAATTTTTTTTTTGTAAAAATCATTAAAAATAACAAAAAATTCGTTTCAAATTATTAACTTATAATTGATCATTACTGAAACAGTTTAAAAATAAATAAATAAAACATTTTTTTTTTAGTATTTTAACACTTCTTTGCATTTTTATTTCAAATTATTCTATTATATCATGAAAATGATAAATTCCTTTGTTAGCTTTTAAAAGCATTTTCTTTCAATGAGGCTATAAAAAGCAAATGTTTTTTACTGAGTATTTGAGGTCAGATGGAAAACAAGTAAATTTAAAGCTGAACGAAGAGGAAACAGTGTAAACATTTTTTATTTATAAAATTGAGTTGTTTTTTAAGTAGATTTATCGTCCCGTCTCATATTACCGCCCTTGTTTTTTTTTATAACATGCAATGATAGTTGAAAAGAAGAATATTTCAGGGAATAACGAAATTGATGTATTTTTTTTTTGACAATATACATTAAATATCCCAATTTTATAAACAATAAAAAAAAAAAGTTTCTTAAACATGGGAGATATGTTCTTAACAAAAAATATTTTTACTCATTAAAAATATTTGATTATTTAACTCAATATAGATATCTTGAAAAGAATATTATTGGTATATGCATTTTATTTTGTAAAAAAAGTCTTTTTTTTTGTATTTACAATTTGTCATTTGCTAATAAAAGGTTAATTATGAAGGATAAAAAAGTATCTAATTTTGAGTCAATTGATGAAGTTGAGTTTACCTTAACTTCAGATGTTTGGACTAGGGAAAATTTGTTTAAAGTTACAAAATTATTTCAACAAACTGGAAACGAAGAATGTGCTGTAAATATTTTAGAAAAATTACTTAAAATTAATATTTCTGAAGTCCCAAGGTAAAATAAAAATTTGTTCTATTAATTTCTTTTAGTGAAATTAAGATTGAACTTCAGGATTTTATTTATGAAATTATGAAATATATTAATATTAAAAGCCTTGTTGAAAAACACCAAATGACAATTGTTTTTTTTATCAATCAATGCCCTTCTGAAATATTACGTATGCTTATTAACAAATATTTTCTTCCACAATTAACTGATGACAATTTAACTCTTTTATTAACTACTGGAAGAGCTATACCTGTAGCTTTAACTAGAAGATTATATAAATCTCCTATTGTTGAGACTATTGCTAGTATTGTGATACATTTTATTAAATGTCCAGAGGTTATCACAGAATTGGAACATAAATTAAAAGAGGAAGATTCTCAAAGAAGATTTGAAATTCATTCAGTAACTAAGGCTGTCTTACTTGAGAGTAATGAAAACAATTTTCATTTTATTGAAAATCTTGTGGATAAATTAATTAAAGAATTGGATGGAGATGATATTTTAAGTTCATTGGCAGCACTTACAATTCTTACTGAGATTACTTCTGAGAGAGAGACAGCTGCTGTCTACCTGGGTCAAAAAGGGTTAATTGATAAGATTTATAAATGCCTCATTCAAATGGAAAATGACAAAGATAATTCATTTTTGTATTTTGGATATATTAAATTCTTTGGTCATCTTGTTTCTGTTAACTCAGATTATTTAAAAAAATATCCTGTTTTTGTAAGATTAATACTCAAGATGTTTCAAGATTTTGATAAATTAGGAAATGATCAAAAGATTTTAACAATATCAACATTTGGAGCAATTTTTCATTCATCCCAATCAAAAAAACTTTTGTTTGAAATTGATGAAATTAAAAATAATTTACCAGATATAATGCCAATTTATACAAATTTTTTGATATATGGTAATATGGAAACTAAAATTCATGTTTTAGATTCATTAGTTATGATCTTTCAAAACTTTTTTTTGAAGGATACTTTTATCTTTGAAGAATTACTAGATTTGTGTGGTCCAAGTTTCACAACTACATTACTAGATATTCTTAAATCACCCTTTGAATCAAAATTGGCAGCTCTTCACTTTTTACAAATTATTACTGAAGTAGTATATGGATTTAAAAAAATTTATTTTACCCCAACTTTTATGGAATATCTTTTAGATAAAAAAACAGAAACAAACTTAATTGGAATGCAAACAAAAAATAATATTATATGTAATATTATTGAAAAGTACAATGATATAGTAGGTGAAGAAAACATAAAAAAACTCAAGGATTCCATTAAATATGGTAGTTCGTATATTGAAAAAACACCTGATGTTGCTGTAATGGAATAAAAATAAATTATTTTTGCATTGATAAAAATAAAAACTTATTTAAAAATAAAATATTTTTCATAATCTTAATTTTAATGATACATTATATGGTTCTGGGCAAACAGTAAAACTCATTTGTTTGTGTAATGAGGGAAATTTTTTAGATTCTGGTACATCTATTTTATATCGATTAAAAATATTTGCTATTATTAAAAAAAGTTCCATTTTAGCTAGGCTTTCTCCAAGACATTGACGTTTACCTAATGAAAATGGAATAAATTGTTCTACTTTTTTAAGATTTTTATTTTCATCTAACCATCTATCTGGATTAAATTTATATGGATCAGGAAATATTTTTTCATCATATAATAATGTTGATATTTGTGGTATTACACATGATCCTTTTGGAATAAATATATTATTTACCATGGTATCTTTATATGTTCTATGTAAAACATTTTGTGGAATTAAATTAGCCATTCTTTGTGTTTCATTTACCACAGCACTTGTATATTTTAGACTGTCTTTGTCTTTTATAGTTATCAAACGATCAGAATTTATTATGTTATCAAATTCTTCATGAATTTTTTCTTGAACTTCCGGGTTATGTAATATATAAGCAATTCCCCAAGAAATTGTATTTGATGTTGTATCTGTACCAGCTGTCCTTAAATCCATAATTACATTTTTTAATTGATTCATTGAAAATGAACTATTCTCATTTTTTCTATTATGCATTTCTTTTAAGTAAGCCTCCACATAGTTAGTAGGTTCTCCAAAATGATCAACATTTTTCATATTTTTTTCTATTTGTTTTTCAATAAAAGAAAACATTTGATCTTTATTTTGAATAATCTTTTTATATACACTATTAAAAATTGGTAAATATTTTAAAAATCTTGGTCCAGAAAGAAGTGTTGCAACAATACCAGAAGACATTAATTTTGTATGATTTTCTGTCAATATTTTTAATCTTATATATTCTTTATTGTTTGCTCCACCATCAAATCTATATCCTAATAATAAACTATTAATAATTGAAGCAACACAAAAATCAATGTTTCTCATTAAAAATATATCATTCATGTTATTTGTTTTTTCAATATCATTAAAAAGAAAGACAATTTCATTTAAGATTCTTTCTTCCATCAAATTTTTTCCCATTCCAAAATTTCTAAAGGTATGTATGGTAAATCTTCTTTGTTCCCTCCATTGCCATCCATCAGAAACTAGTAGACCATAATTTTCACCACCACGAACATCTTCATCCATCAAATGAAATGTATTTCTTCCACTAAAATTATCACCATCTTTAACAAATGTTGAAACCATTAAATCATAATCACAAATTGCTATAACATGTTGACTTCCAAACCAATAAGTATAAATATTGCCATACTTTTTCTTCCATTTAATAAATGCATCATAACCAGGTGGATTTTTTACAACATCTAACATATTCCCAATAAATGGTAAAGGAATTGGACCTTTAGGAAGATTTTTTCGTTTCCAATAAAAATTATTTAATAAAAATAATATAATTAAAAATAAAATAATTGTTGCAAACATTGTTCTACATAAATGTTATAATGAATTACTAAACCATAAGAATATAAATGTTCCTTATCTTAAATATTTATAATGCTATCATTTTTTAAAAAATCACATATACAATTTCAAATGTTATGATGAATAGTTTTTATCAAAGTAATCATCAGTTGCAGTAAAAATATAATAGAACAAAATTGAAGTTTATTATAACAAATTTAGTACATTTTTTGCAAAAATATTTATCAATTGCAATAACAAGTGGTCACCTTTAAGAACAAAAAATTTATTCTTTATATCTTGAGTAATATAATGTAATTATATAATAAAATAAATAATATTATTGTTTAACAAAATGTTTTTTTCAATAAAATCTTATTATTAAATGTTTTAAGTTTGTCTTTGAAAAATAGACTTGATCAAAATATAATATTACAATTAATAACTTTAATTAAAATAATTAATATTTTAAGCACATTTGTTAGTACTTTTTTTAATCATTAATCAATAACAAATATTTGTGACAGCTATAAAGTTATAAACATCTTTTACATTAAGTAAAATAATAAAAATAAAAGTACATATCGATAAAACGTGTTATAACCCCATATACGGGTAAAATTTGTAAGTTAATATCTCCTAAGTAGATTTTTCTGTCAAAAAAAGTTTTTTTTTCAATATTTTCATATACAAAATTTAAACACCAAATATTATATATCAAAAAAGATACAAAAAAGTAGCATATTTATTTAAATATTGGAAAAAAATGTGGTAATTTTAATGTATTGTAGAAAAAATTATGATTTTCTTGAATAAATTTTATATTTTATTTAATTAATGTAGAAATTTGTACTAAAAATTTTTGCTCAAATATATATTTAAAAAATTATGATATATTAAGTTTCTTTCTTTTTATTACCATGAACAAATACATTTTTTCTATACAATATTCTTAAATGATTTCAAATACAGTAAAAATTATTTTGATAATTCAAATACCATTTTATTTTTTTTGGATATTTAAAGACAATTTTTAAAAATTTTATTGCTAACAATACATTTCACCAAAATTTCTTAACACGACAAAGAATTTCGATCAAAGAAGCGATGACGCTGTCTTTAATTTCGGCACACAAATATATTGTTATTTAGTTTACTGTTATCATACTATACTTTTTCAGTTGATGCAAGTTTATTACCTTGATGGAAACTGAGAGTTTATATTTTTAAAAATTATTTTTTTTAATGGTTGGTTCTAATGTTTTTAAAAAAAAATCTTTTTATACACTCAATAAAATATTTACATTGTAAATGCTTTTATAATTCTATACCATTTCATTTGTTCAAATTTTTCTTCTTCTAATAGGGTATATTTATGTACATATATACTATGTTTGAATAAATTTTTTATTATTATTATTAAATTTTCCATGTTATAAATTTAAATATTAATTTGTATAATTATAAAAAAAATTTTTTTAGAAATGACTGATCCTTCTATAAAAGCTATTATTGAACTTAAACGTCAAAAACTAGCTGCTATCCGTGAAGGAAAAAAGAAAAAAGAAGTGGAAAAATTAACACTTCAGGCTGAAAAACAAAATATTGCAGTCCAAAGTATGTTGATAAATAATTAGTACCAATGTTTTTTTTTAGAAGAAGATTTTATTCCTGTCAGATATACATTTACTGAAAATGAACTTCAAGGAATTCTTGAAGGAGCGGGTATTTCTCCCACAACAGAAGTAAAAGTTCCAAGGCAAAGTTTAGCAGCAAATATGTTAGACAATTTTAAAACTCCAGCAGTTCCAACTCAAAGGCCAACTGGTTTGGTATTAGATTCAACTGAACCTGATATTATATCATTCAAACCAATTTGTCGTACAACATGTTATACAAAATCTGTCCAGACAGATGACAATAACATGGCTCATGGAGAATTTTTTGACGTTGGAAGTCAAGAATTTTATGATGAGTTTGATGACAATCCTTTTCCACAAGCACAACATAAATCACATCATCATATGCCTTTTGATGAAAGTCCTTCAAGTGATATTAATGAACTTTTAACTAGTAGTGGTTTTAGATTACCACCAACAGAAACCAAAGAAGTAGAAAAAGTTATCATTAAAGAACCTGTGATAAAACCACCACCAAATCCATTAACGGAAACTGAAAAAGAACACATAATAAAAAAATCTGTTGCACCAAGTGTTGGTAGAACTTATAAATTATTTGCTAGAGCTCTTGCTGAAGAAGCATATGTTAATGTTAATTATAATAATGATACAAAAGATAAACCTAAATATTGTAATGGTGAAAAATTAACTCTTGAGAGAACTTTTCATCAAAAACGATTAGAAAATACATTTGTTGCTTCTATCGATAGTTCTGAACATTTTAATGAACTTATTGTAGCTGCCTATGATCGAATAAAGATAGATCTTACTGAACCAGGTAGTATTGTTAAAATCTGGAATATGCGTTTTAAGGATGATGAACCAGAATTTAGTTTGTATAGTCCAACAAAATTGACTTGTGCGGCTTTTGGAAAGTCTAATGCTAATATTATTATTGGAGGATGTTACAGTGGACAAATTTGTATGTGGGATACAAGAGATAGTAGAAAAACACCAATACATAAATCACCTGTTAGTCTTGGATCACATACACATCCTATATGTAAATTGAAAGTTATTGGAAGTCAAAATGCAAATAATATAGTTACTATATCTTCTGAAGGTAAACTTTGTTCGTGGTCACTTGAAAATCTTTCACATCCAGCTGAAACTTTATCATTAAATCTTGAATCAAAACCAGTTGCATCAAACTCTCTCTCATTTTTCCATAATGATTCAAGTAACTTTGTTGTCGGTGGTGAAGATGGTCAAATTTATTGTGGTAGTTGGAATAATGAAAATTTATATGTTGTTAATGATAAATATAATCATTTTGGTCCTATTTCTTCTATCGATACACATAAAGCAGTTGAAAGTGCCAGGACATCTGGCTTATGTTTGACTGGTTCTCTAGACTGGAGTGTCAAATTATGGAATATAAAAGAAAATAAATTACTTTATCACTTTGACAATCATTCAAATTACGTTACTGATGTTGCTTGGAGTCCTGTACATCCTGCCATATTCGTATCAACTGATGCCGATGGAAAAGTAAGTTAGAATTACAAAAATATTTATTTGTAAAATTATTTTAGATCTTTTTATGGAACATCAATGAAGATGTTGAAAATCCAATATCAACAATTACATTAAAGAATGAAGCATCTGTTAAAAAAGTTTTATGGTCTAAAACTGGTCAACATTTAATTGTTGGTGATACTCGTGGTTGTTTACATGTTTATGCAGCTGAAGAATCTTTACATACACCCAGACAAAATGAATGGGATCGTCTTGAGGAAAGTTTAGATGAAGCATCATTAATTTATAAATAATAGATTTTTTGGTACTACTCAGTTTTGGTAGCGCTATTTTTTTTAATACAAATAAGTAAATAAATTTTTGTTTATATTTAATATATTTTTTTTAAATTATGATTTTTTTTTGATGGAAAATAATTTTTTCAAACACAGAGAAAAGAATAGCTATAGATGATTTTTTATAATAAAAATTTGAAGTACAAATTTCATAACTTAAAATAAATGAATTTTAAAAAAATGAAACTAGATGTTCTTGACTTTTTAAAATTTGCTTCTTATTACTGTTTCTTTAAAAAGTGATAAAATAAATAGCAAGAATTATTTTTAAATATTCATTTTTATAAACTTTTTATATTTTGCTTAAAATTTATTATATTAGAATGAGATTAATTTTTTTCGATTTCTTTTAATAGACAAGACTATAAAAAAATATAATAATAAGAATGACTTTTAAATAATGACAACTATAAATATTTATATGGTATAAAATTTAAAATAATATAAATAATTCATGTGAAGAATAAAAAAAACAAATTTAAAACTTTTTAAACTACAGGATAGGAAACCATTTTGTTTATAGAAACTTGAAAACTGTAAAAAAACCATTTTTTAATAAAAAAAAATTACATATTAAAAATTTAATCTTAACAATAATAAGTTTATTAATAAGAAAATTCTTTATTTGAAAAAATAATTATTCTTGAGATTTTGTTTCTTGAGAAGAAAATTTCAATGATGTAATTGATATAAAAACATGTAATAACTTTTTTTAAAAATGACGACATATTAATTCTGATTTAAGATTCATATTAAGATGCAATTTATGAATCACTTCTAAAAAGATTATCTTAAAATATTAATTATGGTGCTTCTAAATTTCGAAATAAATATAATAAAGTAGATTTATTTTTGTAATGCACAAATTGTTTATTGTAATATTGCAAATTGTAAAGCAATAATGTACTCTTATCATACATCATTTTTATAATTATTTGTCATTTTTAAAGAAAGTATAAATATTTAAAAACTTGACTTATAATTTTCTAATATAATATGTTAAAATTATATGTCAAAAACTTTCTAAATCTTATTATTATTATTTTTAATAATATTTGATAAAAAAAATTTATTTATATATTAAAATATTTAAAGTAATAATCAAATTAATATTATAATACATTATTCTATAAAATTATAATTCAAATATATGAGTTAATTGTGTTACAAAACAACCATACTTGTTTCTATTATGTTGATTTCAATACAATTTTTATGAAAATATATTTATTATTATAATTTCTATGAAGATAAATATGTACTGTTAAATTTTTTTTATTTTATTATCCTATAAAATAAGTTTAAAAAATATAGTATATTGGTTATATTAGATATAAAACTTGTTTAATAATTGTTATCAATGACAAAGTTACTATTATATTTTATGACCAATTAACAAACTTGTTCTCAAAAATATTGAAAGAATATTAGCTTTTTTTTTAATTATTATAACAAATTAAGTTTTGAGATGTCACTATAAACAACCATATACCTTTTCACTTAGAATAAATTTTTTTTTTTGCAATGATTACAATACTTTATTATAAAAACACATGAAAATTTAATTGACAGTTTTGAAAATAAAATGGTAATTAAATTTTTTTTGATAATTTACATATTTATATATTAAATTTTTTTTTTTTTAATTTATGCATACATAACAAATGTTTGGTGATGTTTTAAATTAAATATTCATAATTAGAAAAAAAGGAAAAAAAAAACTATTTTGAAATGAAAAATTTAGGTTATTAATGGAAATCTATTGATATTTTACCTCATTTAAAATTCCTTCATACTCCTGTCGTCTCTGAAAAATAAACACTATAATTTAGTGTTAAAACATATTATTTTTTATTTCAAAAAAATAAACTTAATAATTTCAAATAAGGCACTTTATTTTATTTAAAAAAATGTTAAAATGAATGTTTTATTCATGTATAAATGCAAAACATGTTACATTGTTAACTTGAACTTCGCAATAAAGTCTTGTAACAACTAAATAACTAAAATTTTCTTTTGAGCAAATTACAGAAAATGTTCCACCAATCCTTGCCTCTGCAACTCTTTGAATTGCTCTTTTAGATTCACTGGGACTTTCATTAATATTCTAAATAAAATATATACATAATTATTTATATTAATTAAAAAAACTTACCCGTTCCATATAATTTTTTAATGTTTCAGAATTACATTTCGGAGTGTCTAAATTATTATTATCGTTAATATTATCATTTCTTTTAATGAGTTTATGACTATTAACAAGACCAATAAAAATTAAAATAAAAATAATAATAAATTTGAAGATGTTTATCATCTTTGTACAAAATGGTATTTAAAAAAAAATTTATATTTATAAGCTAGCTTTAGTTAAATGAATAATATATTTGTTATTTTTTTTACTAAATGTTTCCTTCAGCTTAAAATTAATTTATATCCCAAATAATAGTATGAAAGAATTATTCCAGAAAATCCATTACTTGTTTTGGTTGTAATTTTATTTTATATTTTTAATTGCATACCATCAAAATTTATTTTTTTTCCATATATTTTTTAAACTATTATTTATGTGAATGTCTTGAAAATTAAAATATTTTTTGAATTATAGGAACTTTTTATAACAATTTTATTATTATTTTTTTTTTTATTAAGATTTAAAAATAAGTTTTTTTTATATAATAACTGTATCTCATATTTTATGTTAAGAATTGTACAGAAAAGTTTGATAATAACACTTTTATTTATTTGAAAAAAAACGTGTTTTATAAAAACCAACTTTTCAATAAATTTTAAGTGTTTCATATGTTTACTAATAAATATAATTGTTCTTACATTCTTTAAAAATATTATCAATAAATTATGTATAATTTATTATGTAACATATTTCTTCAAATATATTTATATCAAAATAAAAGGCTAAATTTACTAACATTAAAAAATTTGCTAATGTTGTAGATTAGAAAGAAAAAAAAATAGAAAAAAAAAACATTTTTAAAATAATATTTTTAAATTTCTCATATTTTTTTTTCTTTTTGCTAAAATGAAAGTTTAAAATTATAAACACATAATTTTAAATTAAATATTTGATAAGAAAATTAATATATTTTTTTTACCAATTGATTTTATACTAATGATTTAGGAAAATATTATAAATAATAAAAAAATTTAATTGGTTTATTTTATTTTTTTTGTTACGTATAGTAAATAATCTATGTACAAGTTAAGCGACAAATCTTCTTTTCAACATTACTTTATATTTACCATTTTCTTTTTCTATAAACTCTAATTCTAAAATTTTAGTTCTTTTATATTTATTTATACATTTCCTTTGCCATATTTTCTTTACATTTCTTATTTTGTGAAAAAGTATTTATTGAATACTTTTTGTTTTCTCCTCAATATATTGTTTTACTTTAAATCATTGAAAAAAATAAATGTTAAAAATAGTTTTTAATTTATGAGTTTTATAGTTATTGCTTTTATATCACTTTAAACTTTATAATATTACTAATATTGCTTTTTAAATATAATTTGCCATTATAAAAATTGCAATATACATACATACATAAAAATATTTTTTTTTTTTTCAAGTTACTACTTTTTTAAGTTTTTACTGGAATTTTCAGTTATTCTAATTTTGAAATAAATGCATATTTTAAAATATTTAAATAATATTCTTATTATCTATACTAAAATTTAAAATTTAAATATTAAAAAAAAAATTTTTTTATCCGTACACAATTAAATATGCAAAATTTCAAAAAATTGTAACAATTTTTGCAAATTAAAATAAAATTAAACAAGTTGTTAAAGAAAAAAAAAATGTTAATACTTCCTCTTTCTTGGAAAAAAAAAATTTAATTCACTTTATTATATTTTTATTTTATATTTAAAAGATAATTTTTTTTTAACATTTTTTATAATGCTTAAATTTTTAAAACCAACTAATTTTTACTAACATTTTTATATTGTTATATAATTCTGTTTAAAATATGTTCAAGAAGTAAAAAAAAAAAAAAAACTTGTTTATGTATTTATTTATATAATAAATTTATCTAATAGAAAATATCAAATCCTGATCGGATATATTATTATTTTAGCAAACCAACAACTTTCTGTCAAATTTTTGCCTTATAACAAGCTACTAATTTAAATATTTTTAATATATAATATTTATTATGTAGGCATGATAATAATCTAAGTATATATTTGGTTTTAAAATCTTCAATATATTATTTAGTCAATTAGATATAATTGCTTTATGTATAATTATTAAATATCTAATCACAGATAATTTACCAATTAATAGTTTTAATGATAATCAATGATGATTTGGTAACTAAAATTTTCTAAATATAAAATATTTTTAAATCAACATTTGATGTTAAAGATTTATTAAAAACCAAATATTATTAACACATGTTATTTTTACTATTTATATATGTGTTTTGACATTTTTTTTTATATTAATAATTGAATTTACACATATATATCTTTACATTTTTTTTTATCTTTGTTATTTATTAGTTGCAAAATTTTTAATAATTATAAATGTCTTTCATTTTTTTTTAGTTTATATAATGTTTTGCTTTTATTTCTTATTAAATTTTTATATATATATATCAATTTAACTTATTAACTCTTTTATTAAATATAGTATATTTTTGATGTTTACGTAAATATTTTTCAATGTTATGATTATTTTATTAAACATATTATTCATTACTTAAAATTATTTACATTTTCTATTAATATTCTAATTCATATCTAATAGAAAAATATATTAATTTTATTAAAAAAAAAATTAAATATATAAAATTCGATTAATATTTTTATATTTATAATTTATCTATTTAAATAAAAAGAAAAAAAATAATATGTATTATAACGAAACATTTATTTAAAGTATAACAATATTGCTTTATTATTAAATTTAAGTAATCTATGATTTAGAAATATTTATAAATATCGATATTGAAAATAATAGCATATTTAAACATACATAGCTTGGAGAAAGTATGTTATATATATACATACATCTTATCTAATTAAAATCAAATTTTGTTGTTATTCTGTTAAGGATAAATATAATTTTTTTTTTGTTAAATTTTTAAGCAAAATGGCATTTGTTATAGAATATTTTTTTTTATTAATATAAACTATATTATAATAAGATTGTATTTTTTTCCTAATTATTCAAACATTATATAAAAAAAATTGTAAAATAACCAATTTTCAATGATAATAATGTACATTAATTTATACTAAAAAAATATCACTCAAGATTTATAAAAATTTCACACACTTCTTCCTGTTTTTTTTTTTCCGCTAAAATAATTTTGGTGGTATCCAAAATATACCCCCATTTCTATAGCTAATTTTTTTATTGGTTGTTACATTATCAATTATTTTAAAAATACTACATTTCTTTTTAATATTAAGAATTAAAAAAATATATATTCCTTCACATAGACGACTTGTTTTTTTCAAATTTAAAGCATCTCCTTACAATATATATATATAATATCATATTAAATGTTTATTCAACTTTTTAGTGGATAATAAAAAAAAAAATTCATTTTAAAATTTCTATTCTTCATTACTATTGTTTCATGTACTTAAAATAAAAGTATCAACCCAACTAAAGTATAACATTTAAAAAAAAATAATATCTTAAAGTATATTTTTTAATAATATATAATATGGTAGGCTTTTTTTTTTCATTATATAGTTTCAAATTTTCATAGAAGTACTCAATTTCATAGGAATAGGTTATTTTTTTTAATAAATATATATATATATTCTTGCATTTCATTAAAAATTTTTTATCCTTTTTTAGTTATAAATTAAAATTAAGTTAATTAAAACTAAAAAGATAAATATCTTTAAATAAATTAATTTGGTATTTAATTTAATGGTGTTTTTCTGCTTTTTTTTTACCATTATTTAGTTTCAAAATCGAAATATAAAAGTTCTCTCGTTTAATTATAATTTCTAAATAGTGACATTATAAAGTTTGTATTTAAAGAAAAGTAGTTAAAACTTTTTATTACAATATAAATGACACAATTATTATATCTAATTAAGAACAATAATTAATATTATTGTTTTTAGAATTTAAAAATTACCTTATAACTATTCTTAATATATTTATTTTATTTTTAAAGTTTAGTTTAATTTAATGAAAAAAAATTTTTTTGTTATAGGTAAATTTTTCTTATTTTCATATTTTTATAATCATCATATTTTGATGGTTACCTTAACACATATATCAAATTATTAAAAGAAGTTTAATATTAATCAATTAAATACACACTCTTTTGTTATTATTAGTTGCTAAGTTTTAAATTAATTAAACAGGAATCTTCTTAAATATATTTAAAATTTCCTGATATTATAAATTATATTTATAATACAATAGATATATTTTCAATAAGAATTTTAATTTAATCCTTTGTTATAAACGACTCAAAAATTTATTTTTAAATATTTTAAAATCTAGATATAAATATATTAAATTTAATACAATAAATTCATAACATTAATAATATTTAACAAAATAATATAAAAATAAAAAAATATATTTTTTTTTAAATATTTTTATTTACCTATATTATATAATAATAATAATAATTTATATAACCTTAATGCTTACTTTTTGTATATCTTTTGTCCTATAAAAATGTACTTTTTTTAACTATATCATTGTTGTTTTTTTTTTATATATTTAGCATTTATTAATATTATATGCTTAATAAATTTTAAATTGCAAAAGATTATATAAATATTTCTTTAGTGCAAAGTTTATTAGCTTTTGGTTATTATTAATAATATTAACATCAATCATATAATGTTTGATGTGTGAAAATTATTATTTGTTTAAAATAAAAATGTTTATTTTATTTTAAAATAATATTTTTCTAAAAATCGTTTCATTTCATTAATCATTTTTTTTTAAATTCTTAATAAATTTTTGTAGTAGAAAATATTATTTTATGAACATACATTACATTATTATAATTTATTTTTCTAATAACAAATATTAAAAAAAAAAGATAAAAAAAAAAGTGAATGGAATTTAAATATAAAGATTTATGGTAAAATAGATTATAAATAAAAAAAAAGAAAATATAAAGAATAAATAAAGAGATGCATCATTTACTTTACACACAATTTTTCCTTTTACTATATATTACATCATTTAATATCTATTATGTAGAAAGTAGTAGTTTATTATTATCTACTGAAACAGGGGATCAATCAATTTTTGATCCTAATCATCCATTTTCATCAAAAAATAGTAAGTTTTTATTTATATTTTTAAATATATTAAAATAATAGTTATACAAGATATATCAAATAAAGATTCAGAGGTAACATTTACAAAAGTATTTCAAAAAGATCAACCAACTCTTGTATCTCATCATACTGCTAAAAATATTAAAATTATCAAAGGTGATAATGAAGGATACCATAATACAGTCACTTCATTATTTACAATAAAATGTTGTGGTGGTAGTTATCCAATACCAACAAATTCTTCAGTATGTCTTTCTTTGTTTTTGTTAAAAATATAATAATTATCATAATATAATTTTTATAGGTTCAAAAAAATTTCACTTATACTGAGGCTGATTATGAAATAGGAGAACTTGATCCACAATCTCTAATCATTAAACAAGAAAATAATGAAGCATATTGTAAATTATTTAATGGAAATTTTACAATTTCAGAAAAATATATAACACAAAATCATTTGTTATATTCATATAATGCTACCTGTAAATGTAAAAATCAGGATAACTTTCCTGATATTTTATTAGATTCATCTTGTCGACAATTACCAAAATGTTTAAATAATGGTTATAGATCATTTCATTCAAATAATAAATGTAAATGCCCACAACCATATTTTGGTTATATATGTGAAAAAAAATGTGAACAGGGATTTTTATATAAAGATCATTTTGGTAGTGATATATGTAGTTGTAATCCTTATTATCAAGGATCTGAATGTACAGAAATAGTTTGTTTAAATGGTGGTACTAGAATACATGATAAATGTATATGTCTTAATCAATTTTTAGGTTACCATTGTGAAATTGATACAAATAATACAATTATTAATCCAAGAATTACTAGATATGGTGATTCTGTAAGTCTTAAATATAATAAAAAAATACTATTTTTTAAAAAATATTATTTTTTAGTCATCTGATATATTTTCAAGAGATGTTTCTGGAACAGTTTTTTCACTAGTTATGATAATTGTCCTAGTTATATCTATGTATTTGCTTATGAAACATCGTATGCAATCACAAAATAGATATATTCCTAGAAGACCTGATCTTCTAGGAGGATATATATTATCAATAGGTGGTACCTCAAATTGTGCTACTACATCTAATGTTCATGGAAATTCACAAAGACGAGACATGTATCAGATAGATGGACGTAGGGGATATCAATTTAGAAATATGATTCCTATTGAAGGTCCACCAGCATATTATTCTCATGATCAAAGGAGAATAAGAAGAGGTGAAATACTACCACCATTACCATCATATGAAGATGCAACTAAACTTCCACCATTAAGACATGGTGGAATAAATGTAGAAGATACTAGTGAAATAAATGAAACATCTACATTAGCTAATGAAACAAATCAAGATCAAGAACCATCTTCAACATCCTTGTTATGTAACAGTGAAATGCCAGCTTCAACAGAACTTGATGAAGGCAATGAATCTGTTATATCTAAATCTTCATCATTAGATAATGAATCATTAAATCTTCAGAATTCATCAGCAGATAAAAAAAATTATCAAAATAATGATAGCGGGTCCATATCGAGTCAACAAAATACTGATTCTAAAAAAATAGTTAGTGAAAATGATTAATTTATAGTACATAATAGTAAATGATAATGATAAATAAAGAAATATATTATGTAAAAATGTTGTCAAATAAATATATATTTTATCAAAAATATTTGTTTCGTGTTAAAAAAAAATTAATGATATATATTTTTTATAGTTTTTAAAAACTATTTCCAAAATTTTAATTCATTATTAAATAATTTTTTTTTTGTGCATTCATCTAAATTTTTTTATAAATAAATTAATAAAGTTTTGAATAATATATATATGCAGAATTTCATTGTTAGTTATTATTTTATTAATTAATTTGCATAGATTTTTTTTATAAGAATATATAATATTTTTTTGGTTTTTATTTTTTTTTGTACAATTAATTAAAATATTTCAACAATAAATAAAATGAATATTTATACTCATATTAAATCAAATAATATTCATGAATTAAGTGAGGTTATTCCACCATCATTTAATATTGTTGACAATAATAATGTAGAAAAAATGTCAAATGATAAAGAAAAAACAGTAAAAATATATACACCTAATTGTGAATCACTTGGTATTACAGATAATAAACTTTTAGAAGAATTTTTTAGCAAAAATAAATATCCAAATTTAAAGGAAAAACGTGATTTAGCTATTAATTTAAAATCATCCCCCTTAAAAATACAGGTTAGTTTATTTAACATCTACATAAATAAACATCTTTTTAGACATGGTTTCAAAATAAAAGAGCTAAAACAAAAAGAAAAAATGAAATTAAAAAAATTGATACAATGAGTCTTTTAAAAAAAAATAGAATATCTCAGACTGTAGAAAATGTTATAGCACGTGAGATGAAAAAAACATCAAATCCAATTTCTGATTTACATATAAATGAATATTCTACCAAAGAATCTTTAAATAACTTAGTATCACTATTAAATAATTCTGAAAAAGGAAAAAAATGTCAAAAAGATGCAATTAAAAACAAAAATCCAACTTTTATATATGGTTTATGGTGTGGATTAAATTTGTTTTTTGGAAATGCTTCACCTGAAACAATTAATCAATTTTTAAATGAGTATAAGTAAAATTTTTTTACTTATAAATATAAAAATTAGAAATATTTTAAAATTTTTTTATTTCTTCAAAAACTAATATATATTTATTTTTAGTTAATAAATTTTATATGTTATTTTGATAAGACTATTTTTTATTGGTCTTAATGGTCTTCAATTTGAACTTTAAAATTAAAAAGATACCATATTCTGGAGAAGCTGTAGGCAAAAATTCTCAAAATTATTTTTCTGCCACCAAATGAGACTAGTTGGGTAAACATTAAGCATATTCTTAAATGAATCTCACAATTTTCCCTAGGGTAGCTTCATCATTAAATTTCATCTTTTTTTAAACCACTTTTCTTTAAAAATTAGAAAAATATTACAATTGAAAATTTACACATTAAAAATAAACAAAAATTTATTTAAAAAAAAAGATTAAAATTCATTACAAATAGAGTTAGCAAAAAATCTGACTAGTAGTTAAGGATTTGACATTGAAACCGTGAAAATAATAAAAAAAAAAGGCCTTACCAAAAATAGATAGTACCTTTATTTTTTACACTATAATAATTTTTAAGGATATAAAAGTAATATTGAAACCAGTCTTAAGTACTTTTTTTATGAGGCTCAAGATTGTCTACATTTTTAAATAATTTAAATGTTATTTCCTATAATTTTTGTTAAATAAATTTTACTATTAATAATAACTTACAAATTGTTTTGAAATAAACATAACTGTTGCTGTGTTTCTTTTCTTGTAATTTGGAGCTGAAAATATAGTAGCTAATTTTCTATCTGCAAAAAATTCGAAACCATTTTTAACAACTTGATGACCTCTTACAATTAATTGTAAATTATGTATATTTAAGAAATCTGTTAAAGCTTTTTCATTAAAAAGAAGACCAGCACCTCTAGGTGATTCATCAAATCCAGCAGATTCTGAGTCAGGATCAGACCAAGTAAAATGTGAAGCAACTCCAAAAATTGGTATTTCATAAGGGCGTCGCATCAATTCAAGTTGTCGAAGAGAAGATATCTCATCAGATATACCACCATGCATTCCAAGAATTGTATTTCCAATTAATACACATATTGGCATAGCACAAAATGCATCTATAAAAGCATCATAAACTTTTTTAGAATACCTTCTTTCACATTCAATAAAAAATCCATAATGCATAGTTACTGGTCTAGATTCATGATTCCCTCTAACCAAAACAACTTCATTAGGATACCGGACCTATAAAAATAATTTCTTTTAATACTAGTATATATGCTAATAATTACCTTCAAAGCAAAAAGTAACATAGCACATTCAATTGAAAAAGGTCCCCTATCTACATAATCACCAAGAAAAACTAATTTCACTTTTGGAGGGTACCCAATATGATGTAACTCTGCAAGTAAATCTTCAAATTGTCCATGTATATCACCAAAAACATGACAAGGTGGTTCAATTTTTGCTACTATTGGAGAAGCCCAAAAAGCTTCACGAGCTCTTAAGCATAACTCTACAACTTCTGCCTCATTAAATAAAAATGTTGATCTACCAGGTGTCCATAAATCTACCAATCTACTAATGTAACCATTAAGCATCTTAGCAATACCTTGTTTAGAATGCATTTCATCACTATACGACAAACCAGTGGTCTTACCCATCATAGAAAATCTGGTACTGTTTTTAGTATTTTTCGACTTCTTATTACCGGTCTTTTGACGTAACGACATATTAAATTATTATTTTAAAAATATTTTGACTAATTAAAACACTAATATTTCCAGATAACCAAAGCATTATTAAAAATTAAAAATGCCTTTAAAAATATACATAAATTTTACGATTATTAATATCTATAAAACCAAAACATTTTTCCAAACCCTATAAATTTTTACAATCTTAATTAGATATTTTTTATACTTTCATCCTTAGTAAAAAAATTTTTTTATCATCTTAGTCATTTCAAGAGTCACAAAAAGACATTACTCCATAATGATGAATTTATCGAAAATTATACGACCACTTTTGACAAAATCGTCACCTTATAATTTTGTTGGTGCTTTAAGAATGGCTAGCTCAATTAGACCTCTTGGACCAAAATCTCATATTCCATCTTTCCAAGGAAAAGCTGTTGTAGATGGAGAGTTTAGACAAATATCTAGCAAGGATTATGAAAACAAATGGCTTGTTATGTTTTTCTATCCATTGGATTTCACATTTGTCTGCCCAACAGAAATAATTGCTTTTGGTGACAGAGCCAAAGAATTTAAGGCTCTTGGAGCTGAAGCTGTTGCTTGTTCATGTGATTCTGAATTTTCTCATCTTGCATGGGTTAACACTCCAAGAAAGAAAGGTGGATTAGGAGATATGCAAATTCCTATTTTGGCTGACTTTGACAAATCTATCTCTAGAAGTTTTGGTGTTCTTGATGAAGAGACTGGACTTTCATATCGTGGTTTATTTATTATCGACCCAAAAGGAATGATTCGCCATTGTTCTGTTAATGATCTTCCTGTTGGTCGTAGTGTCAATGAAGTTATTCGCCTCTTGAAAGCTTTCCAATTCACTGATAAACACGGTGAAGGTATGTTTTTCTTCTACATTATTTATTTTAAATTATATCTATATTTTTTAGTTTGTCCAGCAGAATGGGAAGAAGGAAGTGATACTATCAAACCAGCTGAGGCTAACAAATATTTCGAAAAGAAAAACTAAATATTTTTAAATATATGTTTATTGTAATTTAATATTCCAATAAAATGTTTTAAATATATTTTTATTTTATATATTTAGAAGAATTGTATTTAATATATGTATAGAGATCAAAAGGATTACATAAAAAAAAGTATCCTTGTTTTATTCTAAATAGAAAATCTGAAATAACTAATAAATATTTTAATAAACTATTATTATGGCAAGAAAAATTTCAATTATAGGCAAATATAAATAAGAGAAAAAAATATATGTACAAGAATTGTGTTTAAAGACGATATTTGTCGAGTCAGTTGCAACCACATTCTACAACAATCATTTCAGCATAATTTTTGATTACTACATGTTTGTTAAAGTCGACGAATAATATTGATAAGGGTGCTAGACGTGTGGGAATACAACATGGTGCAGGGACTGATAAGGGATTTAAGGTATTTATAAGAGATTGAATAATAGCATGGTTAGTTGTGTTAAGTTTAGATGGGAGAGGATTAGAACATATTCCACGACACTGGTACGCATTATACCCTTCTAAAATAAAAATATTAAGTTATTTAAAAATAAAAATAATACCTGGAGCTAGTATCCAATCATCCCAATTTAATTCTTTAAAGTCAACATACAAATCTGTTTTCCGGCAAAGCTTCCTTCCACGTCCATTTTTAAAGTGCCCTCCTTTCCTTTTGGTTGATTTTATATCCCTTAATATTAGATCTGATTTTGTTTCTCTCTTAGATCTATGTAAAAATTTATCATCAATAATATTTCTTTTTATTCTTTTTGATTTGGTACCTAAAGTATTTTCAAGAAATATGATCAACGGCGTATCATTATTGGTCAAGGGAGGTAAGTTTGTAATATTATTTCTTAAATTTTTACAAAAATCAGGATCAGGTTTCAATGATATTCTCAAATTCTGAAATATGATAGTAAGTGAACAATTTAACTAGCCCACGTGAAAAAAAAAAATTTTATATAATAAAATTATACTTATTATCATACCTTTAAGGGATTCACTATATCGACAAGATAACTAATATCCACATTTTTCCAATCATAATATTTTTCTTCAATTTCTGGTACAAATATGCTATGATTTTTTGTTTTACCATTTAAAATTGTAATAGATAAACCTTTTAAAGGATTTAACGAATCAAAAATTTTTCTTAAATTTGTTAAAAAGATAATTTGTATCAAATATTCATTTTCTAACAATTTGATGTCGTATTCAATAATCCATCTACATTTTTTTGTTTTAATCTGTAATTTAAATAGAATTAAATTATTTATTTTTTTTTTCTAATTTTATTAGTTAAATACTATTCACTCTACATTACAACTTATATTTTAAAATTTACTTCAGTATTTTTTTTTTGTAATTTAATTTTATCTTGATATATAAATTTAAAAACTTACTTTTGTTGGAAATATATGTTTCATTGTATCAAAGTGTTCATGATTATTTTGGTGATATATATTCCATATATAATGTGGAATATCATCTTGACTCATTTTTGATAATGGTTTGTGGATGTTTTCATTCAAACCAAACCTATTTAAAAAAACGTTTTTAACATAATGAATGCGTTCTTTTTTTGTTAAAAATGAATGGTAATTTGTTTCTGATTTTGTTAACACAAATTTAAAAATAAAAAGAACTAGAAATACTATTGAAGTATAACGTGATTTATCTTGGCTATCTTTTAAATATTCTAATTTCTTTAATATCATTTTAAAAATTGATAATTTTTTTTTAATCTAGACTTCTATTGTCAGGTATCTTTTTAGCATATCAATAAAATGCCAGAAAACTTTGATAAATAATAGATATTTTAAAATTATAATATGAACTTTTTAGTTTTAAAAATTTCTTTTCAAATTGCAAGGGCAAAAATATAACAGTGAATATTTTTTTTATGATATAAGTGGATTGTAGTGTCTGTACTCGACCGTCTGAAAGAAAAATTTTAATGTTCAATGGATATTATTTGTTAAATCCTAAAAATCTAGCAAAATTTTATAACATAATATAAATATAATCTGCTTTCAATTAAAAAAAGTAATAAAAATTAAAACTTATTTCGGCATTCTTTTATAAAAAAAAAATGAATAATTAGGTAAATCCAACATATTTAAATATTTAATATTATAAAATGAAAAGTTAAAAGAGATTAATAAATTCGGATTATAATTTTTTTTAAATAAACGTAATAAAAAATAAATTTAATTTAAAATAAAATAACATAAAATCAAATATTTTGAATATTAAAAAAATCTTAAGATTAAATGGAATAGATAATTTTTATTTCAAAAATAAAGACTAGATGATTGTAGTAGATATTTTGGATACTTGTAAACTTAAAATAATTTTAAAATATTATTTTTGAAAGTAAAATATCACAAAGACTTTACATGTCAATTTGATATAAATATCTCGTGGGATTAATAATAAACAAAGTTTCACGATTAACTTTAAATTGACAGTAAGAAAATTTTTTTTTTATTTTATTTTATTTTACGTTAGGATAATGATTTATGAAATAATATTTAGAAAAAACGGTGAAAATTTGACATTATGTAACAAGACACAAATTCCATGAAAAGTGAAGAGACTAAAATTTTTATTAAATTTCTTTTAAAAAAAAATCATTGTTCTTATTCAAATTTATTATAATAGATCTAGGAATAAATGTTACAGTGATTGTCTTAAATGTTACATAAATTTATTTAAAAGTGTTTACCTTTTTGTATCATATGAAATGATTATATACAAAAATATAATATTGCTATTATAAAATTTAACAACTTTTTAAAATTTTAAACAATAAATAAAAATGATGAACATAGAAATGATATATGTCTGTTAAAACACGATTGATAAACTTTAGAAAGCCTACTCCCATAATATTAATTACAAATACAGCTCACCTGATTACGACATCACAATAAAAGATTTTTTTATTTATACCTTAAGAATAAATTTGAAATCAAAAATATAAAACTAATATTGAAAAATGTATATTATTATTAAATATGTTGTCCTATTTTTGCATAAATCTTTTAAATATATATATATATACGTATTAGACTTGTCATGATATATATTTTAAACAAAATAACTATCAGATATATCATTTACTAATATTAAAAAAAAAAAAACTATTAAAGAAAAAAAAGTACTTAATATGCAAATCATGAAAATAAAGGTCGATGAAGGGCAATAACTCTTTTTGACGAAGTAGCATGATATTTAAAAAAGTAATGAGATGTTCTTCTTTAATTGACGGCAGATCAAAAAATTAAAAATACGACTATTTGACCAGAGAATCTAGTCAGTTAAAAGTTTTGACTAAGAAAAAGCCACTTTAATTCTAATATTCTTTTACACTCTTTAATAAAAGTCAAAAGAACTGCAAGAGTAGGTGATCTTTTTTTTTTTCATTTTGTAATTACATATTGGGTTGTCCCTAGAAAAAAGATTTCTTAAATTTATAATATGTTTACAAAGGAATTATGATTAACTTTAATATCATGTAATCTTTGTATTACAAAAATTTTTTATTTAAGGTCTAAAACATTTAAAGTAAAATTAAGTTAATAGATTATTTATTGAACATATTGGATTATGGGGAAATATTTTGTAGAATTTTTTAAAAATAGTATGCGTAGGCGAGTTGTAATATTTTAATTAAGAGAGTTATTAACATTGTTAATGTTAAATACAAAAAAATAAGTCAATTAAAATAATATTAAAATGCATTAAATTTTATTATTTTTTTTTCTTTCTTGATGTTTATTTTTATGATATATTTGATTAATTAATGTTTTTTTTTTTGGAAAAGTTTTTTATCATAATACCTTATTCTTATAGATAATTTTTTTAAACTTTAATTTATTCAATTAATTCTATTGGTAATAATTGACTAAATATATTTTCACCATGACAACAAAACTTACCAATTTAATAGTCCTCCTATCGATGTCATTTATTAATTGTCATTAGTACATTAGTATATTATTTCTTTTTTTTTTCTAAATGTATACAATTTATTAGTTATTATAATATTTTTGTATAATGGAACGTGATGAGGCTTTGAAACTTATCAATCATCACTATCGTTTATTAACACAAATAAAACCAAAAATTGATACATCACCTCCTGTATCATTTTATGCAAGTCCAAAAAGTATTCATTATGTTCCATTTTCTTTAAGAAAGTCTATGAGTTTGGGTGAGTTAAGGAGAAACAATAAATCAACGACTGGAAAAAAATTAATTGTAAATAATAAAAGTGGAAAAGATGCATTAGAAAATTTTGTATTAACTAATAATATTCCTAAGACAACCATTGAATATCAATTAAATTCATTTAATATTAATGCTAGAAGAAGTTTTCTTGAAAAAGAAGCTCAAATATTATCTAATAGAAATAAATTTATTAAAAATTTAGATTTAAAAATTAATAATGATAATTATTATTATAAAAATAAATTACCTATTCCAATTAATGGAATAGTTGATAATTCAAGTTACCATAATAAAGATATACAACCTGAAAAAGGAATGACAAGAAAAAATCAGGTAGATAAAATCAAATTAGGAAGAAATCAATATCTAAAATTTAAAGATGATTGTCTAGAATCTATTTTAGAAAAAAATGTTTTTTCAGACAGAATGATAAAAGAATCTATTTATCAAGAGATGGATAAAAACATTGGAAAAATTTCAATGAATGATATGGAAAGTGTTTTTTTAGAATTATGTGAAGAACTTGGAGTACCAACTAATGGAAAAATGGATATGAATATTCAAGAGAAAAGTTATTCTTTAAAAAAAAGTTCATCCTCATTTAGTAGTCTATCATCTACTTCAAGAAGTATTTCCTCAAAAAAATCTTCATCAAAAGAAAAAAAACAACATTCATTAGACAAAGAAGGTACAAATGAGACAGTAGAGAGTAGTTCAATATCATCTATTAAAAGTAATTCTAATTATTCATCCATTTCATCTACTACGAATGGTATTAAAAGTGGCACAAAAACATCATCAACTTCCTCAAATTTATCAAGTCTTTCAAGTTCCTCTTCAACAAACAGCTCTTCCTCATCTAGAAGTTCTTCATCTTTCAATTAAAAATTAGGCATATGCCTTTTTACTAAATGTACCATCTTCAATAGTAAAAATATTTTTAATAATTTGTATTATCATAAAATAAACCCATTTCTTTTTTTTTTTTTCTTTTTACAAAAGATAAAATGTCTTGAAATAACAAATTCTATTTATTATAAATTCATTGCTTTATTATCCTTAAAATAAATTGCCTTTTGAGTGTCCTTAAGTAAAGATTATTTTTCTCATGATAGATTAAAAATTTTTTGACTTAAACGGTTGTGTTTAATGTTTACAAAGTCTTTTATTGTTTCAAATATTGTTATTATTACAATTTTTCAAAATATTTTGTATTAAAAATTTTTATTATAATGTTTTTACTAAAGTATCATATTTCTCTTATTACTTGTCTTTATACTATTGTCTATGCAATTGATAATAATAATGTATCTAAAATATGGAAAAAGTTTCAACCATTTCAAGATCCTTTAAAAAATGAATTTGGTCTTTTAAAAATAAATACAACAAATGTTTGTATGTCATTAAAATTTGACCTCAAAATTATAAATCTAAATTTGAATCGGACAGATTCTCATATAGAAGTACCATCATTTTCTTCACCAGCTGTCAAACTTCAAGGGTATTGTTTTACTAATACGAAAAATAAAGTTTCAGAAATAAAAGCTCAATGGAAACAAAATGATCGTAAGAAAGTTATTTATTTTCTTTTTACATCCGATAATCTCTCCGATAATACTGAGAATGAATTAAGATGGAGACTTAAAAATGTAACATATATTGAAAAACATGGAGAAGAAAGTATAACATTTAAATCTAAAAAAGATTCTTTTATGGTAACTTCTCCAATACGGTCAAAATATATATGTAGAGATAAATTAAATATAACATTAAGCCATGATAATTATAAAGATATTGTTGTACAATTATTACCAGAAATTGAATTTATACCATTTATTGGTGAAAAAGGATATGGAAGTAATAGTAAGTTAATACTAAATTAATAATAATTTCTTTTTAAAGTATTCATTTGTGAAAGAACAAGAAAAAAATCTTTATCAGAAGCTTTTCAAAGTAAAATGACAATTATTGCTGGTATAGTTCTTGGATTATCAAGCATCTCAGCAATTATAATACATTCTTTAAGGAGAACAATTTTTTCTCCTAATTTTAAATAATACAATTTTTTTCCTTTAAATAGAATAATTAAAAATTTATTTGTATATTATTAATCATATATATATATATTTTTTTTTTCTAAAAAGTTCCTTCAAAAATAATTTTATTAATATACTTTCATTTACCATTTATCTTTTTGCAAAAAGTAAAGCATAAAATTTATTAAAAAAAAAGACAAAAGAATAATTATATTATTATTCTGCTTATTTCAATGATAAATATTCTTATATTAAAATTAAATAAAAAAAAAACTCACTATTTTGATAATTTTCTATAATGATACAAATATATACTATCACCTTAAAAATTATGAAAATTTTTTTAATCAAATTATTTAATGATTTGAAAAAAAATAAATTATCGATTTTCCCACATGTGTGTATTAAAATATTTATCATTTTAATAAAATCATTAAACCACAAAATCAATTACAAATCTTCAAAACAGTAAATCTTCAATTTCATGCATTCAACCCTTCGCATCCTATATATAATGTTAACATTTGCAATACACACTATGTTCTATAAAATAGACAACACACTGCAATATACTCATATATATACTCTCCATTAAAAATATATAGGCTTGGTATAACACATAAATATAACCAAGGCTGCTTATATAAAATTTACACAGACTTTTTATACTCCTATTTCCAATACTACCAATTCTTTATATAATATATAACATCAAAAAGTCTTCTTTATATATGGATGCTTTAGTTAATTTTAAAATGGGGTTATTTGTTAAAATTTTGGTTTATCCAATAAAAATAAATTATACTTATAGATAGGTATGATCATAAAAAAATATATATTAATCAAATTTTCTTTATTTTTTTATCGATATTTTATAAAAACATCGAAAAGAAAAAAAAAATTAAAGAAAATTTTTTATTTTTTAATCGCTCTTATCATGTAATAAAAATACATTAATTTTTATAAAAACATACTTTTTACATTATAACCAAACTAGATAGTAAAAATTTATAGTTGTTTTATTATAATAATACTAATATATTAGATAATTATCATTAACCTTATTAATTAATAGATAATTTGGCCCATTATTTGAACTGATCGTATTATATTATAAAAACTATAAGTATTTATATAAGATAACTAACTAAATACAATACTAATTTCATTAAATATATAAAATAAAAACGGGCTTTGTAAGATTAAAATATTTCACACTTCATATAATTTTCTAATATTTTTTTTTTATCATATTTTTTTCTAAATACTAAATTATATTTGCATTTGAAGCGCAAGGTAAATGTTTTACTACTTTGTTGATTATTTTTATCATAATGCGTTAAAGATTATAGCACATAAAGTTGATACATTTATGTTAGGCGTTGTAGAAGACCAACAGGAAATGCCTTTTAATTTAATTTTGACTCTTTGGTTGACGGAGAATTTAAAATATAAAAAAAAAAATATATCATACATAAGTTTTATAGTCTTAATTGTTTATTAAACTATCTTATTTCATATAACATATATTATATATATATATGAAGTCATCCCTCAGTATTATTATTATTATTGTTTATCTTTGTATCATTAACCTGCCATAACTAAAATGTATATAAATATATCATACACGACAAAAAAATCAAATTCTCTTACTAGGAAAAGTTTTGTATGATCTTTACTCTTACTACTTTTTTATACTAAAGTTTTTAAAAATTTTAGTTAATATATAAATAGTACTATTTTAAGTAACTAAGATAAGTAGTTTAGAAGTTTTACAAAGTTCTTATCTTTAGTTTTAAATTACCACAATTTTTTTTACATTGAATTTTTATATTTTATCGAATAAACAGTATTCCAATACTTGTGAGATGATAAGTATAAGTAGGATGCCTAGTTCTTTTAATAACGTCAGTTGCGTTGTCCATTTTATTCATGTTATTTAAAATCTGGTATATAGTATTAATTTAATAAAAAATTAATCATTCATTTATAGTGTTTTTAATATATATTTTGATTTTAACTTATTCTTATTAAATTATAATCTATCTTCGAACATTTATATGATGATTGGCAGTATAAATTTATAGTCATTATTATTTGAATATATCTCTATGCGCTTGCGTTAACTACTACGCAGCAGTTCACCTTTACCCTTCTTATTTGTGAATGTCATCAGCGCGCGGTATCATCGACCTAACTTTTTTTATTTGTATTTTACCCACCTCTTATACACGGCATTATTTGGTTGTATAAATTTGCCTTTTCAGATCAGATTTTCCATACAGTTAAAGCTGTTTGGCGTACTACCTTGGAGTTTATCTTTACAAAAAAATTATTATTAAACTATTACGAAATGGCAAGACCAAGTAAATCTGTTAACAATGAAAACTCACGTGGAGTTACTAAAAGAGCTAAAAAGGTATGAAACAATATTTATTTAAATTATGATATTTATAATAATATTTTTTTTTTCTATAGGATGCTAATGCTCCAAAGCGTGGGAAATCAGCTTACATGTTTTGGCTAGCTGAAAATCGTGCCCGTCTTACCAAACCAGGAATGGGTGTTACTGATGTTGCTAAGGCTGCTGGTGCTGAATGGAACAAACTTCAAGACAAGCAGAAGTGGGAAAAGATGGCTGCAGAAGATAAGGAACGTTATGAGAAAGAAATGGCCACTTATAAAGCTAACCAATAAATAATTTTATCCTGGAAGCTGACGTTGTCGGTTGATCTCTTTGTTTATTATTTTTGCGCTTTATTTTTTAATTCGGAGATCCATCTTTTCTACCTTTATTGTGGTCCTTATTAAAAAATTGTCTATAATTAAAGTTTTGGATCCTTTCTTTTAAAAATTTTTTTTTTTGTATTTAATTTCAACTTATTTTCCAATAAATTATAAGAAAAATTACCCGTACTTTAAAAGCTGTTAGTAATTTTAGGCAGCTTGTTTTGATACAACTATATGGAGAATTTTGTGGCGCGCATTTGCGACCCGCCAATTTGTTATTCGTGTATATATGGTTTATACATCTCTGAAAGTGAAAGGTTGCATTAATATTAATTGAAAAAGACCGTCTAAATTATAAGATATAAACACCAAAACGAGTAAGTCGAGTAACTCTATGAATATTTTTTTTAGCTAATAAAAATAAAAATTTAATAAATTGAACAAGAAAAAAAAAAAGTATATTGTTTAATTATATTTATTTTGCAAAACTTTCAATAACTATAAAATTTAATTTAAGTTATAAATAGTGTAAGCATGCTAGTTTTTTTTTAAGTGGTATTATAATAAAAAAAAATTTATTAAAAACAATAATATATACAGCAAAATTTCAAAAAAAAAATATAATTGAACGAATTAATGTGTTAAAGTAATCCCATTAAAGCTTTCAAAAAATTACCCATTTAAATAATTTTTAAAGAAATTAACTTAAACTGCATTAGAATGCATTCTTTTAAAATGACTAATTTTAACAATTCTAATATCATTCTGGTTATCATCTTGCATACTTACTAATGGTTTTTGAGAATTTCTAAATGAATTATGGAGCCGATAATCATTATTTTGCCGTAATTTAAACCTGCTCTGACTATGTTTTCTTAGTGATCCACTGTTATTGTCAGAGGTGAATGTAGATGAATTTCTCATTGATACAATATCTGATGTTAAACTTAAAGTTTTTGTTTTATCTATAGTTTTCGTTACACTTCTTTTTGAAAATGTTGCTCTTATATTTTGAACACCATTAGCAATTGTTGAGATTACTTCAGATGCCGGAATTAAATCTCTAAATCTTGATCGTTGTTTTAAAGTAAGCCAAAATAATATAGGATTTAAGACGACAGTTGACATTGCAATACTATGAAAAACAACACCATAAAAGTATGGTTGTGAATGAAGATGTGGGACAGCAATGTCTATAAAAAAAATTTATATATATATAAATTAATTAATCAAAACTTACTGAAATCTTTTGTAATATTATAAAGCGTCAATGGAAACCAACATAAAATAAATGCTAAAACCATGGCAATTAAAATATAATTTACTCGTCTCTTTCGATTAACTGCTGCACTCCTTTGTGAAGCTGTTAATGAATTTGAAAATTGAACATTATGTATTATAGAATCTTTAGCTACTTTATGAAGAATTCTCCAATAACAATATGTAATTATACCCATAGGCACTATGAATTGAAATATTAATGCTATTAGACCATATGTTTGTCTTGTTGATTCATCTTGCCATGTTTCTTCACAAAATACTCCACAAAGTGGTTTATTATCCTCAAAAGAACTTGTGAAAGCCTCCCCCGATTTGAGATCAGAATTTACAATTGGCGGTATATTGGCTAATATAGATAATATCCATATTAAAACAGTAATAACAGTTGCTTGTTTTATTGATACTGGTTGTCTGATTGGATTTACTATATGTATAAATTTATCTAATGCTATAGCACATAAAGACCAACTAAAATTTAAAAATTTTTATAAAAACTTTTTGATTGTATATATATATTTTTACTATATATTAAAATGTCTTTATTTTATGTAAAAAAAAAATAGTTTACTTTATGTTTCTATTATAAATTTGTGGTATTTAAATAAATTATACCATAGAGAGTTATTATTTTTCAAATAAATTTATCTTTTTATATATATTGGAAAAATTTTATTGATGAATTAGAAAAAAAAATTTTTTTATTTATTTTTATTTTTTTATTAAAATACCTGCTAACAAATACTGCACAATTTGATCCTAGTGGTGTTAATCTACACATTATTAATCCTAATGTCCATTTTTTTTCTCTTGCATAAATATAAGTTAATGGAATTCCAAAACAACACAATATTAAATCTGTTACCATAAGATTCATTAAAAATATATTTCGTGCATTTCGAAGTCTTTTATTTTTTAAGACAATAGTTATCACACCACCATTACCAAATATTCCTATTATCATTAAAGCAGCATAAGTAAACGTAATTAAAAAACGTATAATGGGATAACTAAAATATTATTATTAATAATAAAAAAAAAATAATATTTCTTTTTTTTTTATTTTTATATATATAAATAAATTGGGATAACTATTTATTTTATATAAAAAATTGATTTTTTTTTTGGATAAAATTTTATATAAAAATTTTTGTTAAATTAAAATATGACCTATTCTTAAAGTGAATATATATTATTAAAGAGAAATAATTAACTTTTCTCTAAGAGGTACTCATAATATATTACGTTTTCTTTAAACAATTAAAAATCTCTTTTAATATCAAAGTTGTTTAGCTTCAAATATTATTCCGATTATGAGAATATATTAGATTTATTTGGTCATGTAAGTTATTTTAATATCCATATACATTGGTTTTACATATAAAATAATCTCGGGAGATTTATCATGAAGATGATTAATATCTAAACTTTTTGAAATAAAACTTTTGTTAGTAAAAATAAGTATTTATAGTTAAAAGTAAAACATTATATTTAAAAAAAAAAAGATTCTTGATTAGTTGTATAAGTCATATAAAAAAAAATGGTTTCTATATATATATATCAGTTTATCAATGAATATTTGAAAATTTTAAGAACAACCTATTTATCTTAGTAAAATTTATATATTTGATAACATCATTGGCATATTCATTTCCAATTGCAATGATATTTATCATTATCATATATATATATATATATATTTATAATAGCAGCTAACTTGCAAAAATAAAAAGATTACTTATAATAATAAAAGAAACGGAAATGTAAAAAAAAAAATTATTTTAGTCTTTTATACTTACGTTGTCCATTCAATTTGATTTGGATTAATAGATTGGAATAAATCCTTCAAATCATGACACGTTCCATTTTCTTCCATTTAAGCAAATATTTAGGAAAAATAAAATAATTTTAGCATTAAATTTGATTCTGTAATCTATTGAAAGGTAAATAACACAATATTAAAAATAATAGAATAAAAGAAAGTAATAAGTTGTAATAATGATAGATATTAGATAAAGAAAAATTGCAATTTTTTCAATATAATTACTTAAAAGATGTCATTTGCTTAATAATAAAACAGTCATTCCTTTATATTTTATAAATAATCTTAAGAAAATACTCGTTGCAAATATTTAGGAAGGCGTGTCTATAAAAGTATGAACATTGCAAAAACTCTACTCTTTCATACACATTATAGGAACATGAATTGGTTGTAAAAATTGTGATTATTATAATTTAAAAATGGTATGAAAAAATTGAATATTTACTCTTTTATTAAGTAAATGGTAAAGAAATTGTGAAAATAAGTATCGTGGGAGCAACAGAATAGAATGATGAAAGAATAACTAAATTTTTGAATGATTGTAAAAATTGGAACATCCCAATTTAAACGATTAGAATATGTTAATGACATATCATGATAAAATTTTAAATAGTCTAAAAATTTTTTTTTTAACAATATTATTATTAAATTTATAAGTTTATAAAAACCAAAAACAAAATTAAAAATAATTAAGTAGATATTTAAAATGATACAATTTGAATAAATATATTTATAATAATAGATATTAAAGATTTTTTTTATTTTACTTTAAAATATTAAAGTTAAATATTTTTATTGAATTAATTAAAAATAGTTCTTTTATAAATGTCAATTATATTTTTAGTAATATTAAAAAATAATTAATGTTAATTTTATTATTAACCTTTATATAAATAAATAAATTTTAATGATAAAAAAAAATACTTTTTTTTTATTGTAAAAAATAATTATTAAAAGTTTAAAAAAATTATATACATATTTATAAATTATATATATATATATTTTTTTTTTAAATTTAGTTTCAATAGAACATGAAAATATTTATATATAAAAAAGTGATAAATCAAAGTGTCATTTTCTACAACTTTAAATTTTTTTTTAAAAACATTAAACTATATTTAAAGAAAATAAAAGTAGATGTTTCTAACAATATATGAGCTTGATATAATAATAACTATGTCATTTTTGACTATTTTTAAATTTTTAAAAATTATATGATAGAAACAATAAATGTTTGAATCAGATGAATGTTTAAAAGTAATATGATGCCGAAACCTTAAGTTATTTTTTAACATCATTTAATGTAATAGAAATTTAGTGAAGTAAGGTTAATAAAAGTTATCCGGTAGCACGCAAGTCAACAATTTTTATAATAATAATAATCGTGTTTTACTAAAGCATTAATGTTTTGAAAATGTTAGTGATAGTTTTTGTCTTTTAGTACTCATTAATATTCACAAAAATCTTTTTTAAATAATTATTAAAATAAATTACAGTAAGAAATAAAAAAAAATGACCTTTAAATTTATGTATTTTACAAACAAATAAATAAACAAAAAAAAAACAACAATAATAATAATGTTCTTTTATAAAATCTTTAGTTATTATTATATATATATATATATATCATTGACTATTTTGTCAAAAACAACCATTTAGGATATTCTTATTACAATCTTGAGCTATATTTATATTTAACCACAAATAAAAATGGGTAAATAACGTTGTAAAAAAATTGTAAAAAAAAGAAATAATTTTTCTCGCTTTACCATTTTCAATAAGGTAATATAAAAATATTATCTATAAAAAAATTTGTTTCCAAAAAAAAAAAATGTTAGTATGTTTAAATAAGATAAAATGTTACAAATAATTTATATTTTTATTCAAATAATTAGCATGCTTATATAATAAAATGTAAAAAAAAAAAATTTTTTTTTCTTGAAATTAAAAATATGTATTTTCTAATTAACTATTATATAAATTATAAATGTTATTATCTAACTTGTTAATATAAAATCAATTCATTATTTGAGAGAAATTTTTATTATAGTTATAAATTTTTATAAACATGAAAAACTAAGATATGTAGTTATTTAAGATATTTTAATGAGTAGGTAAATATAAGATATAATGGTACAAAGAGAAATCATTAACAATAATATAATTAAAAAACTAAGAATATATATATATATATTTTTAATGAGTCAAAGTAGTGTATTATTCATTTAAAAATTTTTAGGGATCAATGAGTAGCAAATTGGATCTTCCTCAGATTTAACAGTTGTCATGCATATAATTACTAATTTTTAATCAACTTGTTATAATGTTATTCTAAATGTTATAAAGCTGTGTTTTGCTATTTAATGTCATAAAATATTAAAAGTACAAATTGTAGTCATTGTCATATGTTATTTAGCTTTGTAATTTGATAATAAGAAAGGACAAATAACTTTTTTAGTTTTTTTTTTATGTTAAAAAAATATATAAATAGATTTCATATAAGATAAATTTCACATAGAAAGCAGTTTTGTTTTTATAAATTTTTTTTTATTATCATTATTAGAGAAAAAATAAAAACAAGATAAAAATAATTGAAACATTTATATATAAATGGTAACTGTTCCTTTCTTATATATATTTAATTAAAATATATCAATTAATTTTAAGATATAAAGTATGATTTTTATGATTAATCATTTAAAACAGATATACTAGATAAAAATAAAGTATAATTTAGAACATGAGACAATTTAAAAAATTTATTATAATGATACTAACATTATATAAAGTACATTAAATGAAAATATAAAGTATTAAAGTAATTCGAAAATATGGTTTAAAATTTTCAATTTTACAATTCTTTTCTGTTTGAATTTTTTATGTTGAATAATAAAATAAATTTTAGGAAGACGTAATTAGTATTAGTTTTGTATTGAAAAACTTTTACTCGTTATAATATAGAAGTAATAATAAAGAATTAGATAAAAAATGCAAATTTTTTATAATATTTGACATAATCATTAAAAATAGTATTTCTTAATTTTGAATATAATTTAATATAATCAAAGAAAAAAAAATTTGCAAATATATATATAAAAAATTCAAAAAAAAAATCATTATTAAAAGGAAAAAATAAAAGAAATTTTTATTAATTAGTGATAATTATTATTAAAATTTAATTTTTTTTTTTATGTTTTTAGTAGAATGAATATGAATAATGGGGAAAAAAATATTTGTGTACCGGTAGGTACGGGAATTCAATGTGATGACCGTCGAATGTGTGCTTTATGTTCTGGAAGTATTGGTGAAGAAGCTTTAATGGCTATGCATAGATTATGGCATCCAGAACATTTTGTTTGTAATGGTTGCAAAAAGCCTATTAAACAAACATACCAGGTATATAAAAAAAATAATAAAAATATCATGAATTAAATTATTAAATTTTTTTTTTAATAAAAAAATAATTTTATTATATTTTTTTTTTTTAGATTGCAGATAATATTCCATTTTGTATTCCTTGTTTTGCTACAAGATTTAATCCAAAATGTGCAGCATGTAATGAAACATTAGTTGATACCTGTCTAGTGGCATTAGAAAAACACTGGCATCCAAGATGTTTTAAATGTACAATGTGCCATAAACCACTTCCGAATGGTGAATTTTATACAGTGGACAATAATCCTTATGATTTGGATTGTCATTGGGCAGTAAGATTAGATAAAAGAAATGAAAGAATGGAAATACGAATGTAAACAATTTATTTTATATTAATGATACATGTTTTCTAATTATTAATAATAGATTGTTAACAATTAAAATTAAAAAATTAATTGATTGAAAATAAAAACTTAATAATTTTATTTTTATAAAATTTTAATTTTTATAAATCTTACTATTCAAATTATATTTATATAATAATTTATGTTATAATAAATTAAAAAAAAAAAGTCAATTTAAGGGCTTCTTAATATAAGTGATTTTATAAAAAAAAAGTTTGTTAAAAATATTATTTTTTTATATCTTTCAATATCTTTTTAATATGTTAATTTTCTTAAAAAGACACATGTTTGGATATAAAATTTCGGATGTTTTATTTTACCATTCAATTATATTCATTTACAATATGATTATATAATATAATAAAAAAAAATAAGTAACAAAGAGTATGCTAAATTTATAAAAAAAAAGAAAATATTATTAAAAATTAAATTAAATAAAATTTTATTCTCGTATATATATATATATATTACCTAATATGTATATATATAAATATGTATAATAAATATTAAAATTTTCCCTAAATTGATAATGTATACAGCTAAATATTTAAGAATAATATGTATATATAAATTAGTCAACAACTAAAATAGCTACAGTTATTAATATATCTCTATCTGTATAGTATAATAAAAAATGTATGAAAAAAATGTATAACAAATAAGATATAAGTCATCTTGGATCGTAGCATTTATCATTTTAAGTTAAAAAAAAAAAACGATTGATTTATTAGTATTTATTTAAAAAATTTTTTCTTATGCATTTTAAAAAATTCAATTTATATATAAAAAAAAAATTTAATATCCTCAAAAAGTTATTTTTTTCCGTTATCTTAATTTTTTTTTACAACAAAAATTTACAAATATTTATTTAAAATTTATGTACTATGTGATAAATTTATACCAAGTAAAATATTTTTTTTATTATTTCCTTTTTTTTAAAAAAAAATTAATAAAAAAATTTGTGTATTGTTGTAGAAGTATTATTGGACAAAGAAATACATATAAATATAATAAAAAATGAGAGATTGTTAAAGTTTCTATTACTTTGTTGTAATGATTATTGATACTAGACAAAATTAATATTAATTTGTTATTCTAATTAATTAAATAAATAATTCATTAAGATTTTTCTATAAAAAGTCAAAATATTTAAATTAGTTACTTTTTCATTATAAAATTTTTGGTATATTTAATTAAATATGAAACAAATTGTGAATTTAGCTAAAAGTAGTAAAATTTTTCCTTTAAAATTAACTTTTTTAATAAAAAAATAAACTTAGACTGTGGGAAAAAAATGCAAAATTCATATTTCATTAATTTGAAATAATATAAAATTTATGATTAAACTATACAACTATAGAAAGATAATAATTATATGATAAAACAAACTTTACTAGAATACAAATTGTTATTTTAGCCATATTTTGTAATATTTTTAAAAAAAATTTATATATAAATGATATTTTAAGGAATAAAAAAAGCCAAAGATATGTTTTATAACAAAAAAAAAATAATTGTAGCATCAAACATTTATATATTGTCCTTCAAAGTAAAATTATTTTTAATAACAATTATATTTATAAACTTTACATTTTTAGTTATAACTTATACATTTCATTATAAAATAGATCTTTGATAAAATGTTTTATATAAAAACTATACTAATTTCTCCTTTCATAAACAATTTATTTATCAAAAGTAATTAATTTTTTTTTGTCATAAATTTGTTCAAAATAAAATCTTATTAAAATAAACATAAAATAAAACATTTCTTCATAATTATATTTATGGTTAAGACTAAAGAGTACAAAAGTATTGTAATATCTTGGAAATAATTATATTAAATAAAAAAAAAATTGCAAAAATAAAAAATTAATATAAGGTAATTATTTAATAAATAATAAGTTTTAAGAATTTTTTTTTATTACAGATTAAAAATTGTTTTAAATAAGGAATTTATAATTGTTAAAGTAGTATTTAATGATTTTAATTTTAAGGAAAATAATTTTAATGAACTATTTTCTTAAAATCTAATATAACTTAAATTTATAATTAAGCGGTTGTTTTTTTTGTAATTATATAGGTATAATAAAATAAATAGTTTTAAAGTCATTACGTATTTAAATAAAAACATTATATAAAATTTAGGACTACTTTTAAATTAAAATTTATACATTTATATATATATATATTAGAAAAAGTTTTATATAATACAATAATATGTTAATAGTTTTTATAATGATAAAATAAAATTCAAAATCTAAAAAGAAATTTTTAACAAATGGTTTAAAAATAAAATTATATATCATGAACAAAGAATAAATAATTTTTTTTTATATTTATATTAATTCATTCAAGAAATCTAAAAAATATTTTTATTGTTTTAAATAAATTGAAAAAAAAAAAAATCCTAAAACATTTGGAAAAATAATTGAACACATTTATATACATATATTTTTTATCAAATAAAAACATTATTTTTAAAGTATCTGATACTAAATACATTAATTTGTCTTCAGAAAAGTTTTAAACAATTTACTTCATATTGGCATAGAAAAATACTTATATAAATTAATGTTTTAGAATTTAAATGTGGTATAATTTATTTAATAAAAGATAAACGATAATATTTTTTGAAAAAATAAATAATGCTAACATAAATAAAAGTATGATTAATATTTTGATATTTTATGATTATAACATCATATTTTAAAATAATATAATATTTAGGTAAAGAAATTTTTACCTCATATTTTTATTTTTTTTTTTCTAAATTAATAAAGTAATATTAATTTTTGAGATGAAAAAGATTGCAAAATATCTTCTTCTTCATTTTTTTTATCTACTTTATGATAAATTTAAAACTTGCAACAATTATTTATGTTTTTGCAAAAATTTTTATAGTTTTTAAATAGCAACTGTAAAAGATAAATATATACATCTATTATAATTATTATTTATAGAATTATGTTTTGTTTAGCTAAATAAATTATAATTTTCTATATATAAAATTTTGCTAGATAGAGGAAATTATAATTTGCATTTTTTTTTTAGATAAAAAAAAAATATTATTGTTTTTTGTAATATCTATGTATTATTATATTTTTTTTTTATAGATTTATCTCATTTAATAATAGTATACAATTTAGTAAAAAATTATTTAGAAATCAAATATCGAAGTTATGTAGTTTAAGAATGCATAATAAAAATTTTTACTATAAACAAGAATAATTAATAAATTGACGTTATAATCTGTTTTTTAAAAAAATTATATCTAGAAATGACATTAACTTATGTCACATAGATTTTATAATATTATAACTAAATAAAAGTACAGTTAATATATTTAAATCAAAAAACATCTTAACAATAATTATAAAATTTTTAACTAATATATTAAGTTTGACTATATATATATATATATAAATTTATATTTTTAAATTATGATTATATATTTGAAAATTTATTTAATAATGATTCTTTGATTACAATATCATATTAAAAACATCTTTATATTATAATAAAGTTTTGTTAAATATTATATATATTAAATTTAATTTTAAATTAATTAAATTCTACCATTAATAGTATATATTATAACTAAAAAACATATCTTAAGAAAATGCTTAAAGGAAAAACAAAAGTTAATATAATAATAAAAGTTATTAAATCAAATGTACAAGTAATTTTTTTTTCTATTTATATTATCCATGATAATTTTCATGCGACAAAATGAAGAAAAAAAAAAGTATATAAAAACAGTAAAAATTTACTAATTAATAATTTTAAAACTAAAGTATATTTTTATCAATGTTATTGTAGTAGGAAAAAAAAAACTATAAATAATATTGAAAATAATTTTCTAAATAATGTGTTATAAAAACAACTTGAAGTGATAAATATGATATATAAAAATCAATTTAAAACAAGATTATACATTGTTATTATCAAGATAACGTCTTAAAAATAGTTTTGTAATAACAAATAATTTAACAAATGTTTAACTTTTTAATATTAAGAAATACACATTTACAATTTAATATAATAAAAAAATTGTTAAGATTATATATGTATATTATATATTCTTAATTAATAATTAAAATATTCAACCACTGAATAATTATTAATTAAAGATTTATACAATATTTTTTTACTTTTACTATATAATAAATAAAAAATTAATAATAATAAATAAGCACTAAAGTTTAAAATTTCAAAGAATTATTTGTATATATAATTAAAATTAAAAATATATTATTTATGAAATCTAACGTATTTTTTTAATACAAAAAAAAAAAAATTGATACACATTAAGTATATCATTAAATCTATTTTAAAAATCAAATGATAAATAAATATTTTTTTTTATATTTATTCAATAATAGTGCAATATAAAAAAAAAATCTTTTAAAAAATAGTTGTTAAAATTCAAAGTAAACATTTATGATAAAAGTTAAATCTTTAAATATATCTTCATTTATTTTTTATAACAAAAGAAAATATTTAGGTTATAATTTTGAGAAAATAATTATTAAAAATGATAAAGGTAAATATTTTTTTATATATTTATATATAAAATATGATTCTTTCATTTATTAAGAAATTAATAATATAAGATATATAAATACTACAAAGTACTTCATATTTTTAAATATAAAGATATAATAAAATTTATTAAATTTAAAATAAATAAGTTTATACAATTTTAAAATAAATAAGAAACTTTTTGTTTCTATTTTAAATCTATTATTGTTTCAATATATATGTAAATTTTAAAAAATGTTATAATGTAAGATAAAACTTAAAGTAATACAAAAATCTTAAGAAGACTTAGTTCATAAACTAAATTTAAAATATTATTAAGAAATACTATTAGTATATCTTTTATAAAAGGAAATAAAAAAAAAGTATTAACATGTATATAATTTTCTTACTTTCAAATACTTTATACATCAATTTAATCTTGAAAAATAAATTTTTAAAAAAGTTAATAATATAAGTAAAGAAAATTATAAATTTATTTATATGATAGTTTAAAGAAAATAGAATGTTTGAAATTAAATTTTATATTATTTAACAAATAAATACTTAGATAATAAATAAATAATATTAATATATAAAAAATAAAACAATAAATTTTTTATTTTTAATAAATTATTAATGATAAATATAATGAAAACAAAAAAAATATATATAATATATTACTACATAATATTTATATATTTAAAAAATTAAATAAAATTACTATTAGATTCATCTGATTCACAGTCATCCTCTTGTAATAATGTTCTATGTAAACGGTAATTTAATCTTCTATTACGACTTTGTAAGGTATAATAATTATTTGAATTAGATAATTCATCATTTTTTTTACTATGATTATATGTATTCTTTAATAATTTTTCATATGGTGGTGGTGGTGTAGAGGATGATTCTGATGTATTTGATTTTGTATATGTATTTTTTTTACTATTATTAATTTTTCTATCATCATTAGAAATTAAACTTGAATTATTACGATTATTTATTTGTTTAACAACACCATATGTAGTTGATAAACTTGCAGCTGATGGTGGTGGAGCATAAAATTTTATATATTGTCCATTAATTTGTGGCATTCCATCATAAGCTGTTGTGTATGATGAATCAATTGTATAATGATGAACATTAAAATATGAATTACCAGTTCTATCAAAAACATCTTGATGTTGTAATTGATTTGAAGATTGTGAATTTAAAATATAAGAATTTTCATTGTTACAACCTACAACAGATGGTACTGTATATGTTTTTAAAGCTACTTCAACAACAGGATTTTGTGAATTGTTTTGTCTTTGATTTAACAATACATGAGTTTCAGTTGACCTATTAATATCTATATTCTTTTTCTTATTTCTTTTAAAACAATTAATAAATATAATACATAAAAGTAAAATAAATATAGTAATACCTATGCCAAAAATTATAAAATTAAATGTTTTATCACGTTGATTAAATGTTCCTTTTATGTATCCTGTAGCTTCAATAATACTACATAAATTTTTTGCCTCATCAGTTGAATTGATACAATCTGAAATACCATCACATAATTTATATCTTTCTATACAACCATCGTAATTTGATCCTTTTCCAATATTTATAAATGATGTTTTTATTGAAAAATCAAAAGTTGATTTAATTTCACAATCAAATTGAGTTTGGGGATTTTCACATTTACAATACATTTCATCTGACTTATCTGGACAGTCTATTTTTCCATCACATATCTCAAATTTTGATATTGATTTTGATCCAGTTAAACAAGGCCATAAACCAACATCAAATTTTAATAATTTATCTGAATCCATTGTTTGAAATTCATTATAATAACATATATCAGTATTTTCATCTGATGTATCCATACAATCAATTATTCTATCACATTTTTTTGATATATGAATACATTGAAGACCATCACTACAACTAAATTGATATGATTTACAGGGTATTGTTGATATACAATTATTTAAATTATCTGGATCTAATCGTAAATTGTAGGGACAAAAACATTCAAAATTTAATTTTCCATAAGAAAAATCTCTTTGACTTCTACATAAATGTGAACATTCTGAATTTGTACAGGCAAATGTTTTAATTATTGTATTTTCATCCTGTGAAACAACTCTTTCAATTATTTTAAAATTTCCATTATGATTTGGTGAGTAATAATGAATAGGTATTAAATCATTAAATCCACCAACATTTGATGAGATATTATATGAAAAAAGAAATAATCCAACATTTGCTCTACTATTTATGCCAATAGCCATATAATTATGAGAAAGTGCAATACCTGTCATTCCAAATGCCTGTGAAATATGTATTTTGTCATTTATATTTAATTGTTTTCTTAAATCTAAATCAATATGTACATCTTTTGAAAAAATTGTTGATGGGGAAACATAAATTAATCTTTGTGTAAATTCATCAATTGATAATGATAATGAATGCCATGGTAAATCATCAGTTGAAGTGTATGATAATGCTTTACAATTACGACCATCAAAACGGCATCTTATTATTTGACTTGTTGTATCCGTTAATGCATTTATAAAAAATAAAACATTTAATTTACTAAATACTACTAATTGTCGGGGTGAATATTGATTTTCTGGGATAATTGTACCACTATATTGAAGATTATCACTAGGAGTTATACGAAATGAATGAATAGATGATGAGTTAAATGAATTTCCTGTTGAACATGATAAAAATATTTGCCTTCCCTGAATATCTAATGATAAATAATAAAATGTTTTACATAATGAATATTCTTTAATTTCATCTAATGTTATTGTTAATATTGTATTATTAAATGATGAACGATAGATATAATTTGGATTGGTTGAATCTATCCAATAAAAATATTGAAATTTTGATAATGGATCAAAAATTAATGAATGAATTTCACCAATATTTGGTATATCAAAATAATATGGTATAGAATTTGAAAATATTTCTTTTATATTTGATGATTTTAATATAGGCATTCTTAATAATTTATTTCCTTCAGATATCATTAAAAATTCACCATTTATTTTACATTTTCCATTTTTTTTATCTAATTCAAAATGATCATTACATAAACATTCATATTCAACAAAATTTTTAGGTATACATAAATGATTACATTTATTTCTTTCATTTTCTTTTCCACATGGATTTTGATTTTCTATTCCTTTAAAAATATTTAAATTTTTTTTATTATAAATATTCATTGATATTAAATCATCAACCTGTTCCAACACATCAACTTTATCATCTTCATATAACATTAAAGTGCCATTAAGTTTGTTAAAAAAATATATTTTAGATAAATAAGTTGTTAAATATAATGGATGAAATTTTACTGATGAGTATAGTTGTTTTTTTTTTGAACCATCAAAATCAGATGAAAATAGTAAACCAATTGATGTATGAATTGAGGTTGTTGACCAAAATATTTTTTTTGTTATACTATCAATTGTAAATGATGTTATTGGATTTTTTGATTTATGAATAATAAAAATATTTTCGTAATTTAAAAAAATTGAGGTACGGGCAATTGTCATAGAATCATTAATAAAATATATCATATTTTGGGTATTTTCAATAGTTACAAATATAGGATCAATATTTTTCCATAAAAATGTCCTCCTAACAGTACCGCTTTTGTTTATAATTTCAATACGTTTTAAATAACCATTTGAAAAAAATATGTTTCCTGTTATTTCATCAATTGTAAGGCCTGTTATCATTGGTGCTGAGGTACTCATTAAAAGTGTTTCTGTTTTATGATTTAATAAATTTATTTTTTTAATAAATCCAATTTGTTGATGAAATTGACTTGGATTTCTTCCTGTACCAGCAATTAAAATATATTTTCCATCTTTTGTTGGTTTGATAAATTGAATTGAATCTGAAATATCATCTAAATACATTCTTTCTTGTATAATTGTTCTAGGTTCAGTTAAACTACTTTGTACCAAATCATCATCAATAGAAAATCTTGAATATATAAGGCTCACTTCAATTTCTATACATTCTTTAAAATTTAAACTATTTAAAACCATACCATTTGGACATAAACATTTAATATCATTACTATCAACAATAGAACAAATATGAGAACATCCATAATTTTTACAATCTAATTTAGTATGATTTTTTTCTTTTACATTTACCGCTTTTAATCCTCTTTGATTTCCATTAATAATATTATCAGATATCTGATATATATTCATCTTTTTAATACTTTCATCTAAATATTCATATGAGGAATCATTATTGTTATTTTCAATATCATCTAATATAATATAATTAACTCCACGATCATTAATTGAATTGAAGTACAATTTATTATCTAATTTTGAAATTGATTGTGGATTATGAAGACCACTAGTTATAATTTCAACATTTCTTCCATCATTTAAAGATGCCGATAAAATAGAATTTGATCCACTTTCAGCCCAATAAAATCTTCCATTTTCTGAGTCAATCTCAATTCCTGTTGGATATGATTCTAAAGGTAAATGTATAAGAGATGTCTCCTTATTTCCATTAACTTGTAATCTTTTTATAGTATAAGCAGAATGTCTTTTTTCATAAAATAATACAGTACCTGTATTTTTGTCAAAGGCAAATGTATTAACTTTTTTAAGATATTTTGAAAAATAAATTATTTTTCTTGCCTTTGTTTTTAAACTCATCATTTCAATTTTTCCATTACTTGAATCTAACCATATTATGTTTTCATTATGATGATCAATTTTAAATGAGTCAATAGTTTCACTTTTGTTAGATGTTAATATTTCTTCACTATAATTACCATTAAATTTAATACGCCTAACTATGTTTTTATTTTTTTTATCTTCAATCCAATATATATATTGGTTAAAATTATCATAATCTATATCTAAAATTATTGAATTTTCATTATTTTCATGATTTTTTATAGAATTATATGTCATAACAGATCTAGGAATAAATTCATCAGTATCAAGAGAAATATATAATAATCCTGAGGCAGATGCTATAAATAAAATTTTATCAATTCCATTAGGATTACATGTTTTTTTATCTGATAAAAGACTAATTCCAACAGGACAATGACAAGAATAGAATGGTTCACCAGGATGTAAAATACAAAAATGACTACAATAACCATTATTTATGGCACAAGGATTTGGATTAATTCTTTCTGGTTGATTTTTATTTCCAATAAAACTAAAATATTCAATATTTGTTGAATTAGTAATAGTTATTTTTGTTTCTTTGCAACTACCAATTTTGCATGCCTCTATTTCTCCATATATTTTTGTAAGACTACTCCAAAATATATTATTTTCAATTAATCCTATTTGAAAAGCATTAATATTATTAATTATTGATCTACATGAATCTCTTTGATACATTTCACATGAAATAATTTCATTTAAAGAGGTACTTGTTTTTGAAGAAATATAGTATAATTTTTTACTTACAATATCTAATGATAAAGATGATATTTTGTAAACTTTATCAATAGTATAATAATTCTCTTGAAAAGGATGTTTTTCATGATGTTTTCCATTAATAAAACTTCTCTCAACTCTTTTACCATTACGATTTATCCAATACATATATCCATCTAAAGGATCTAATGATAAACTTTCTAAATTATTAAGACCACGATAAATAATTGTCCCACATTGTGTTTTATTATTTTCAATTTCTTTACATACATCTATTCTACCCGTATTTTGAATTGAATCTGTATTAACTCCAACAAATAAATTATTTGTCGTCCAGTCAAATGCTATACTACTAACACTCTCCTCATTTATATGTTCAATTATTTCCATTTTTTCCTCTATGGTACCATTATTTAAATTTACAATACGAATAAAGTCATTGTTTCTATTATTTTCAATCCAATTCTCAAAAAAATATCCTTTTCTTTTTTTCCAAGCTCCTGTCATTATAAGAGGAAAAATTTCATTAACTTTTGAAAATATATTTTTACTAGATATAAATTGATAATTTGTATTTTCATCAAATTCATTAAAATTTTTTGTAAAATTAAATATAATAATATTTGATTGTTTTTTAGCTAACATAAATACTGATGATGTACTTTTTAATGAATTATTATGGGATATATTTTTTAATGTAAAGATACCTAAAAATAAAAAGGAGTTTAATATATGATAAGAATGATTGATTATGATTAATGATATGTTAACTTTATAAATGAATTACTTTTTTTAGTATAATATTTATATATTTAAGTGTTTATAATTAATGTTATAAATTATAAGAATAATGAGTGAAGGACAATGTAATAGATTATATGAATCTTTTGATGTTAAACTTACCGGTAATAAAATAAGTTAAAAATAATATTAAATACAAAAAGAATAGTTGAGTATTGTATGGTAAAACAACATTTACCGACTTTTTATTTCTATTCATAATTTTTAATAGTTTTAAAATTGACTTTTTAATGATTATATAATAATATTTACTTTTGCACATATACCAATAATGTGATATGAATATTTTGTTATAAAGAAGCTAAATAGCTTATAAAATAAAAATTTACTCCAAATGTATTGTACATTTAAGATGTAATTTGTATTTATGAAAAGAAAAGATAGCTAATATAGATAAAATAAGAAATAGTGATTATATAAATTTAAGGCAAACTAAAATAGAGAAAAATTAGTTTAAAAAAATAAAGAGAAAATAATACAATTTATAATAAAAGAAAATTTAAAAAAGGACAATAAAGAAGTTATATATATATTTTTTTTCTTTTAAATATAAAAATATAGAAATTAATTTTATATTCATTATATTAATAAAGAAATTTTTTTAATGTTTTATAGCTTATTTTATTTTAAATACTTTAAGAAAATTAATTACAAGCCTTCTATACTAATCATTCTTAAACTTTCACTATAAACTTTTTTTTTCGGCATTTTCCCTTAATATTTAAAATTATCTCTTTCATTATTCACATGATGAATAGTGTGAATGACCTTTCTTTAATAAGCATATATATATCTTAACATAAAAAGTATCACTAAACTAAAACTATAAAAGAATAAATATAAACTTAATAATCATAATATTTAAAGATAATAAAAGAATATAACAGTAAGAATATTGATATGGTATAATTGTATTAACACATTATTGTAGATAATATAACATATGTGAAAATACTAAAGACTTTTGGTCCATCATACAATAGTGTCAATCGTTTAATTACCACATTTTAAACATATGGATAAAGATTTATTAGAAATCTTTTTAAATTAAAATGTTAATGAATTAAATTAAAGAATAGGATAAAAATATATGATAGTTTTAATAGATAAATTTAAGAAAAATTGCCATAAAATATTGCTTTTGTCGTGTTATCTACTTTAAAATTTATACTACAAAAAAAAAGAAAGTAATAAATTAAAAAATAAATATATTAAGATATTTATATTTCTATAAATATAAATATTAATGAAAATAATATATTTTTAAAATAAGTTAAAAAAAAATTTTTTTATTATTTTTTTTTTTATTATTAAAATATGTTATATATTATCTAAAAATATATATATAATTTTAATTATAACCATTGATGTTTTTAAAATATAATATTAAAATTCCAAAACAATCTTATTTTAATACAAAAAAAAAACCAAGATGTTAAAAGTTATAAATGACCTTTTTTTGTTAGTAGATGAGTTACACTTATTGTACAAATTCCCATGAATATTTATTATATAAAATCAATTATTTGGTAAAATCAAAATGATTTGTGTGTTATAATTATATAAAGCTATAAAAATTACTATTATGCTTAATAGTAATATCATTACATAAAATAATTTTAAGTATATTTTATGCTTTTATATATATATATAATAATGATAAAATAAAAATAAATATTTTAAATAAAATAATATTTATTTCTTTATTTATTACAGTGAAAAAATTTGTCAATGTAAAAAAGAAATATTCTAAAGAAAGATGTTTTAAAATAGTTTTAAGTAAAAATAAAATAAAAATATAAAGCTATTAATCCGAGAATAATAGTATATAACTTGGGAAGATATATTGCATTTATGTTAGAAGTAAGTACAACATACTACATAATCTAATAAATAATTATTAACATTAAAAGTAAACTTTTATTTACTCTTGTTAAATTAATGTAAAAAGTTTTTTTTTTTAAAAGATATATTTGATTTATATAATTTATATTTTATTTTTTATTCATAAACATTACAGTTAAACTCATTTAAAAATTTTTTAAATAAAAATAAGGTCTTATTAGACTAATTTAGTGTCAGAAGTAACAAAGATAAACTACTATTATACAATAATTTGATAGGCAAATAAATAATAGAGTTTAAAAAAAAAATTCAGTTTTAGTTATCACCACCACCAAGACGATTAAAAACATTTCTTGTCATATTTTCATATTCAATATTAAAATTACCATTATCAGAATGTTCACTAGATGAGAGTGGTGTACATTCTTGATTGTAAACATTTTGCTGGAAGAGATGTTGCATATTAATATCATTTAAAGCATTGCTAAGAAGATTAGCATTTTGGAAGAGAGGATTCATCTGAAAGTTATACTCTCTTCCATTAAGAAGTTGAAGACTTTTAAAAAGAGCTTCCATATTTTTTGTTATTTCCTCATTTTGAGGATTCATAAAAGGCATTCCTTTACCAGACATATCACAATTCATTGAATTAAAAGATGTATTATTTGATCCCTGATTACCCAAATATAAAGAATTATTAACACTTCTATTATAGTGATTTTGGAATGGTGAAATAACATTAAGTGGTGGAACAACTGGAGAAGATGAAGATGATCCTTTGTGTCCAGTTAAACCATTGCGATATGTACCATTGATAACAGCCAATTCCATTAATTGTTTTCTTTTTAACTCATCTGATCCTTCTGGTGCGGGAACAAGAAGTTTTTTAACTTGTGCAATGGCATTCTTAATCTTAATTAAGGCTCTATTTTTGGTATCTTCACATTGAATTAATACATGAAGATCATCATCCAAATGTTCCCAATTGACTTTTCCTCTCATTGCTTCTTCTTTTTTTTTATCTCTCATAGAACCTTTTCCTCTAACCATAATTTTACATTCTGTTTCCAATTCAAGTTGTTTAGCTGTCATACCACGTGGTCCCAAAATACGTCCAACAAAATTAAAATCAGGATATTCTTTGTAAGGTACATAAATTTTTTCCTGTACAAATTGAAGATTTCCTTCAGGTTCTGGTAAGTCTATCTTAGTATTAGAGAAATTGCATTGAAAAAGTCTCATACGAACACGAGAAATCTCTTCATCAACAAGTTGTTCAAGTAAAGGAAATACTCCAGAAAAAACCATTAATTGTTTTTTTTCTTTAAGAAGTCCAATAAGATGCTCCATGAGACGATTTTGTTCCTCATCCTCTTTAGAAGAAGTACTTCTACTTGATTGGGATGTTATAGAAGTATTTAATTTTTTCTCATGACTATTCAAATTATTCTAAAAATTTTATAATCAAAAATTATGAATGATTATATGGAAATTAAAACTTACATCACTAATAATTTTTCGAATATCGGTTAAATTAAAGCGACATGTGGTTGAATTTTGCATTATTGAAAAGTTAATTCTTAGTACTTAGAACAACTAGAGGATTAAGTTAATTAATCGTTAATATTCCTAAACGAAACTAAAGTATTATAATTATTATAACTAGAAAAAAAAAAAAACTAAACATTATCGGTAATAAAAAAAAAATCATATAAATTAAGGTAAGTAAAAACGTGTACCTTGGTCAAAGTTTATAATATGATTAGAAAAAAAAATTTAGATTATAAAATATTTAATAAAGATGATTCAAATGATATATATACATAATATTATATTAAAATTTTGTTAAAAATTAAAAAAAGCAATAAATAATGATGTTTTTTAAATTAAATTTTTCTGAATATTGAACTAAAATTAAAATTATTATTAGTTGATTACACAAAATGGTTTGATAAGAAATACAATTATCATGCAATTGCCTTCTATATCAATGTTACATTCTACAATGTTTTAAATTTCTTTTTAATACAATTAAATAATATTCAAAACTAAAAATCTTTATTTTTATAGATGATGATATAAAAGATCCTATTTTATGTAATGAAAAAAAAAAAAATATTTTTTAAACAATTATTGTATAAATGTTGTTTTTTTAAATAATAATTTCAGAAGATTTTAAAAATTAAAATAACTTATGTTAACATTTTTCCTAAAAATTTTTTTAATTTTTTTTTTACTATATAAAATTTTTTATTTTATTGCTTATTACTAAAATATTTTTTTATATACATATTTTCAAATACTATATCGATTTAATGATAATAAATAATAAAGTTATTAAATGTTAAATAATATTTCATTTTTAATCTATTGTTGATAATTCAGCTGGATTTCATTTATCATACATAAGTAAATATTATTGATCATTGAAATTTAATCTAAAAAATATAAAATTAATTTAAATCACAAATTTATTTATTATTAATTATTTTAATAAGATTTAAATTTTTTATAAAAAAAAAAAAATAAATGTAAAATTTTGCATTATAAATAAATCAAAAGATATCTTTACTTATTTTCACATAAAAATATTTATTAATAGAAAATATTAGCATTATAAAAAAAAATTTCATTTTATGATTCTAATTTTTAGAAGAGGATAGATTTTTTATAAATATGTTTGTATCAGAAAAAAATAGTACAGAAAACATTTACTCTGAAAGGTAATTTTTTTTTTATTTGATAAAAAATATTGTATTTTAAGTGATAAGCCAAAAAAAGTTAAAGACAACAATTTACTACAAAAACCATTAGATTTTGAGGGATTTTTTTTAAATCGAAATGCAAAACAAATTCTTGAAGAGATTAATAAAAAGTCCAAATATCAAAAAAGAAGATCAGAAATTGAATCAACAATAGTTAGTAATACAGAATATTCAGAGACAGATAATTTATCTCAACAATATAATTTTATAAATCACAATAGAAATAAATTTATAAACGAGAATATTTATGAGATAAAAAAAAATGAACCTCAAACAGATTTTGAATCTGATACTTTATCTAATGTATTTCATAATTCTATACCTAGTAATGAGGTAAATGAACATAATGTTGAAGTTACAAGAGATTATAAATTAAATAATCAAGAAGAAATAAGGCATGAAGATATAAATTATAATAATATATACAGTAATATTGAAAAAGTGGAAAATACTTTAGAAATTAATGAAGATGATCAAGGTTATTATGTAGATAATTTAGTAAAAAATGAAGATGAAATTTTACCTAAAAAAGTTAATATTTTTAAAAAAGTAGATGTAAAAATGTGTGTATGGATTTTTTTGTCTTATGCTTTTCTTGATACATTCATTGCTGTATACAATGCATGTACCCCATTACAAATGGCATTTATAGTAATGTTAATGGGTTCATTACTATTTTTCAAATATACTTAATCAAAATAAAATTTTTCAAATATAACAAAAATTTACATAATATTTATTTTTTTTTTGTAAAAAAATATAAGACAATATAAATAAAATAACTTTTTAAATTATTAATTATAACAAAAAAATACAACTTTTATATACATATATACAAAGCATAAATCAAATAACAAGAAAATCTTCATATATTTGTCTTGCTTTAACAAAATTTAAATTACTTTTATATATAAGAGCTAAATTGTAAGCAGCTCTTTTTTTAAAACTATATTCAGGAGGCTGAACTTTTATTAATTTTCCAGGATTTTCATAATCATTTCTTAGACATACTAAATCACTACAACCATCATCATGTAAAACTTTTTCATAATAATAAATAGCTTTTGGAAGAATATTTAATTGATGAAATAATCTTCCACAATTGTAAAAAACTTCTTGATTATTAAAACGTAATTCCATGTAACGTTTAAAGAAAAATATTGCACGATTTGCTACAAGATGTTTTGAAATAATATCTTTTTTTGATGATATATGAGCAAATATTAAACCAATTTGTAAATTTAATAATGGATTTGTTGGTTGTTGTCTCCATGCATGCATGTATTGAGTTAAAGCATGTCTATAACTACCAGTAAACAAAGAAAAATTAGCATTAACAATTCTTAATGAAATATTTTCTGGATTTTTTGCCTGTGCTCTAGCTATAAATCGTTGATTGTTAGCATTTTGATAATGACAAAATACAAAATTCATACTATTAAAAACTTTATGAAAAATTATTTGTCTTTCATTTTCATTTTCTACATGATTAAATGTTTCATTGTAAATAGAACGAAGCCATTCAAAAGCTATTTGCCATCTTTTAGCTTTGATGGCTGCAAAAAATAGTAAATCTGTAAAAAGATTAACCTTAGCATCTAAAATTAATGTTACTAAATTAGCATAACAAGCAATTGCTATCAATGTTTCATAATCTCCTCGTTCATAGGATATTTCAAATAATCTATAACAATATTTATGGAATTTGTTTCCTTTAATAACTTCAAAAACAATTCCTTTTTTTTCAGCATACCCTCCAACTTTAGCAACAAAATTTTTAATTTCTAAAGATTGTAAAGTATTATAACATTCAGTTTTCAAAACAAGTGTTGTTTTATTTCGTAAAGATTTTCTTCCAAAATTTTTAATATACCTTTTATTATGACATTGATAAAAATATGGAGCTAGTAGTAACTTAATAGTCTCAAAATACTGGTCAATTTCACCCTTTTGTTCTAAAATTTCGGCTCTACGGATAAGTAATCGTTCATCAGGTAGTCTTGTAACACCAAATAAGTTTGCTGGTTGTAATATTGATATAGCTTCTTCTGGTTCGTTTAATGAAACTAACAGATTACTTAAATTAATTCGAGAATCAACATGATTAGAGTTAAGTTCAATAGATTTATTATAAGCTTTACGAGCCTCATCTTTATCATTTATTAATTCATAACAAACTCCATAACGGAAAAAAGTTTCTGCGTTATATTTAAATTCATGTAATTGAACAACTTTATGTAAATATTTTATCGTTTCTTCAGGTCCATTATTTTGTACAGATAAATCAATTATATCAAAATAGTGACTTATAAAATCATCTTCAATAGGTCTTTCTAATAATTTATCAAGTAAATCTCCAACATTTATTCCACATTTCATTCCAACCAAAGCAGTTACAAAATATACAAAATAACTATATGGAGTTTCATCACTTACAGAAAATTCAACATCTTTAGGTGGAAAAGGTTTAACAATAAAACTTACACCTTGAAGAGATGCTTCAAACTTAACGTTACTTTTTAATGATTTACCACTAATTCCTTCTCCAATAACTAATAAAGATTTTACCATATCCTGCCAACGTTCATATTTATACCAAATTTTTAGTAACGTTTTAAATTGATCAGATACATTTCTTCCCATCTCATGATAACGACAAACATATGCTTCTAAAGCCATAGTAGCTCTATCAATATCGTTTCCTCTGACATAAAAATCAGAAACTGTTGAAATTAAATCATCCATTATGGCATATTTATCATCACCCATTGTATTCATATCACAATTTTGAATTGCTTTTAATCTTGTGTGCATTGCTGGTCTTACACAACCTAACATATCTAATAATTCTAATCTTTTAGCATAATTTGCCCACAATTCAGGTTTCAAATTTATTGCCTTTGAAAAACATGCTGCACTACTATCATAACGTCCTAATTGTTCAGATTTATTTGCTAATTCAACCCAATCATCATATGATGTATTTGATACAACATATGCAGCCAAAAGAAGATATTCCAATTCACGTTCAAGATTTTTTTGAAGACTATATATATTAGCAATAGCACGGTAAACTTCAGCATTTCTGGGATTTTCTTTTACAGCTTCACTTAAAACTTTTAAAGCATCATTAAAATCTTCTTTTGCTGCCATCATATTAGCTTGTCCAATTAAACCATCTAAAGCATTTGGAATACGAGGTTTTCTTCTACGAATTTTTACCCTTGGTTCATCATCTGAATTTATATCAGTTTTTTTGTCATCATCATCTGAAACTGGATTAATTTTATAAAATTCACCAGTCTCTTCATTAATTCTAATTTGACCATTTCTGTCAATTGCTAACTCAACAGGTGTATAATACTCTGAAACATATCCTGAATTTACCCTTTTACTTTTACGAGATACATTTTTATTTTTTTTAGTTGATTTTAATGATTTGCCTCTTTCATAGTCAGAAGGTTCGTATTCACTAACAGAACTTTCAATTGAAATATCTGAAGATGATTCATCTATATCACTTTCCTTATATTTTCTTTGCCTTGTATTTCTAAGAGATTTTTTGGGTGATGAACTATCAATATTATCATCAACACAACTTCCTTCATCTAATGTTGAGTAATAACCTTGTTTGACTAAACGAGAACTTCTTCTAGTTGAGTAACGATGTGTAACAGTTTCAGGAACTAAATAAAATAAAACAATTTAATCAAAAAAAAAACTTACCAGCATGACTCTCAGACATGCTATCTTCATTTTCACTTTCCATCCCTGTAGTTATACTATCCTCGAAGTATTTATTTTGACTTATTTACAAAAGATAAGAAATACTTATAAAAATCTAAAACAAATATGATTCTTTTGAAGAGATAGTTGTGGAATTATGTGTATGCCTTATGGGTAATGAAAGGGTGTTGTTATTAATTTAACTAGAATAATTTAAATATTATCAAAATATAAATTTAAAAAAAAAATGTTAAATAATAGATATTACTTTTATTATTTTTTTAATAAATCAGTTATTTCTTAATTTTTTTTATCATTACCAAAAATAATTTTAATTCAAAAATATTTTTCTTATGATACAGAAAAAGATGAAAAAATTTGATGGAAATTTTGGGTTATTAGATTTAGTGCGACATCACACCCAAGAATTTCTATCAAAAGATAAAACTAAAATATCACTCAAAAGAAGAATAAAAAATGAAATTGAATGTATTGGGACTACTGTATTATTATGTTTTGAAGGTGGTTATAAGTATTATGGTCCTATAGACTTTCTTTCAAGAATTAGTGGTTTTTTTAATATTTTATTAAATAATCCAATTATTAAAAAAAAAAATTATATTGTTGATTTAAGGCATACTGATTGTAAAATGTTTTATAATGTTCTAGTTTTATCATCAATGATTGAGGAGGGAAAAAAAATTAGTCATATAAAATGTTTTGAGACAAGAGATTTATTTGACATTCTTAATATTGCATCATTTTATCAAATTACAATTGTTATGAAACCATTAACAGAAATTTTATTTGAAAGAGTGAATGATGAAAATATATGTCATATTTATGAATTTTTTAAACATCGTATTCCAGAAATATCAAATAAATTAGAAAAAATTATTTCATTAAGAATGGAATTGTTAATAAAAAATGCAAGTGTATTTACTCAGTTAAAGCAAGATAGTTTTTTATATTTTATATTTAATCCAACAACATCAATACCATTATATACAGAATTATTTCTTTTAAGATTATATATAAAAATTGGCCGAGAAATAAAACGTGATGTGAGGCAAATTGTTAATGAACAAAAAAAAATTTTAAATAATACTGAGGGATGTTATAAAATTTATGATTCACGAATTCCAAATAAAATATTTTTAACAATAGGTGGTTACTGTCCAACTTTTTGTCCCAAAGTAACTGTTTATAATCCATGTACACAAGAATGGAGTCATGCATCTGAAATGGCATGTAAAGATATTCCAAAATTATTTTATCACAAAACAATTTTAAAAGATAGAGATGTATATTTTATTGGAGGGTGTGCTGAAAATAATTTTGCATTAGATACACTATCAAAATGGAATTTAGATGACTTTAAAATGACATCTCTTCCTAGAATGCTTTATCGAAGGAATTTTTTATCTGCTGGTTTATATGATAATGAAAATATATATGCTTTGGGGGGATTTAGTGGTAGGCAACGATTAAAAAGTATGGAAATTTTTAATATTTCTCATCAACGTTGGAAATTACTTTCAGAAATGAATTTTCCAAGAAGTGATGGTGGATCTATTGTAAGAGAAAAACAAGTTTATGCAATTGGTGGGTATAATGGACAATTTATTCAAGATTCAGTAGAATATTATGATCAAGAAAAAAATAAATGGTTTATTTTGTGTAACTCAATGAATCACAATCGTCGTGGACTTTCAGCTATCTCAAGTAATAATTGTATATATGTTGCTGGTGGATTTAATACCAAAAGATTAAATAGTATTGAAATGGTAGATATTCGTGAAGGAAAATGGCATTTTTTATCACCAATGTCTAAAGCTAGATCAAATTTTTCAATGTCTATTTTAGAAAATGATATTTATGTTTTTGGTGGATGTGATCAGATGAGTAGGATAATTTCTGATTGTGAAAAATATAATATATTATCTGGAAAATGGGAAACATTACCCTCTTTAAAATATAATTTATCGGCACACTCAAATATTATTTTGGAGTATGATACTGCTATATATAATTTATTAAATTATGACTTATAATTTATTTAATTAACTTTAAAAAACAAAAAAAAAAAACTAACATATTAATAGATATAATATTGTCGCTTCTATTAAAATGAATAAATTTTTAATAATGTTTTTTAAATTTATCTTCATATTTTTTTTTATTTGTATTTATCTCTCGTTATGGCAATATATTTTTATAATAATTTAACTATACTTAACATTTAGATATATATATATATATATATATATTCTCATGTCAGTAGTATCATATTTAATGAATTTTGTCAAATTTTACTATCCTTTTACGGGTAATGTTGTTAGTTATTTTAATCTTAAAACTCACTAAATAATTATTACTGGTACCAATAGTATCCTTATATTATCTATTTAACATTACTTAATTCTAACTGAGTAGATTAACACTCTTATCTAGAACATCATAATTGTGTAATAGTCCAGCTGTTAGTTACAAGCACATGCTTCTGATAATTATATACAAACATGTTTTCACTCATCTTCCAATAATTATATTGAGAAGTTCTATTTAACAATAGCTAATAATACATAATCAGCTTTAACTTATTGGAATTAATTTTCATTTACATGATTATTTGTGATTGACCTTTAATTGATGAAGATAATTGTTTAAAGATGATTTTTTCACCTTGTTAATTAAACAACAAATTACTTATTGTTGAGAACATTTTTTTTCTATATCATTTTATTAAATATTTATATAAAATTAAAAATGTCCTTGAATCATAAAGTTATATTTAATAAATAAATTTAATATACTTCAATTGCAAAAAAAAAAGAATTTTAATGTTTAAAAATAATTAAATTTATATAGGAAAAAAAAAACTTTTGCATTTGAGTATTGATAAATATAAAAATACAAACTTTTTGGATAAAGTTAAATATAGTTATGTGCATATGTTTAGCATAAATTATTTTTCATATTAATTATTTTAGTTATAAGTTTTATTTTTAATATTTTATTATTTATATGTATTCTTCTCTTATTAATGTGATTCTTATAAACTTTATAAAATAAATATTTTTATTATAAAAATATAAATATTCATATAATTATTTATTGATATAGTTAAAATGTTTTAGTTAAAAGAAAAAAAAAACTTTTTTTATTATTATTATAATGGAATATTAAAATGTAGTTACATCTTTCACATAGTAACAAATTACATATTTCTAGAAGATATTTTTTGTTGTTGTGTATTCACTTGTCACAACAATAGATTACAAAAAAAAAAAAATAAAGTCATACCGCTTTATTTTCTAATAAGGGACATATGTTTTTTTAGTTAATGTATAACGGAAGTGAGAATAATGTAGTTAGGAAATGGATATTTGATGTATGAATAATTTTAGTTAACAATATATATTTAACTTTAACAATATATTACAATAATTAAACTTATTTAGGTATATTTATAAAATAGATTTTATTATTTACCTATCACTTTAAGAATGTTATAACAATCTTGTTGTATTGTCTTTTTTTGGCAGTAGTTGAATTAAGTGGTACTTATGTAAACAAGAACTATATAAATAAATTATTTATATATTTCTGTTTGCCTTAAAATTTTACTTATATTTCTATTAATAATCTTTGTATATGGTTGTTATGAGTTTTAATAACAAACTATTATCCTTATACCACATTTATGTTTATTTAAGTGTGAAAATGGCAAACGGCTGTTATAATGATAATTATTAAAAGTTTATATAGTTATTTAATTCATTTTGTTAAGTATTATTCTGAATTTGTCATGTACTTTGTCATTATCATTATAAAAGAAAAAGTACTTTTAAAATTTATGGTAAAAGATTTTGATTAAATTACTTATAATAAAAATAGTATTATCATAATGTTAGAAATATAAATAAAAAGAGTATAACTAAAAATCATGAAGATATTGTCTTCCTTATATATCTTAATTTTCTGATTTTACATAAAGAATTATATATAATAAGATTACTTAATACTTTAATTATTATCTGTTCAATTGAAAACAAATTTCTCCAATTTAGTTGTCATTCATTGTAAGCTTATAATCAAAGTTTCTTAACCTCAAAGGAATAAAATTTTAATAAATTTAAAGAAAGTTTCTTAACAACATAATGACATCTGGTCTTTTTCAATAATATTTAATTCCTGTTATCAGTCGTTGCCAATAGACATAAAAGTTTGACCACTAAGTGGATTTTTGACACGATAAAACGACATATTATTTGTCGTAACGAAGTGTTAAAGTGATTTACAATGACCAATTACCTTTATTTATTAATAACAATGACTACTTTATTATTATCAATATTATTCAATCAAATTCTCAACAACTAAAATTGTATACCTTAAAATGGCAAATTTTTACTATCTTATTTTTATCTCTTGATTATCATTCAAGCATATTTAATTTCAGGGACACAATTGCCAAATATATTAAATAGAAGACAGTCGTTATATTATTATTATTATAAAAGTATATATATATATAATTATATAATTTTCTTTTCAAACTTTTATATTATTATTATTATAACTATTTTATTCTTTTTTTTAAAAAAAAAAAATGATATTTTTTTAAAAGTTATAAATTATACGAAAAAAAAAAAGATGTTAATATCTAATCTTTAAAAATTATTACTCTAGGTTATATTTTATATTTATATCTTTAAGTTATATTATCTAGGCAGGTGGTTTTCCATATCTATAATGTATATTCTAGGATGGCCATAAGAGTTATGGAAATTAATAATGCTAAAAAGTCACGCCTTCTACATATTTTGGCCAAGTACTATATAAAGAAGTATAACTAATAATTCTATGAAAAAAAACTTTACATATATATATTTATACGTATGTAAAGATTTTAAATAAATATTCTTACCGGTAAGATATATATATATTATAATATATATTTTTACTCATCAAATCAGTAATACCTCGTCAATCATAATCTCTTTTATAATTGTCATTCCGTCATATCTAACATTAACATTTGCCAGAACTGATCTTATAGTTTATTCTTAACTTCTAAATTATTTTCTACATAATAATTCCCGATACTTCTTAATATTTTTGCCGAAACAGAAATTTGAGCATGTATAATTTTTATAAGAAATTGGATATTATCAAGTTCTGTTAAGATTAGTAATAAGATATTCTTTTTTATTTTTCTAAACTTTTTCTTTTAACCTAAAGGAAAAAAAAACCTATTTATTTATTAAAGTTTAATAATATCTTATTTTATAAGGTAATACAAGTTATTTAACATATCTCTTATTATTAAATATCTTCATTTTACTAGATATTTATCTTAAATTTCTAACTCTTGACCAACTTATAGTACATATTGTTAATATTATATGCTTAACTTTTACCTACTTCGATAACCGTTATTTGTTTACTTTAATATAACTTTTTCAATCAACATATTTTTAGTGAAGATTATCCACGCAATATTTGCCTCTTGATTTGATTAAAAGTTGAGTCAAAACTAAAAAAATTATTCATCTATCCGTACAAGGACATTTTAATTTAAATATTATTATAATTTAGACTAACAAAAAAAAAAATGAGATACGGGTTTATTAACTGGATCTCCTATTTAAAATTACTTTTTATATCTAATTTTTTTATATTTATATTTGGAAAAAGATGTGAACAGATAACAATACCATTATGTAGAGGTATTGGATATAACTTTACATCATATCCTAATAGTTATAAACATGAAACACAATTAGAAGCAGCATTAGAATTAAATCAATTTTATCCACTTGTTGAGGTTAATTGTTATAAACATTTAAAATTTTTTTTATGTTCAATGTATACACCAATATGTCAGGAGAATTATGAAAAATCTATAATGCCATGTAGAGAGGTATGTTTGGAGGCAAAAAAAAATTGTGCTCCATTAATGAGACAGTATGGTTTTAATTGGCCAGCCTCATTATCTTGTTCTGTATTACCAAAAATGTCTGATCAAGGTAGGACAGGTGAAATTTGTGCAGCACCTCCGGATACACCAGATGTTGTGGAAAAAGATACAAAAATAGATAAGTATGATAAAAATTCATCTAAAAAAAATCAACCAACATTAGTATATCCTGTTATTGGTATTGATATAATTGAAAATTCTAATCAAAAAAAATGTGAATGTAGTTGTCAAAGTCCATTTGTTTTTACAGAAAGTAGTGAACAAAGAATTCAAAATGTTTCAAATTGTGCATATTCATGTTTTGGACAGTTACCAACACAAAAATCAAAAGATTTTATTAATACATGGATGATGTTATGGTCTGGTATTTGTTTTTCTCTTTCATTATTTACTATTTTAACATTTCTTATTGAAACTAATCGTTTTCAATATCCAGAAAGACCAATATTTTTCTTTGCATTCTGCCAATTTATGTTATCATTGGGTTTTTTAATACGTATATATATTGGACATCAGGATGTCGCTTGTAGTGGTGATTTAATTAAAATTGGAAATCATACATTATCACCATGTTTATTAGTATTTATATTAACATATTACTTTTCTATGGCTGTTTTTACATGGTGGATAATTTTATCATTAACCTGGGTATTAGCTTCTGGTTCAAAATGGAGTAATGAAGCAATTGCAGCATATGCACCATTTTATCATTTATTTGCCTGGTTTTTACCAGGTGTTCAAACATTTTTAGTTATTATGCTTAATGGAATTGAAGGTGACCCAATTTCTGGTTTATGTTTTGTAAGCAATACTTCACACTTTCAAAGATCTTTTGTTCTTGGACCATTAATTGTTTATTTCTCAGTTGGAGTTTTCTTTTTATGTATTGGATTTTTAAACTTATGGCATATTAGATCAGTTGTCAAAAAACGACAAATAGGAAACCAAAATGCAAATAAAATTACTCAATTAATGTCAAAAATTGGTATATTTTCTGTTTTATATACAGTTCCTGCATTATTTTATATACTTGTACTTTTTTATGAACAATATTATAGACCATTATGGGAACAATCAAAGTTATGTAATTGTGCCAATCAAGTTAATGAAAATGAAAATGCTATGTATGCTTTTTCATTAATAAAGATAGCTGCCATGTTATTTATAGGATGGACATCCGGAGTTTGGGTTATTAATTGTAAAACATTTAATTCATGGAAATATGTTATATGTTGCGTAACAAGTAAACATTTAAGAGATGTACCTTATCTTAATCATAATAATTTTGGATATAATACTGTACCATGTCAACGTACCAGATTTTGTAATCCACCATCACCACAATATCATCAAACAGAAATTCGTTATGCTAAGACAAATGAGGCTATGTCACCACAAACTTATGGAACATTAAGAAGTTACAATCATATGAATATACCAATTGTACCAGATAAAGTTTGATAAAAAAAAAATTAATATGATAATTTTTTTTTCTTCAATTTATGTATTAATAATCTAGACTTCTAACATTTAAATGTAAATACTTTTGTATATATATATGTATTTAATTTAATAAAATTATACAATAATTAATTTAATTTTAAAAAACACTTAACCTTATTAATCTATGAAATAATATAAAATTTCTTTCTATTTCTTTACCCACTTGAAAAAAAAATAAAATAAAATATTAATTATGTTTAATTAATTAATATCTATCTTTTTAATATCTTATTATTATTAATTTAAAATGTTTTTATAAATGTTCCGACATAAATTAAAGGTGAAAAATTGTATTTACAAAACAAATGCAGATGTTTGTTTGGTTGTCTATTAATTATGTAGCTTCTGTCAAGATAAGAGAAAATGTTTTTAAAAGATCAAATATCATACCGTCATTATTGTTTCTCAACCTTTTAAGAGTTTGATAAATACTTCAATATAAATATTTCTTATTTTAATATAATTCTTTATTATATTTATATATAGTACAAACAATAGAATATTTTTAAGTTAATGATATTCTTTATTATATATCTTTTTAAAAAGGTCAACTTGTTACATATATTAAATATACAACAAAAAAAAAAAATTTTTACTTTTCTTTTGTCATATCTTGTAACTAAAGTATACAAATAAATTCTTCTAAATTCAAAACAATTATAACTTTTGCTTTGTATTAAACAAGCTGTTGCGCAAACCACCCACTGTTTTAATAAACTATTATTGTAATGTTAATGTAAATTTATATGGTTTTTTTTTTACCTTATATAATTACCCTACATAATTAGCAATAAATTAAATCAAGAAGAAATAATTTGTTATGTCATAAAGTGTAAATAGTATTTCAAAACAAAACACATTATTTTTTTTTACAACAAAAAATAGCTTTTTTTTTCTTGTATTAACTAGTCTATTAAGGGAAATTAAATAAAATTAATTTCATGTTAATGTGATAAATTTTGATTGATATATCATGTTTAAAAGTAACAATAATGAGAAGAAACTTTTTATAAATGATTTAAAATTAGTTTTCATATATATCATACTTTTAAATATTTTTTTATACTTCTAAATGTTCATGAGATAAAAAAATAGAAGACGATGTATCTTTGAAATAATTGAAATTTAAAACTTTTTTCTAACATAAACCATATCTTAAAAGTCTTATGAAGTTTGAAACTTAGTGCAATCAATTTCTCGTAAAAAAAAACTGAAAAAGAAATATTGTTTAAATTTTAATAAGTTTGATTGTATAAACATAAGTTGGATTTTTTTTAAAAATATTTCACACTTCGTCTCTAACTTTGAATCATTACAACTCTTCAAGTTATAATTTTGATAAAGCCTTGATTATATTTAGAAAAATTTTATTTTTAAGGGACTATTAAGTGTGCATAATTTTATATTAAAATTCCAAAGAAAAATTATTTTTTTAGTACTTCTCTAGAAACCAGAGTGAAAATATTTGAATCAACTGTGAATTTTTGAAAAAAATTAAGATGTGTTTACGGAGACATTTTATTTTAGAGTAACTTTTTAAAAAAATATGGAATGAAGCTAGTATCAGGGTAATAGACTGAATGTCAGAAAAGATATTGAAAATTTTATAAGTATGAATATTTAAAAAAAATTTCCGTTTTTGTTATATCTCGCTTCAAAAATGATGTAGACAAGTGGATTTTTAAATTTAACTACTTATTAGTTCTTATCTAAAGTCCACATTAAAATAATTTCTATATATTCAATAGTCTTTGAGATATAAAAATTGATGACAAAATATGAAAAAGCGCGAAAAAATTGGACATTGTATCTAGAGCACGGTTGAAATATTTTCAAGATACATTTTTTTATCACATTCTTAATTTAAAAAATTGTGTATAACTAGGCTCAATCAACTTCTCAGAAAAAGCTAATTTTTATTTTTCTATATGTTCTGAAAGGTTTCCCTACAATCCCGTGATATATGATTAAATTACTTTTACTTTAGTAAAGTTTGCTAACTTTTTTCAATATATTTTTAATATTTACAATCTCCTCTTGTTACTATGAACTTATTAAAAATTATTTTGTTCTTTAGAAAAAAAAATGATATTTCTTATCACCATACTAATTATTTTAATATTTAAGGGTAATGTTATAGAGATTTAAAAAAAATTTTAGAAATAAATAGAAATTAATTTACATATTTTATTCAAAAAAAATGGCGCCAAAAAACTGATTACTACCGAAAATGTTTAAAATGTACAAAAAATAAACTATCAATTTTTCTTTGTAAAAAAGTTACTTAATAAAGTTTGTTTTTGAGGAACTTTACTTTGACTGGATTTTGATTTTTTCAATGGACTTTTTGGTGTAGGGTCTTGTAATAGTTGACTTTTCCCTGCTTTCACAGTACTTTTTGTTACCAAAAAACCATCTTCGTTCACAAAGGTTTCTGTAACAATTTCTTTATTAGTAAGATCTTTTGTAAATGTATTTTCTTTGTGACTTCCTTTACTTGTAGTCTTGCTTTTAGTTTCCTTCTTGGTAGGTTTAATTGATTTAACCGGTACATTATCTTTCGGTTCTTCACTAATTTTTCTTTTTTTTAAATCTTCTTCTTCATCACATGTTTTCTCTACTTCATCATCACTGAATTTCCTTTTTGTTCCCTTTTCTTTGGAAGATTCATTTAAATTATTTTCCTTCATATCAACAGAATCTTCCTCCTGATTATCATTATTTGAAGTATCTTCCATATTCTCTTTTTGAGGTAAATCACAACTTTTATCAAAAGAATCATCATTCACCCCCTCGGTGAAATCGTTATCACTTTCACTGAAATTTGAAGTAGAACTGAGATAATCTCGCTTCAAACATTTATTGTCAAACAATACACCTTTTGGTTGAACAGCGTATAAAGTTTTTCCTAAAATTTCATCTGATGAGCTATCATTTATTATTCTATCTAAATCTTCTTCATTTGCTAGAATTGTCTCATAATGTACATAATCTTCTCCATCAATAGTTTTATGAATCATTTTTTTAAATAATAAAAAAGTGCCATTAATATTATCCTTATTTTCACAATAAAATTTCTGAAGTATTGACTTCGATTCTTCCATTGAAAGTCTTCCACTTACAGATATAAATGATGCAGTTACACATATGCCATCATCAAGTACCCAAGTTTTCAAATTATTAAAAATAGGAACTGATGTATTATCCATTTGAAAAAAAATATGTTACACAATACTAAAAATAAAAAGACACAAAGGAAAACAAAGACAATTGGAGAAGTGAATTTATTTCGCTGTGAAATAAAATATTGTTATGTTACTTAATATATTAATTGCAAAAATATAAATTGAATCAACAAAATAAAGTTAAAACTAGAAACATATAATGATAAATAAAATTTTTTGATATGTGGTTTATTTTTTAGCTAAAAAAAAATGTACACAATTGTATATTTGATAAATAAATCTATATTGCGAATGTGCAATCAAGGACATCTTGATGCTCTTCAGCATGATGTTTGGCAATTGCCGTGGCTGTCCAGGCAATTTCTTTTCTTCCCGCATAAGTCAACTAAAAAACAATTTATATTTAATGGTTTAATAATATAGTACCTGTATGCCAAGGGCATTAGCAAAACGTGGTGAGACGAAACTCCATGCTCCGGCATTTCGTGGTTCCTCTTGACTCCAAACAAATTCTATAAAACAAAAAAGAATTAAAATAAAAATTTTAAATAAATTTACTTTTAGCATTAGGATATTTTTTCTTAATTTCGTTAAGTTCAGTAACTGGGAATGGACAAAGACATTCAACTCTTACAATAGAAACATCTTCAATATTTTTTTCTTCTCTTTCTTTCATTAAAGTAAAGGCATGTTTACCACTAGTAAATATTACCTTCTTAACATTATTTTTAACTGAGTCATTGATTTTATTATCATCAATAACTTTCTTAAAGTATGTACCTGGGGCAAAATCTTCTAATTTACTTGCTGCATTTGGATGTCGTAATAATACTTTTGGTGCTACAACAATCATTGGTTTCCTGTAATTGGTAACAATTTGCCTACGAAGCAAATGGAAATATTGAGCAGATGTTGTTGGATTTACAATCCACATATTAACATTATCGCCATCAACAGGATTTTGATTTTCTTTTGAATCACATAATTGAAGGAATCGTTCCATTCGACAAGAACTATGTTCTGGACCAGCACCATCAAAACCATGAGGTAAGAGCATTACAAGTCCAGATTGTGTTAACCATTTTGATTCACCAGAAGCAACAAAAGTATCAATTATTATTTGAGCACCATTAAAGAAGTCACCGAATTGTGCTTCCCAAATAGCTAGTCTGTTTGGATTTTCAATTGAATATCCATACTCAAAACCAAGAACAGCCTCTTCACTAAGTAAAGAATTTGCCAATTCAATAAAATGCTCCTGTTTTTCTGTCATATTATTTAATGGAATGTATATTTCATCTGTTTTTTGATCAACTAACATAGCATGTCTATGTGCAAAGGTACCTCTACCAACATCTTGACCACTAATTCGTACATCGAAGCCTTGTGCTAAACAACTTCCAAAAGCTAAAGTTTCTGCTGTTCCCCAGTCAATATTTTCCCCTGATTCCATTTTAGAAATTCGATTTTTAACATGTGTTTTGGCAAGATGTGGATGAATTGAAAAAGTTTCTGGAACTTTGACACTAGCCGCTCCTATAAAACGAAGGTGATCAATATCGAATCCAGTATCCCAAATTGTTACAGCTTTTGGAGCTTGAATAAAATTCTTCCAATTTCCTTCTAAATGTTTTGCTACAGGTGGAGCAGTATCTGCTTTTTTAAATTCTTGTTGTAAATAATCACTATGCTCCTTAAGCAATGTGTTTCTTTTTTCTTCATCATAAATACCTTGATATATTAATTTTTCACAATACTCATCTGGTACACTATCTCTATTTTCAATTTCATCATACATTACTGGTTGTGTAATAGTATAATTATCAAGTTCATTATGGCCCCATCTTCTAAAAGATATCATATTAACAAATATATCTTTTCTAAATTTCATTCTATAAAGCATTGCTAATTTTGCAGCTTTAATTACATCTTCAGGGGAATCTCCATTAACATGAATAACAGGACAATCAATACCTTTTGCCATATCACTAGCATGAGTTGTACTTCTTCCTATTCTTGATTCCGCAGTAAAAGCAATTTGATTATTAACAATTAAATGAATAGAACCACCAACTCTGTAATGAGGAACTTGTGACATTGCTAAAGATTCCCATACAACACCCTGACCACTAAAAGCTCCATCACCATGAACTTGAAGACACAATACACTATCTCCAACTTTTGAATTTTTATTAATGTAGTCATATTCTCCAACTCTAAGTGTATTAGAACGTCCTCTTGCTTTACCCATTGCTACAGGATTTACAGCTTCTAGATGAGAAGGATTTGGAAGTAATGTGATATGAACAGAATTATTACCATCATTTGTTTTAAAATCAAATGAACTTGTCAAATGTGAAAGAACATCACCTGCTCCAGAAACATCTTCAGGAAATTCTGGTTTTCCTTTTATTTTTCTAAACATTTGTACAACTGGAAATTCCATCAATTCAACAAGAAGATTAGATCTTCCTCTATGTGCTTTACACATAACAATATCACTAATATCATTTTCATGGGAGGATGAAAAAATTTCATAGAAAAAACCAAACATACTTTCACTACCTTCACAACCATAACGTTTTAAAGTTGGAAATTTTGTAGCTAAGAAATTATCAAAATTTTGAGATTTTAACATTAATTCTAAAACATTTACTTTTTCTTCATTTAACAATTCAATATTTTGAAGTTTTTCAAAATTTTGTGCAAGAAAACTTCTTTCATTAACATTTTGAAGATGCATAAATTCAATAGAAAATTTTCCACAATAAACATTTTCAAGATGTTTAACTAAATCTGATATACCAGGAGCATTTTCTACTGTTGATGAATTTATTGGTTCTTCTGAATCTGGATCTAACCCATAAATTCTTGGATTTAATTCTGGAACGTCTCTTGATGTTTCACTTTTTACTTTTAAAGGATTTATATCAGCTTTTAAATACCCATATCTTCTAAAAGCATTTATAAGATGAAGTCTTTGTGCTTCTTCAGGTGACATAGTTTTAAGTGGAAGTGAAAGAGGTTCAATAATATTTTCCTTCTCCGGTAAACATCCAAAAACTCCATTTTTACAATTATAAAAACATTTTTTTGTAATATTAAATTTACGAATATTTCTATATTGTTTAGATGAAAATAGAAGTTTCATTTTTCTGAAAAAAAAAATGTAATTAAAAAATTAGATATAATAAAGAATAAATTTAAATATAAGAAAATATATATATATATCATACATAGTAAATTATTTTTAAATTAAATAAAATTTTATAACATATACTTTATTAAACGATATATAACCAATCATAGACATTAATTAAAAATTTTTCGATCTTATTCAACTGAAGGCTCTTTACTAGTCTTCTTTAAACTTTCTAATTATTTATACACTAGAGAAATGAACACAAAATAAAGATCAATAAACAATGTGTCAATTTATATGGATAATTATAGTTAAAACAGTGTATCAATATATCAAAATCACTATAATATTTCAAGGTAATAACCAAAATTTATTGAAATTAAGACAAAACAGTAATTTTGTTAAATATAAAATGAAATGATCCAATAACAAACAAACGACAAAAGTTCGAATGACGGATAAAATATTTTTAATCAAAATTGAAAATTTTTAAGAAAGCACATTTTCTTTTTTAATGATATATTTCAAATTTATGATTGATAAGTCAATTATTAGATGTTTATAGTTATCAATTTTTAAGTTATCACCAAATACTACTTCCATTCTATAAAATTATTTTACCGATTTGCTGCAGCAGTAGGAAAGAAGGGAGTTGTCCCGGCTGCTGGAGGAGGAACAGAAAAATTTATTGGTGGAGGAATTGATGTAAAATTGGACGAACTATTTATTACAGGAAATGTTGGAGCTGTATTTGCAACAGGTACAGATGATTTACCATATGGACCCGGTGCAGGAACATTTAATGGACGTGTTGGTGGAGGAACATTAAAATTTGGTGGAGGAGCCGTAAAATTATTTGTTGTTGGATTAAATGTACTAACTAAATTGGCTGGTGGTTCAAACTTTCTAGCAGCAGTACCTTTTCCTGTGAGATCATAAATAAGTGTCGGAGTTGTTGCTACCTGCTGAAGTCTTATCATTTCTTTTTGATATTTTTCTCTAAAATAAAAATATTGTGCTCTTGCATCAATATATGCATCATATAGTGGTTTCAATTCAGAATTTGGTGGTAAAGCAAGTTCAGGATCATTGACAGCAGGATTAAGAGACTGAACAATACTACTTTTGGATAAACCATTAACAACACGACTATTTGAATTGCTACGCTTAGCTGTAGAACCTCCATCACTTCCGGTATTTCTAAAAAAAATTAACTTAATTATTATAAAAATGATAAAAATACTTACGGTCTTTTAATACCGTGTAGATTTACGCAATCATGCGGACAATTTGGTGTTTTATGATCACAAGCACCACAAGTAAAACATTTATCACCCATTCCAGGATCTTTTCTTAATTTTGATGTTGATCTTTCTATTGATATAACTCTTCCTTCTAAGTTATAATTATTGAATCTATCAATCACTTTTTGTGCATCTTCTTCATTGCTCACATGCTAAAAAAATTAATAATTATCAAAAGCCAAAAAAAAACTATATAAAATTTTTAGCGTGTCAGATTTAATAAAACTCTCCAACACCACTTACGAGTGGTTTCACTACTTGGTAAAAAAATTTATATTATTTTTATTTAAAAAAAATATGTAATTTAAATTAAATATACACAATAATACTTCAACGCGAAAGATAAAAAAAAATTAAAATTAATAACATGTACAAAAAAAAGTACATAATTTAATTATTTATATGAATGATAAAAACAGGAATTTAATCTCCATAACATTCATTTAACAATCGCAATTAAAATTTGACAAAATAAATATGAAATAAATAAGCTTACCACGAACGCGAAATTTTTCAATACATCACATTCTTGAACGTTTACAAATTCAAGAAATAAGTTTCTAAGGCGATGAGAGTCAACCTTATCACTTAAATTTCCGACAAAAAGCTTCACCATGTTGATAGAAATAAATTATTTATGATATCAGTATTTATATGAATGTCGTATTGATTTCAGATTAATGTAAATATATTTGGAAAATTATATAAATTTTTCACTGATAACTTCAAAAAAAAAAGATATAGATGATGAGAAATACGATAGAAGTTGAAGGTTATTGGCAAATGAAAAAGCTTGATTCCTTGGAATAAAGACTCTCTAAGTAGTTTGGTAAAATGTCAACATTGCGCAGGCTTTACGCATCTCTAATAGTAGATGGCACTAGATATAGTAAACAAAGAAATGCAAAATTTTATTTGGCAAAAGAAGATATACTGTTTATGTAATAGTATGATGGAGATTTTATTAAATATTAGTGGATTCTTCCACTGATGATTGTTGTTTTGTTTGTCTTTTCTCAAATTTTTCTTTACGTTTTTGTTCTAACTCTGCTTTACGTTGTAATTTTTTAGCCATCATTTCACCCATTTGTGTTTCATTTACATCAACAATTTGAATTGTTCTTCCTCTTTTTAATGGTGGCCTATTTAATTTCTTTGTCTCTTTTGAAAATCCTCCACATTTTTTAGCCAAATCTTCTTTAGGTATTTTTGTCATTGGCATCGTGGTGTTCGGTAGGCGTATCATGGAACGTGATTGTATAGGTAATGATTGTAATTTTACTGTACTTAAATTTATGGAACCTTTATTTAATGAAGTCATTTTTTGAATTTCAATTTTTAATTTTGCGGAGTTTGGTTGTTTCTTAAGTTTAAAATGACTTACAGGTACAGGATTATTTAAATGGTAAATATTTTTAACAGCATTTTTAGTCATAAGACAGACACTTGGTGGCATTAAACTTAACCGATAAATATTGTCCTTATCATCAAATATTTTATTAAGACTTTCAAAACAATTGCTAAAAAATTCATTGGTAGAAAGATCGTTGAGACATTTAGTGTTAGGAAAATTGTCATACATTTGTCCTAGTAATTCAATCCACTCATCATCATCATCTTTTGCTGATTCAATTATTTTTATATACAATTCTTTGTCCTAAATATTATATTTTAAATATTTATTCTAAATATTTATATTACTTACGATATCAGGATATCTTTCAATTAATTGAGGTAGTGATAATAAAACTTTAAGTTTTATTTGTGTACACAAAGACCTATAATTTACTGATAAGTACTCAATGTATTGTTTATCAAGGAATGCCGCTGTTTGACGTGAACTCCATAATTCAGAGAAGTCTCCTAATTTTGTATTCAATAACTTAAAAATATCCTGTTCTTTACTTGCAGAAGTAAATGTATCATTCATAATAAGAAAAAAAAAGAGACAGTTAAAAATTTATAATATTATTTTAAAATAATTTTTTAATTTATAATTAATAATAATGTAAATAATCTTGAAATGCGCCTATTCCTTGGTAGAATATGTATTAGGTGTTAAGATACAACGTTGGAGTGTTGTTCCTAATAATTATTTTTTATTAATTCATTTTAATATGGTTAATAAAGTTACAATACATAATAAAAAAAATAATTCTATTAATGAAAAAGAATTATTAACTAGATCAATACATGATATTGTTAATCATCTTGTTCAAGCACATAAAAATAACAAAGATGTTAATCTAAATCGTTTAAAATGTGACGTTTCACGTAAATATTCATTAAAAAGTCAACCAAAACTTGTGGATATTATTGCAGCTGTACCACCTGAATATAGAGTAAATTACTATATTATTTATATTGTTATATTTTATTATAATTTTTTTAGAATACTTTAGTTCCTAAACTTAAAGCAAAACCAATTAGAACAGCTTCAGGTATAGCTGTTGTTGCTGTTATGTGTAAACCCCATAGATGTCCACATATTAATTTTACTGGTAATATTTGTGTATATTGTCCTGGAGGTCCAGATTCTGATTTTGAATATTCAACTCAAAGTTATACTGGATATGAACCAACTTCAATGAGAGCAATTAGGGCTCGTTATAATCCTTTTTTACAAACAAGAAATCGTCTAACACAATTATCTCAGTTAGGTCATTCAGTTGATAAAGTAGAATTTATTGTTATGGGAGGAACATTTATGTCATTACCAGAAGATTATAGAGATTATTTTATTAGAAATCTTCATGATGCTTTATCTGGTCATACAAGTTCAAATGTTGAAGAAGCTGTTTATTTTAGTGAAAGAAATAAAATAAAATGTATTGGAATAACAATAGAAACAAGACCAGATTATTGTTTACCTAGACATCTAAATGATATGCTTTCTTATGGATGTACAAGATTAGAGATTGGTGTTCAATCTACATATGAAGATGTTGCTAGAGATACTAACCGAGGACATACTGTTGAGTCAGTTTGTGAAACATTTCATATGTCAAAAGATACAGGATATAAAGTTGTTATACATATGATGCCAGATTTACCAAATGTTGGATATGAAAGAGATGTGGAACAATTTATTGAATTATTTGAAAATCCAGCTTTTCGTCCTGATGGTTTAAAATTATATCCAACATTAGTAATTCGTGGTACTGGTTTATATGAATTATGGAGGACTGGAAGATATCAAAGTTATCCACCTCAAATGTTAGTTGATTTAGTAGCACATATCTTATCATTAGTTCCTCCATGGACTCGTGTATATCGTGTTCAACGTGACATTCCAATGCCTTTAGTTTCTAGTGGTGTAGAGTATGGAAATCTTCGTGAACATGCATTAGCAAGAATGAAACAATTAGGTACTGTATGTAGGGATGTTAGGACAAGGGAGGTTGGTATTCAAGAAATTCATAGTAAAGTCAAGCCTTATCAAATTGAGCTTATTAGGCGTGACTACTTTGCTAATGGTGGATGGGAAACATTTATTTCATATGAAGATGTTGAACAAGATATATTAATTGGCTTATTAAGGCTCAGGAAATGTTCAAATAAAGTTCATAGGAAAGAGTTAATGGATGAGTGCTCTGTTGTTAGAGAATTACATGTTTACGGAAGTGTTGTTCCTGTTGCTTCTAAAGATCCAACTAAATTTCAACATCAAGGTTTTGGTACATTATTAATGGAGGAAGCAGAAAGAATAGCAAGAGATGAGCATCATTCAAAAAAATTAGCCGTTATATCAGGTGTAGGTACAAGAAATTATTATAGAAAATTAGGTTATGAACTTGATGGTCCATATATGAGTAAAACTCTTGTATCATAATTTTATATTATATAGCCGAAATTTGAGCTAATAAACTTTTTTTTTCAATTTCCAAATATTTAGAAATTTATTTTTTGGAAGAAATGGTGCTGATTTAAAAAACGAAGTTTTTTTTAAACAGATAATATTTGAATGAAAATTTACATATCAGTAAAAAATGGTATATAATAAAATGCAAATAAAGGAAAAAATTTTGGTACAATTCAGTTTTTGTTATGAGTATGTTTTTTTTTCATTTTTACAACATCAATGAGATTTTTTAATTGTTTAATTAAATTTTTATTAATTAAATTTGTGTTAAATTTTTAATTACTTTAAATAAATTTTATTTATTTAAAAAAATTATTTATTAAACTATAACTATTAAAATATTAATATGAAAAATTGTTCTTTGACAAAAAAGTGTATTTATTAAAATTTATTTCCTGAAAAAAGCATTTTAAAAAATTATAACTTTTTTTTAAAAATAACAATTTTAATATTTTGATTTATGATTTATGTTGAAATAGCTTATAAAATATTTCAAAAAAATTTCTTGATGAATAACAATTCTAGAGTCTTTAAATTTAGAAATAAAAATAAGTTGATCTTTGTAATACAAAAATTATTTATTATAATTTAGTATACTGTAAGTTAATAAATTATTCATATCATTTATATTGTGTACTAAATTGTTACTTATTTTTCAAAAAATCAAAAAGATTAATAAAATGTTAAATAAAAATTTTAATCTGACTACAAAATCATATTTTATTATACAATTTTTAAAATGATATAATATGTCTGTACGATTTAATGTTTTAAACATCTCAAATTGTATGTTAAAAAAAAAGTTATTTAATCAATTAATTTTTTTTTTAATTCAAAAATCTCCATGGAAATTTAAAAAGAATAATTAAAAACAAACCACGATTCCATGGTTAATTGTCGCAACTTTGTAAACAAAGCATGTTTGGTTTCTTAAAGTACAAGAATTTTAGTGATTATTTAGCAAAGTTTTTTTTTTTTTAATAATTTAAAAAAAAAATTTTTCTTTATAATTATATTTTGTTATAAACTTTAATAAATAAATAAAATTAATTAATAGATTATAATATAAATAAATTTATTGATATATATATTTTCGATATATGCACATATTATGTTACAAAATTATATGTTTCTAATAACAATCCTAAAAAAATGATGTTTCCGGGTATCTTTTTGATATTTCCATTGTCAAAGAATGTGGTGACATCAAGTTAAATGTTTCAATAGTGCATATAGTTTCACGTTTAAATGCTGCTACTTTCTAAAAAAAATTAAATAATATAAATATTTTTACAATAAAATATAAATTTACATGTACATTGGAAATCCTAAGTAGTAATGCTGCATATCTTGCACTTGCATCAACATTACTCATTTCACTTTGTAAATATAATCTTAAACATTTCAACAATTCATTTCTTTTTTTACTTATACATTGTATAGCTTGTTGTGATAATGCTAAACATTCAGGATCAAAAAATATAATTGCTTGCAATAAAACATATTCTACAAGTTTCATTTTCATTTTTCTAATTGGCACTAATATATGGTTTATCACTGCAACTACAGTAGGTATTAATCCACTACGTTCTTTTAGTATGTCAGCAGATAAATTTCTATATCCTGATAAACCATCGGGAAAAACAATACGATCTGAATATCTTTCAGGTGTATGAAATGCTTCACTTAAAACAAGATATGAAAACGCTGTATGCACGAGAAGAGATTCCTTATCTTTTTGTTTTAAAGATTGAAATTCATCAAATGTTTTAGCCCATTCAATAAATGTACTCAAATTTTTAGCTCTCCAATATGAAAAATTTGTTTGATCACCAGGTTTCATTTGAACTGCCTCATATTTTTCTACTTCTAAAAATGTTGACTTTGGATTATTTAAAGATTCCGCCAATGTAGAATGAATTGGAGCAATTGTAGATTTTAACATTGAGACAAATTGTTTTTCTCTTTGAAGTAATAATTTTAAAGTAAAATCATTTACTTCAATATTATTTTCATTAATATTTCCCTCAAAATTTGTTGTCTTTCTTTTTCTTCTCCTTTCAATATTTAACTCAGACCTATCCATTCCCAAATCAAGACATTTTTTAAATCGACAATGTCGACATGCGCAACGCATACTTTTATCAATAATACATTTTCCATCATTTTGACATGAATATGTTCTATTCTAAAAAAAAATTTTTTTTTTTCATTTTACACAAAATAGAAAAAATAAACTTACTTCAATTACAACACGTCGAAAAAATGTTTTACTAAATATTTAATGCTTAAAAAAATTAATTAATTTAAACTTACCATCCATTACACGAAATAATCCCATAATGTATTCCAGAGCTACTATCACCACATACTAAACATTTTTGTTCTTAAAAAGTTTTTTTTTTAAAAATAAAAAAAATAATAATATATGCAACAATTAACAAACCTTCAGAAACTGCCTTATCAGATAATTTATTTTTTCGATTTTTTTTTAATTGAGGATTCCGTGAATTTTGACTTTCATTATCATGATTTAAAGCTTTTAAATGGTTATTTTCATTATTAGAATAATTAAAATTTGTTGTTGTTAATGTATCACCTATAGTTTGCATTTCTTTACCAACAACTATTATGGTATAAAAAAATTTTTCTAAAATAAATACTTGTAAAAAAGTTTTTTATAATAATAAAAATAGTGTGGAAATAGCTTCAAACCAAGTAGAAAAAAAAAATTTTTTTTTTTGTATATAATAATAAAAAAACAAAGATATATATTAAAAAAAAATAAAAAATATATATTTAATAGTATGATTTAAATAATAAAATTTTTAATGAAAATTATAGAATTTTTACTACAAAATATTGATAATAGTAATAACATTGTTTTAAAGTTCATTAATAATATTCATACATATATATATATATATAAATATATATAGACTCCCATAAATAAAGAGCATATGTTAAAAATAAATTCAAACTTGATAAGCGTTTATTTCATAATAATGTATAGATGCATCTTTAAATGTGCAATGATAAGATATTTTTATAAGATAAAAGTTATATATAATAGTAACAATAATAATAATAATAAATATTTACCTGTAAAAAATAAAAGTTATTGAAAATATTTTTTTATAAATATAATGTTAATTTATAAATTATCTAATTTATAAATAAATAATTTTTAATATTATTAAATTATAAAATTTATAATATAAATGCTTTCAATCTGATACAAAAAAAATATTTTTATACAATATATCTATCAATATATTTTTAATGTGTGTAATTTTATGTCTTTGCTTTTTATTTTATCCTGCTAATTACGGAAATAATATTTTTTTTTAGCTCTTACAACTAAAAGTTAATGATTAAAGATATATTAATATATAATATATTGTATTTTCATACATATTATTTTATGCACTTTAAAAGATGTTATAATGGTATAATATTATAAACTTAGCTAGCAAAATAATGCGTTAGAATTAATATTTAAAATAACAAGTTTTAATTATTAGAAGGCATGAGTTAAATAATCAATTTTTATATACTTACAATGTAACTAAATGTATAATTTATTGTTTTTTATCGTAGCATTGCAAGTATAAATGTAGAGAAATGTTATAAGTAATAATCAATGATCAGTTGAAGGTCAGGTTGATTTGAAATATTAAATTTACATACATTAAATAAATATATATATATATATATATATGTTAATAAAAATATAATAGCTAAATATTACTATAGTAAAGTATGTAAGTATATATATTTATTATAAAAAAATAACAAATAAACATTTATTTTAAAAAAATAACAACATATTGGTACTAAAAAGAAGTGTACAATTTTTTTTTAATATTTATTTAGCTTTTCTAGCAAACTTATCATGCCTAATCCACCACTCATCCCAATTAGTATTTAAATCTCTCTTATGAACAGGGAATTCAACCAATGGTTCAGGATGAATATCTTGTAATGATATACCACGTGTATTTGTTGAATTATTATCACTATCTCCCAAATGAGAAACATCTAAATTTGGATACCATTGTTTATAATCAAAATTACGAAAATCTATTGTAAAAGTAATTGTACCATGTTCTTTGGCCTTTAAAAGTTGTGCTTTCAAAAGATTATATTGCTCAATACAAAGTCCTGCTTTTAAAATAGGAATTACTTGATCAGTACCAGCAGCCAAAAATTGTTCAATAAGAGATGGATTCTATAAAAAAAAAATATTATAAAACATTAAAAAATTTGTGTTTACATACTCTATAATCAAAAAAAAGATATTCATCTCTACAGACTGGACAGGCATGATTCAGATTAAACTTTCCTTCTTTATCTATACAAAAAAGTCTAGGCTTTGATTGCGTAACTTCCTGTCCTCTAACATTTCTTTTATACCATTTGAATATCGGCAATCCTTTATAAGTATTTTTATAAGCATCACTTTCCATGTATCTTATTTGTTCTTCAATTGTATGTTTTGGTTTGAAAAGTCCTTTTTTAGATTCTATATCATTAAAAGCCCATTTATTAGTACTATGTTCCTGATCAGAACAATTCCTAACAGACCTTATTATGTTAGTATTTTTTGATAAAACCCTACTGACAACTTGTCTTAATGAATACATCTAAAAAATATAAAATTTTTTAAAATTTTAATAATACACTTAAATAGATACGAAACCGAAATAACGGAGATTAATAATATATTTTAAAAAGATAATTTAAATTAGAAATTGGAAAATTATTTTGGAATTTCTAATTGACTTGCAACTAGTTTTAATATATCGGCAGTCTTTAATTTCCAATGTTTAAAATCTTTTAAAATTGGTTGCCAAATTTCACCATGATGTGGTTCAGTTTTTGTACAATTTTCAAAAACAATATTTTGTTCACTTTCTGTACCATACAAAAGTTCAAATTTATAGTAAAATGCCCAAGCATCACCATTATCAGGATTTATTTTTAATGATCTTTGAAACCAATCTCTTGCTTTTTTAACCTTTCTTTCAGCCCAAAATAATTTGGCTATTGCAAGCAAAACATTTGGATCATTTTCACATTTTTTTAATGCATCAACACTTTTTTTACGTCTTCCATGCCGATCTTCCATAAATATTGCCTCTGCCCACAAAATTCCACTATTTTCACAATCTTGAAGTGCTCTAGATAATCGCTCTTTGGCAAGTTCTTTCAAACCCGCTCTCCATTCGAGTCTAATACTCTCTAACCATATATATGGATTTTTTGGGTTCTTTAATCTACCCTTTTCGAGATCACTTCTTGCTTTTATTAATTGTCCTTGTGATTCTTCTAATCTACTGAGAAGTATCCACAATGTAGTACAGTTAACATTTTTTCTTATACCATTAGTAAATGTTTTACGGGCCTCATCAATAAGTCCCTGTTCAATATACAATTGTCCTAACATCATATATAATTTTGGATAATTTTCAAATTTTTCAATTCCATTTAATAAAATTTCTTTTGCATTATCTAAATTTCCTAAACACCATTCAAATTTGGCTGATTTCATCCAAATTCTAGGAGAATCTGTTGATTCTTTAGCTTTTTTTAATAACTTTCTTGCCTTTTGATATTCTCCATTTTCACTTTCTAATTGAAAAGCAGCCAACCAAATTGATTCACTGTTAGAATTATTTTCAAAAGCTTGTGATAAAATTTTTCTAGCTTCATCAACATTTCCTTCACGCCAAACACAGTTAGCATACATTAACCAAATTACTTCAAATTTAGGAACATCCTCTACAGCTCTTTTTAATAAAGAAAGATATGTCTCAGTTGTTCCATGTACTCTTTCAAAATTGGCAACTTTTTCCCAAATAAATTTATCTTTCTTAAACTTATCTAACAATATATCATACACAGCTCTAGCACATCCAAATGCATTTTCTTTGACAAAGTTTTCAGCATCACTTAACCATGTCTCTCTTTGATCAACCTCTTCAACACCAATTGATATAACATTTCTAATAATAGCTTTACAAGTTTTTAAACATCCTGCTTTTTCACAATCTATGGCATCTTTAATCCAATGGGATTTATTAATTTCTACCATATTTCCTTGTAATGACTTTATAGCACGATCAATAATTCTATCAATTACATTTCCATTTCCTTTACTTTCTTCAAGTTTTGCTGCAGTAATCCAAATAAGTCGCTCTGTTGGTATATGTTCCCTGGCTTTATTTAATACTTTACGAGCATTTTCATATGTTTCAAGTTTTGCTAAAGCTAACCATAATTCAGTTGATGTTGGACAACATTCAACAGCTCTAGTTAATAATTGCCTTGCCTCCTCTGGTTCTTCTAATTCAACAAAATTTTTCCAAAGAACAACTGATGATGGTATATTTTCTAATGCTTTTCTTAATACCTTCTTTTTAGCTTTATTTTCTTTTTCAATATCTGTAGCTTTTAACCATATACGAACAGACTGAGGTAGATAACAAACTGCATTTGCAAGAATTTTTTTTCCAGTCTCTGGAGGATGTAAACGTACTGCTTCTATCCAAAGATCTTCTGACTTAGGATTTTTATCAGCTCCTTCCATTATAAGATTTCTGGCAACTTGCATTTTTCCTGCTATTTCTTCAAGTCTAGCTCCAGCTATCCATGCTGGAGGATGATAAGGATTTGTCTCTCTAACAGATTTTAACAATTGTCGTGCTTTTTTAATATCAGATATATCAGCACCATGTTGAGGGATCATAGATTGTAATCCAGTTATATATCCTTTAGGATCTATGACCGTTTGACCAGAAACAGAGTCAGAGGCTTTATTTAAATGAATATCCATTATTCTGTTTTTAGCTTGTCCAATTTTTACCAAATCTAAATCAGCAGATGGTATTTTAAATGTTGACTGCCCACCATCGATTTCTGATGTAGCTCCACTTTGAACAGAACTATCCATTACAGAAGATGTTTGACCAAAATTCATTGATGATGAAATTATTGAATCAGGAACTGGTGTAAATCTAAAATAAAAAAATTATTTTGAAAAGCAAAATAGTAAAGTTTTATAAGTTTTAAAATATTGTCAGATTGAAAACTTAAAATCATATTCACAACGATAATAGACTTTTTAGAGGAAAGTATGTTGCTTACTGTAGAAACTATTACTCAATACTTTTAAAAATAATAGCTGTTCACAAAGCATGCTTGATATTTGTCTATTATATTTTAACATTTATAAGACTCATTCTTTTATAAATGTACTAATTTTGTTAAAAAATAGCTTTGCTATCATTGTGGAAAGATTAATCATCACACAATATTATAACACTTATATGAAAACTTACTTGTCACCTCTAGGATTTCTTTTTGCCTTGTTTCTGGTATCACCTACATCAGGAATGGCTAACCATTCAGACTCTGATATACTTGCTAATTGTCTAGTCAAATCTGAAAATTGTTGATGAAAATCAGGTAATTCTTTTCTAAAAGACTCCTTCGCTTCAAGTGCAATTTTTTGCCTATGATCTTTTCTACGTTCATCCAACCTATCATCAATAGCTTGGTAAATTAAATCAGCCTCTTCATCATCCTTCTCATAAGGATCTCTGGCAACTAAACTTCCTGAATATCCAAAAAAATTATTAAAATTGGAATCGTTATAATCTGCACCATCATCTTCATCTTTTGACTTCTTAAATGGAGGTAATTTATCATCAGGTCCAGGAATGCCAGCCGCTTTTGCTGGACCAATATCAGAACGAGTTGTAAAACCAAAGTCACCACGACCTATTCCTGGAACATAACCTTCTGGACCAGACTGATTCCAAAAATGTTTACGATTCTTGTCAACTAAACTACCAGGTATAAAGATAGACATTAGTAACTATAGTAAAAAAAAAACTTTCTTGCCAAGGTAATTTATTAAAACATAAACAAAGTATAACAAAACTAAAGTTCTAAAATAGTTCCAAAATTTATCGTTCTAAGATATTTTATTTTTGAATAGTAACACAATACCAAGTTTTCGCACAAAAATAACCCTAGATTTTTAAGGTTAATAAACTTTTTTTTACAATTTATTAATGTTATAAAAATATTCATTTATTTAAAGAAAAATTAATTTGCTTAAATTACGAAACAATTACTTGAATAATTTAATTTTTATGAAGTAAATTATTAAGATTATAAAAAGTAAATTTAAAAGAACAGTGTCAATTCACCAAAGAAACAAGTTGATTTATCATTTTCTCTCTTAAATTTTATCATATTTACACAATAAATAAACTAACTATATATTAACTTTTTAATTTGAAATAAATTCTGTTGTATTACAACATAATTACCTAATCAAAGATTATATTTTTAATCTGTTAAGTACATAAAATAACGTATTTACGCAATTTTAAATATCATTTCTTCAAAGTTATATCTATTTTGTTAACCAAAAAAGTTTAATGTATTTTCTTACAATATAATATCGCTAGATTTGACTTGTGATAAGAAATCTTTGACATCAGCAAGCAATGATTGAAAAATTGTCAACAAAATATATAAAAAATCAAGTTTATTTGACATTTTGAATACGTGTTTTTCACGTTCTAATTGAAAAAAGTTTACGTCACTTGTAAATGGTAAAATATAATTTTTTGTTTCAGAAAAATGATAGGGAACCTATAAATTTACCATGATTTTTTTTCTTTTTATAGTTATAGTAAATCGTATAAAAAAATTTATTCCTATAAATCGGATTACAACAATTTTTTTTAAAAAGCATCTAGAACATCTGATAAATTTATGGTTTTTAACATAAATAAAATAATAAAAAGTACATCTTTTTCTTTTTTTACAATAAATGACCATATTTAAGAAACGTATTTTTCTGAGATATGATTAGTTAGAAGGATAATAAAGATGGATAATCTGGAGATCAATGTTTTTTAAAGATATTGAGAAAATTTCAAATCGTAAAATTAAATAGACATTTATTACTATAAACTTTAAGCTGAATTGGCATTATATTTTTTTTTTTAATTTTTTAACATTTCACTTGTCACAGAGATAAAATATATTACAAAAAATAATTTCTTCTAATAAATTTTAAATGAAATATTTTTAGATATTTGCTTTTATTTGTGTAATACTAATGTTTTAAAATATTTTTTCTAGTGTATAGTAAAAAAAATAACAACAAAATACTCTTGATAATTTACGTGCCTCCCAAAAGGTTTGATAGACTTGTCTTTTAACGACTAGTGGTAAAATATTTATTTGCCAAAATGTTTCATCATACATTTTACTTTACAAAGTTTATATTTTTTTAAAGTTTATCATGGATAGTAATAAATATTTAATTAAAAATTGCCCTGAAACCATTAGGTATATTCCAAATTTTATATCAATTGAGGAAGAAGAATACATGTTACACTTGATTAATAATGCTCCTTTACCAAAGTGGGATTGTTTATCAAATAGAAGATTACAAGTTTATGGTGGTATTATAAATAAAAAAAAAATTTTAATTCCTGATGAGGGAATACCACAAGGCCTTGATTATATTATTGAAAAAATTGTGTCTGTTGAAGATGGTTTCAAATTAGATAAAAGACCAAATCATTTATTAGTCAATGAATATCTTCCTGGTCAAGGAATTATGCCTCATACTGATGGTGATGCTTATCATCCTTTAGTTGCCACAATAAGTTTAGGTTCACCAATATTGTTAGATTTTTATAAAACTTTAAATCGTGAATGTGTTGCTTCTTTTAATGAGAGATATATTGGTTCAATGTTTTTGGAACCAAGAAGTCTTGTTTTGTTATCAAATGATATTTATTCAAATTACCTTCATAGTATTGCAGAAAGAGAGGAGGATGTTATTACGGAGAATATATTTAATTTGGATCAAATTACCTTAAAAATTGGAGATGTTGTCAAAAGAAAAACTAGAGTTTCATTAACATATAGACATGTTGATAAAGTAAGTAAACTTAATGTTATGAACTTACTAAAAAAATAAAAATTATTTATTTAAATTGCCTTATCAATAATAATTTTATCGTTTTAAATTTAAATAATAAAATTTCAATTATTATTATACCAATAGATATACCTATTCCTATTCCAAATATTAAAAGTAATTGTTCAAAATGTTTAAATAGACTAAGAGTTACTTTTTGAGGTGTTACTGAATTACTAGTAGATGGTTTTCTTTCATTGTAACCAGAAGCTAAATTTATTTGAGTAATTCCTCCCATTATTCTGGTAAGTGCATTATTAAAATCATTACGTAGACGGACATTTTTTTTATTAAATGCAAATCCTCCATATGAACGAATACCTGTTGGATCTCTGATAATAGTCATACTATCTTTATATGACCAAACACTTGATACATCAGGAATAAAGTCAATATCATAATCTGCATAATATATTCCACCTTTTTTTATTTGTTCAACAATATCATCAAAAGTATTACCTAAACGTATTGGATTTTTTTTAAATATTTGAGGCATTCTTTTACAATTTTCTTCATTACTACAATCAGGCATTTTATCTTCAATATATGTAGGAAATCTTTCTCCCTTTTCAAGTATATCTAAAAATCCTTTTTGATTTGTAAATGGTAAATCTTGTTTTTCAGGAGCTGTTAATCTACTATTCATAATAGATTGAAAATAAACATAAATTACAACAAACATTAATAATAAATTTCCTTGAAAAATAAAATGTGCAATACTTTTATGTCTTTTAACACTTTGTCTAAGTATAATACCAATTGGTTCTGTAACACTATCACTTATTTTTTGTAATAATGGCATATCTTTTTCTTCTAACATTAATATAAGAAATTCTAATATAATAACTGATATGACTGAAGCTATTATCATAAGCCAAACATCAGTTGTAAAAGTTGTAAAAATAAAATTTCTAAAATCAGCCTCAGTTGGTGTTTCAATTATATAAATTTGTTGAAAAAATCTAAAAGGATATGAAAAAATTATTGAACCATTTTGTTCTCTATCAACTGTTATTTTCATTGATGGTACTGCCATATCAATAAGTCCTTTTTGTAGTAATCCAATTATACCAGTATAATTTTTTGGATTACCTGGTAATGGATCTCCATACTGAGATTCAATACCATATTCTTTTACAACATCAATCTAAAATTTGTATAAATATATTTAAAATATTTTAGTTACCATAGTCCAATTCCAATTTAATAAAGTCATTACTAGTTGAATCATTTCTATTTCAGCACCTGGTTTTTTACATGATTTTTTTGGAAGATTTGCAAAACAATCATAAACATCTGGTATTGAAGTAAATGCTCCAATTCGAAATATAAAATTTTGATTACTTGAATAATATAATGTCATATTATTTATAATTGACATTATAATGATAAAAATAAAAATTTTATTTTATAAAAAGAAATTTAATACATACAATTTTTCAATAACTATTTAAATATATTTATATTAACTATAAGTGGATATAAAAGACTTTTTATATAAAATAACAATTATAAAAATTTAAAAAAAAAAAATATTTTATCAAATTATTATTATAAAAATATTATATAATGAATAACTATTCAGATATCAAGCCATTTTTTCGTGTAGGTGTATTTCCACTTATTCCTGATGCTTACAATTGTTTCTATAAAATGCCTAATGAATATTGTGAAAAACCTGGTTTTGAAATGGAAATTTTATTAATAGCTTTAAAAATATTAAATTGGAATTGGACTGTTATTGATGTTCAAAATGTATACAATATTTCTTTTTCAACAAATATATTTGGAAAAAAAATTCCAAATTCAAATAATTTTACTGGTTTACTTGGTTTACTTAAAGATGATTTAATTGATATTGCTATTCCTAGTATGAGAATAACTGAAGAAAGATTAGATGCTTGTATATTTACTCATCCTATAAGTTATATAAAACAAATATATATTATTAAAAAACCAAATGATCATTTTAGTATAAATTTTATCACTGAAACATTAGATACTTTTGTATGGATTATTCTTTTAGTTTCAATAATTTTTATAGCTATAATGAATTTTATATTTACATTAGTTTCATTAAAAATGTTGAAATCATCTAAAAAAATTAAAAATAGTTTATGTCAAATATTAAGTACCTCAATAACTGTAAGTATTCCATAATTAATAAATAATTTTTTTTTAGGAAACAATTTCTGTAATATTAAGACAACCAGTATCAATACACTCAACATTTTCATGGAATTTATTTCAATTAATATTTATTATATCATTTCTTGTTTTTTATAATTATTTTCAATCTTCAATGAATTCTAAAGTAATTGCTCCAGAATTAATAAATATACCTTTTACAAATCAGGAAGAATTAATTAAATTGTTAGAATCACATAAAATTCATCTAACGTATTATGATGATTCAATACCTATTTGTACATTACCAAAAAATTGTGAACGCCTAAAAAAGGCAATAAATAAAAATCCAATTATAGTACATAAAGATCAAGATGGTTTAAAAAAAGAAATTTATAATGGAGCAGTATATTTTGGAACATATGATATTGATTTTTTTTCATATCCTATATCAATATGGAGTGAACCTGATAATTTTATTGCAATAATGGATCCAGAAGAAATAAGTACTTTTAGTTCATTTGCTTTTAATAAAAAAAAGTTAAAAGAAAGAAACAGGTATAATATTATCTAATTTTTTTTAAATTTTTTATTTTTACCAGATTTAATGAAGCTTTATCTGGAATGTTAAGAGGTATAAAAACAATAGCAACAGCTGGAAAATATTATAGTAAAAAAGAACCATTTTCAACAAAAATATCTTCTAAAAATTTGAATAAAAAAAGTTTAAATTTATCTCAAAATTTAAGGCAACTATTTATAACATATATAATTGGAGTTATATTAAGTACATTTGTCTTAGTCATTGAACTGATTATTAAATATACTTTAGTATCAAAATAGTTTAATTTTAAAATAAATATCTAACAAAAAAAAGTTTGTTTTTTTTACCAACTCCCACACTTTTCCTATAAACTTTGTTTGGTAGATTTTAAAAGATATTCTTTAAAATATTAAAAATAAACAAAAAATTATAATTATCTATATAATTAATTATGAAGATGAAAAAAATGACATCGTTTACATATTGTCTTAAATATTTTTATAACATAGATATCAAAAATCTAACAACAACTGTTTTCTGAAATTTTCATTAATTACCTGTAGGTAATTTACAACCATTTGTATCGTTTTTTCAAATAATTAAAATCATTCAATAAGGTTCTTTAATACAAAAAAAATGCTTTTAATATTAATCAAATTTTTTTTAAAAAAAATATTTTTATTGTCTCAAGAATATTCAATTATATAACATAAGAACTTAAGGAAAATTAAATTTAAAAATTGTTTAGTACTTGTACTTAGTGGAATAATCTTTTGGTGAAACCACTAAACCACGTCCCTTCCTAGCACCTCTATAGACTGTTTCAATGATATCAATCAACTCCTGTCCATTTTCAATTGGCCAATTTATTTTATTATTATTTCCGGTACCTAAATCTACCATAATATGTTTGTTACGGAAAAAGAACATGACAGTTACGGGATCATATAATTCATACATTACATTAAAACATGGAACTTGTGTAATATCAACAAGGTAAATTACGGCAAAATTTTTTATTTTGTTTGCAATTTTAAATAATGTCTAAAAAAATTAAATTAAAATATTAAAAAAAAAAATAACTTACTTCATCCATTTTCATACATTGAGTATCCCAATCATGTCCAAAACGGATTACGACAACTCTGTCCTCTTCTGATAAAATGGCTTGGTCAACCTGCCAGCCATTTTGAAGATGTGGAAGCATATAACTCATCTTACCTCTTATTTATAAAAAAAAATATACAATAAACTTTTTATTCTTTTAATATAATACTATTAAAGAAAATGAAATAAATAAAAACATAAAAGACAGTATTCCACAAAATATCTAACACGAATTTAATAATGAAATATATTAGCATAACGATAAAAAGTTACAGTAGATTTTTGTTAAAAGTTATAGGCATACTTAAATTTTTTTATAATAAAAAATAATTCTACAATAAAATTGGCAGTTTTTTAAAAAATAAATTTCACAAATCATTTTTTTTCATAAAACTTTTAGTAATTGAAAAACAAAAAATAATACCTCCATGATATTCATAACGTGTTTTAAAAAAGTTTACATTTCTATTTACTTGTAGTTATTTGACAATTTGTAAACATTATTTTCAAAAAGGTATGTCGGTATTATTGATGTACCGTACATTTTTAAATTGTTTTTTTTTTTATAGTAAATGTTTACAAATACGGATGTAAACTGTGTAAACAAAAAAATATACATATAAGTGTATGTATTTGTATTAAAGTTCTTCGTTTGTGAAATATTTAATAAATTTATTGTTTAATTTGTAGTAGATGAGATTCGGAGATATCTTGACATTGACATGAAAAATTTAAGCGCGTTACTTAGTGATTTTCCAAATGAGATACACTATTTTAGTAAATGCTGACATTTAGGTTTGTATACCAAGCTTATTTTCTTGATTCTATGGTTTCAACTTTTTTTCTTCATTTTGAAAAACAAATCTTTTTTTGTCTTTATTTTAATGAGTACAATGTTGTCAAATTGTTGGTTGTTTTATCATTAAATTTACTACTTCTAGTTTTGATTTGTTATTATTATCTTTTTTATATACACATTTCTTTTAATATTTTATTATAATAATTATTATTTTTATTTGTAATATTATTAAGTTGATAGATTTATTTTAAATTTTCCTTTTTTTTTAGACTTTAAACATGTCTAATACTATTTTTAAAACACCAAAACTTGTTCAAAATTCTTCAAAAAGTAAGATAAAGATGATAAGATCTAATTCAGAAAAAAATATATTTGTAGAAGATAGTAATGTGAAAGAACCAAAAAGAAGTCTTAATGAATCTGATTTTAATTCTATGTATTCAGTGTATGATAAAAGAAAAAGTGGATCTTCCAATTCCAATATAAAAGTGTCTTTAAGAATAAGACCACATGATGTTCCATTGGATGAGACTGGAATTTCAATAGTGGGAGATAACACTCTCAATATAAAACATGGAGAAAGAACATTGGCTTTTGGTTTTTCGAATATATTTTCTAAAGATGCTACTCAAAGTGAAGTCTATGAGAGGACTGCAAAGGAACTAGTTAATGATGCTATTTCTGGTTATAATACATGTATATTTGCTTATGGTCAAACAGGATCTGGAAAGACATTCTCTATTTCTGGAACATTATCTGAGCCAGGAATATTACAACGTTTTTCTAGTGATTTATTCTCCTCTTTTTCTAATGCCAATTATTTTGTATCTTACTATGAAGTTTATAATGAAAAAGTTTATGATTTGTTAAACTATACAAAAGAACCTTTAAGGGTTCGTGGTGCGGATGTTGCTTTTGTTGAAAATCTTGCAAAAGTTCAGGTAAAATGCTTAGATGAGTTAGAGGCGTTAAGAGAAAAAGCATCACTTAATAGAGCAACTGCCTCAACGTTAATGAATGATCGATCATCAAGATCACATGTTGTGTTCATGCTTCAAATTAATCAAGAAGTCAATGATTGTAATATTGAAAACCATAAGTCAAACAAAAATAGTGGAAAATTTCTGCGTACTTCGACTTCCTACTTTGTGGATTTAGCTGGATCTGAACGTGCCACAGATGTTGGAAGTGAACATTTGGAGGAGACTAAGTCCATAAACAAGAGTCTTAGTTTTTTACAAAAACTCATTTTTGATTGTGCTGATAAAAAAACTTACGTTAATTTTCGTGAATCTGTCTTAACTCGTCTACTCAAAGATTGTTTTGGTGGTAATTCTAAGACTGTCCTCTTGGCCACAATATCTGCAGAAATTAAAAATAGAAGTATATCAATTGGTACATTGAGATTTGCATCAAAAGCGGCTCTTGTTCGTCAACAACCTAAAGTTGTTGAAGACACAAATTATGCTCATATAAAATTACTTGAAGGTGAAATTAAAGAACTTAGAAAAATTGTTGAAGAAAATAATTCAATTTGTAAGCAGGGTTATCATGTTGCTAGTTTCAAACAACCTATTGCTCCAGCTCTTATTGAATTAAATACAGATTCTTCTTTGACAATGTGGATGAAATTAGAAAATAGAATGTTGGCATTTAATAATCAAGATATTTGTTCAATAAAAAATGAAGAATCTTACATATGGAATCTTAGAATTCTAATGGAAGATTCGGTTTATGTTAATGGAAGAATACTAAAAAAAAATGATGTTATACAATTAAAACATTGTGATAGAATTGTCATTTGCCAGCAACAATTTTTTATTGTTTATCTTGATAATTCTACTTCATTTGATACTCTTCCAAAATTGGATGACGTTCGTGTAGAGGTTGCAACAAATGAAGTTGCTTTACAGTACAAAGAAATATTAAAGAAAGAAAAGGAGGCATTTATTGAAAATGAAAAATTAATTCGTTCTAATATTGAAAAGGAGATAAATGAAATCCGTCAACAATACGAGGAAAAATTAAGAAGTATTAAAGATGAAGAAGTTGAATTACGTATTAGAGCATTGGATGAATGTCGTAAGTTGAAAGAAGAAATTTGTTTGAAGGAGCAATTTGAGGCAGAATTATTGAAAAAGTTTGAAGAAATTCAGACAGAGTTATTACAACATTTAAATACTATTGAAGATGTGGCACTTGAAGATGCTAAATTTCTTCTAGAACGTGCGAAGTATGAAGTTAATGTTGTCAATAGAATGTTAGAATCATCAAATAAAATAACATTTTTTAAAACAAGTATTATTATCAAAGATGCTCAGAAGTTAGATTTTGTTATCAGACTTCAAAATAAAAAAGAAAAAATTTATACAGATTTAACTTTTACAGAATTTGAATGGTTAAAATGTGAATTAACTGATGCATATACAAAAAGTGGATCTGAAGAAATGTTTTCAAAAAAATTTGAAGATATATTTTACTCACGTAATTATCCATGGAAAAATATTACCAATAATGTAACATCAGGATTGATGTCAATGGCTGTAAGAAATTCAATCAAATTAACGGCAAAAAAACGAAAAAGTTCAATTGCTTTTACAAAGAAAACTTTATCAACACGTAGACAATCGACATTTACGGCACTTTTAGAATCAACAAATATATCAGATGAAGAGGAGGATGAGCAACTTCTTGGAAATCCATTCTTCTCCTATCGTTTGTTCTTAAATTCAAATCTTAAAGAATTACCAAATTATTGTATCAGCACTCCATATCAGTATGTAATGGATGTCATTTTAAAATTGTCAAAATCTGTAAAAGATTTAAGAAGTTTTATGAAGGCAGACTTTAACAGAGCAATGGGTCTCAATAAACTTCATGATGTTGTATCATGTACAAACAGTTTGTGTACCTCATCTATTATCTTTTCAACAATAGATAATTTTTTTAGTAAGGAGCAATTTATAAACTATACATTGTCTATTTTGGAAATTAAAGAAACCGTTGCTACTTATATTTATTCATTAGATTATCATACTTTAAATATTCAATGTAACATTAACAAACTGGAGGAACAATTAAATATTTTTCAAAAAGTATATGGAACATGTTTAACATCCCAAAAAGTTAATGCACAAGAGATTTTATACTGTATACAATTATCAGACAGTTTTTTTGAAGGTTTTATTTTAGGAGTTCAACAATTTAACAAAGATATTGAAGCGCGAATAAAAAATATTGTCTTATCCAAGTCGGGTGATCATTTTCTTAAACATATTCATGAAGTGACGACATACGTTTCAGACAAATTAATAAGAGATGAAGAATCTCATAATTTGTTGGTACTCTTGACAACAATTAGTTATCTTTTTGATATTGAACGTGCTCTTTATTTGGACATTAATTTAAAAACTTTTGAAATCACTTGCAAACTTACGGAATTAATTCATTGTTTAGATGAAATTTTTGAAAAAGAAGATAATCCATTAATTTCTGAACTTTCTCTTAAAATCAAAGAGCTTGTTGTGAAATATGAATCTGCTCGATTACCAGTAAAAGGTAACATATTGTAATGCACAAGCATTTAAATGAAAAGAAGAATAAAATTTTTTGTTATGCTACAATTATTTAAATTATTAAAAATAAATTAAAATTTTTTCTTTTTAATTTTATTTAAATATTTAATATATATGATAAAGATGTACTTGATATTTTTTTAAGACAAAAATGTTGATAAGGTAAACAACTTAGTACATATCTTAATTCTGATATAAGAAGTTATACCTTTTCTATTTTGATTTGCCAAGATTTCGGCCCGCTTAGATCATTAATAATCTAAAGGAAATTTGTATCTTGGGGATCGAACCAATGTCACAGTTATTCTAATGTACTCTAGACATTCTTTGCAAAGAATGCAAATAAAGCATCACCATACTTTTACATATTAAAGTTTCTGTAAATTACAATGAATATAACTAAATATTATTTCTTAAAAGATATAATATATATAGATAATATTATACACAAAGATTCACAATTACACCAACCATTTTCACCACTAACTACCAACATAAATATTAACACGATCATTATTTTACTCTCTTGAAATCATTGATAAAATCATTTTTGTTTTAACTTAATTTTATAAAAAAAAGAACGTTTTTTTTGCATGAAAAATTAATACAATGAAATGAAGAATATTATTTTACCAATTTGATTGAAATAATCATCGCTATTTTTTAAATTGCAATGTATCTATAAAATAAAATTTTCATAATAGTAAGAACATGATAGTTAAAACTAATCATCAAGTTTGCATTGTTTGGGTGTAAAGAATTTGTAGATAAAATAAACTTTTTTTAAAATAACTTTATCTGGTATTACAAGATATTATTTGGTAACATAAGGATTATGTCAAGTACTTAATTTTATAAATCAAATGATAGATTGTTTAAAATTAGTGAAAGATATTTGATTGATTAAAGATCAGTTACATGAAAAAAAAATATATATAAAGAAATAAATAGTTAAGAAGTTATGACTTTTAGTTACATTAACAAGTCATGATTTTACTAACCACTAGCCGTTCACTATTTTATCTCTTCGTTTTCATTGGAATCTTTGAAAGTATTCCTCAAGTTTCATCTAAACCAGTTGGTGCCAGTCATGATTTAAAAGAAAATTGTTTTGGAAAATGTACAAATATGTTTATTAAACTATCTGAAGACGTTTACAATTCGGGAAATATATCATCAAAATGCTTGTAAGTTTTCATTGTTATCTTTAAATAATCACTTTTTAATTGTTAAGACCATATTATCCATTTGGTGAATGTGTTGAGAAGTGTTATGATCACCATGATACAACTATTACACTTCAATTTTTGAAAGAATGTGATAAAGCTGTTCATGTACAGTATGGTAAAGTTTTGAAACACAAGAAATGTCTCCAAAAAAAATTTGGTAAAGTTAGAGATCAATGTAATCTTGAATGTGCTAAGGAAGCTGTGGAACATGAAGACAATGATGAGATTATTACCAACAAAATTAAAATCAACAAGAAATGGTATTCATCTTCAGAAAGTTTATGTTCAAGTCAAGTTTGCCGATTAAAATGTTTAGATAAAATGATAGAGAAGCAATGTCCACAAACATCAAAAGGAGTCTTAGTAAGTTTTTTTATTTAATAAATGTAGTATTATTTGTAGAATGCTTTACTGGCACCGTTGAATGGTTTTAAGAGTCTTATGAAAAAGTCTTCCAACCATCAGTATTTCAAAGATTTCATAGTTTCAAGTAAATGTAAGGGTCTTTTCGAGAAAAACATCGTTATCAATGTGTCTAAACCTTCGGTCCATGATGATCATGAATTGGATGATTTTAAATACGAAGTTTCCAATTTTGTTCCTGATATCAAACCTACACCTCCTGAACCTCTTAAATTTGTTGATCAATTGTCTCATAATTCTGATGAGATGCCTATCAGCAATTTTTCTGAGAACAAAATAGTTGTAGTTGACGAAGAAGAAGAAGAAGAAGACGTAACTGATGACTATGAAGAATTTGATAATGGTGTTGATAGTGATAATCAAGTTGGTGGAGAAATAACTGGTCATAACATGGATTATGGTGACAATGAAAAACATCATGAAAATAGTAATGTTGTTTACCAAGCTCACTTTGATTTTACACAACCAATCCAAACTTTCAATATTGAGCCATCAAATTATCACTTTATTGGTCGTACTCCAGAGGATTGTGGTGATACAATGGTTGTTGATGATGAAAAGAAGATACCTCGATGTTTGAATCCTACTCTTTATTTCGTTACAACGGATGACAACACTGTCAAAGAAATATTTATGAATGAAGGGATGAAGGAGAAATACAGTGATGGTCAAGTTTCAGTAGTAGATATCTATGACCAATACAAAGATCTTTTAAATAGGATGAAACTTGACGATTCACAAATCTCCTCATTATTCGAAAACCAACCTAAAAATAATTTACATAATGAGAATGAGGATTATTCAGATATAAAATCTGAAGATGATGGTATGGAACTATTACCAATCAGTAATTTGATAAATAATGGAGAATCTACAACAACTGTACACGACAACGAAGAGGAATATTCTGATAACAGGGACGAGTTTCACCAACCTCCTGATGAAGACGATGGTAGCGATTTCCATGCATTTGCCAAAGGAGTAATAAGTCATGGAAGTAATTCAATTAATAATGAACAATTAATTGAGGAACATGTTGGTGAGGAAAAAGAAAGTTCACTAGAGGAAGAATTCGAAGAGGATGAGATTTTAAATGTAAATCAAGATAAAGACATGTTCTTGAATGATGAAGATTTGAAATCAGTTTCGCATCATGAACCAATTGGTTTTGGTTTTAAATCTCTTGAACATGAAAGCAAAAAAGTGTCTCATCAGAAAGAATCAAATCCTCAATTACTTAAAAGTAAGGATAAAAAGATTCATGTGGAAAGGAAAAAAGTAGATGATGAATTTGAAGATGTTATGGATGATAATGAAGAAGATAGCGACATGCATGAAGAGGATGATGTGGAAAAAATGGAAAAGAAAAGTCATTCTACCTTCCATGGTCAAGAGCATGATAGTAATGATAGATTTAATAATGTTCTCCCAGATCAAGAAAGAATATCATATGGTTTGAGTGGAAGATTGGTTCCGAGAAGTATAAGAACTTATAGAATGAGGTTACCAGTTATTACACACATCCGAGGTATGAGGACAGATAATCATTAAATATTCATACTTGTTATATTGATTTATATTTATGTGGATTTTTATATAAAGTCGTATATTTAAAAAAATTTATCTTTATGTTTTTTTTTTTACACTTTTTAATCATTACTTTTTTTCTAGTAAAGAAGTAGAAAAAATTTGGTTTTATGTAGATTTTCTATATTTAGTATCGAAACATGTATATATATTTTAGTCAATTTTTCGTAAATTCAAAAATTTTGTACACATATTTTGCATATATATTTAATTTTTTTTATTTGATCTTTTTATTAGAAATAAATTAATATGATCTATCTCATATTTGTTGTATTGTTAAATTTCATTACTTTATGTTGTACTAAAAGTAAAGTATATAGTAACAATTCTAAAGAAAATGACGATAATAATTCAAATGAAAAAGAAACTTCTTTACTTATAACAGAAAATGATAAATATGAAAATTTAAAAGAAACAAAAAGTACTTCAAAAGATATTAAATCTATTAATAATAATATTCCAAGTAAAAATATAATATACAATGCTACAACTAAAAAGGATAAAGGCATAACAAATGTCGCAAAAAAATTTATGAATCTTACCAAAAGTAAATCAGATAGTACACAGTTAACAATTGAAGGAAAACCTTTAACATTATCAGTATCACAAATGAAAATGTATAAAGAGAAAGATCCAACTCCTGATAAATTAAAATTAAATAGAACACAAAAGTCAGAAAAAATTGTTGTAAGTTTTTAGAAATATATAATATAATAAATGTTAAATTTTTAGAAGGGAAAAAATAATGAAGAAGAAGATACATTAAATAATGTTGATACATTAGATGAAGATGATTCTGGTGTAACAAAAGCTGATAAAGAAAAAGCAAAAGCTTCAATAAGTACGGATGTCATTACAGTTTTTCCTGAATTATATAAATAGAATATGATATTTTTTTAATAATTGTATACACAAAAATGTGAATCTAGTTTTTGACCAAAATAAACAATATAAAAAATTGTTGTGTTATTGGAAATATATGAATTTTATTTTGCATTTAAATATATATGGTAAAAAAATTATCATTATAAATTTTTTAACAATACATTTCTAATTATTTTTTAAATAATTTTTTTAAAAACAACAATATATTAGAATATTTCAAGCTAAATATAAAATTTTACGACAATTTTTAAAATCTTAAAAAATCCAATTTCTTAAATAATGTAAAAAATATTAGTCTATAATAGAATTTATTAATGATGGGAAATTAATTATATTAAATTATATATTATTTTTTATTATCATGTGTTTTTGGATGCATTTGCATCGAAAAAAATTTTTTACTTCTTTTCAGCTTTTGGCTTCAATAAATTTTGAAAAACATATTATAGCAACTTTAACAATAGTTGCAAGTACAACAAAAACATTTATTTCAAAAAGTTGTATAAAACCAGATAGGTTTAACATTCTTTTTAAAACAACGTTTTCTTTAATTACTCTGAAGATTCATTAAAGTTTTTATTCGTATATTTTCTATCAAACAATTTTTTCCGACTTTCATCAGATCTACTAAATATTTTGCGTTCAATAATTAAGAACTGAACGACAGTAATTTGTCCATTTAGTAATTTATAAATACATTTTAATGTTCCATTAAATTCTTCAACATTTTATGTAAAGATGTGGTTACCTGAACAAGATAAACCATTCTTTTCTATTACATTAGCATTCAACTCATCAAAATTGCTCATTCATCCTTTATAACCAATTAAAAGAGATATCCATAACTGATTCCATTGATGGAACAATTATGTTTGACTGCCGTCTGATTTGCTAAATAAAAAATTTCCATTACCTTGTAGCCATTTTCAGTTGTGGGCTAGTCATAGGAGAATTTCAAAAGATATTATTCCTTTAATTAAAAAGAGTTTTTAATAGCTTTACCAGATATTGGTATTTTTTAGAGATCATATAAGTTTCTTTAATCTCGTTTTCTTCATTATTATCAGATCTTGGAAAGAAATATTATAGTTTCATAACATGTGCCATTTCATCTGGCGTTGAGCTTTCGTCACTGCGTTTTATACCAACAGATCCACAATTAATTAAGAGAGATACAGACAGGCCATATCCAAACATTGTCCAAATTAAAAAAAATCTCCAACAACAGAATGTTTGTATTTGCATGTTCAAATATTATAAAAGTATTACATCAGATGTAAAGTATGGCTTGAATGTAATTGGAAAAGTATTATTTGCGATTTCCCCAAGAACCGAAGAAAAGAAGGTTCTATGAGTACTTTCTTACTATTTGGTAGAAATTGGAAAAAGAAGTAGCAGCCAGAAAGTTTTGAAATAGTTTAAATATAGAAAAATGAAGGTTGTTTTTTGTTAAAAAAAGACGAGATTTAAATAACTTTTTGAATGATAAAAAATTGAATATTTTTCTTTCTTTATTCAAAATTTTTAAAAAAATTATCATTTTCTTTAAATAATATTCATATTTTATCAAATTATATGCAAAAAAACGTTTTGATGTGAATAACTTTTTAAAGTTAACTAATATTATCATTTTATTATATCTAAAGGATGTACTTTGTTCTAACATGAAATTTAAGATAAATTTAAAAAGAAATATAATTTGAAATAGTACGATTATGAATGAATATATTTATTTTATCATATATTATTTTTTGTAATTTGAACTGATAAATATTGTGTAAAGTAACATTTTGATATCATTAAATGAATTTTAGCTAAAAATGGCATTTTTTGATATAGTTTTTTTTTCATAAATGATTATAATTTTTATTTTTAAGATTAAAACTTCTATAAATAGTAATTTTTAAAATTTGTAATAAAATATTGATTAAAAAATCATTAAAATAAATTGAAAGAATATGCAGAAAAAATGAAAATAAAAATACCTCTCTGTTTTTTATATTTCTATTTCATTAGATTTTTTAGATACTTTTTAATTTTTTTTCCATAATATCATATTTTTTTTGCTAAAATCATTTGACTATTGTATATGCTTTTCGTTAACAATATTTCATTAACTTCCATCATATATTTTCAATCATCTTCATTTTGATATCTGAAAAAATGATAATCTGAATTTTCAGTAATAGAATATTAGAAATTCTTTTTATCTTTTTATTAGTTTACTAATATATTATTTTTATTATAATGTCCAGAAATTGTCTTTACTTGAAATATTTTTTTATACAAAAAATTTCTAGAATTTTCTATGATTAATATTTAAAATTATGAGCATAAAAACAAATTTTATTAGTATGCAAATATCTAAAAAAATGAAAATTTTTTTAACCTAAAAACTTTTAATTACATATTAATGATTTAAAATTTAAAGAAAAATAATCAGGATTTTAAATAGTAAAAAACTTTGTGTTTTATAACAAAAATATTTTTCTTACTGATAAAACTATCTTTTTTTAAATAATTATATTAATCTTTATTTCTATATATTTTCTTTGGTTGACAAATTTCTTTAATTATTTATACAATATAAATGCCAACTTTATTAAAATTTTTGACAATTATTATCATCGCCTACTTAACTTTTAAAAAATATAATTTGTGGTAGTTTTTTAAGCTATAAAAAATTTGCATAATTATTTATAAAAAAAATTGATTTTTTTTTGTTGCCAAATTTTATTTAATTGGTAGAAAAAAATGTTTGTACATATTTAATTTTAAAAATTTTATTATCTCTTTTTATTAGTTACATGATATTTTTTATTATATTTGAAAAATACAAAATAGACTGGTACAAAAGTTATTAATTATTATCATATATACAATATAATAATTCTTTTTTTTTATGTTATGAACAAAATGATAACATCAAAGCCAGAATTCTTTAAACAATGAAAACATACTTATTTTACAGCGTACTTATTTAAATAACTTTAAATGTTCTTTTTAAAAAATTTATTTATCTTTTTTTAAATAGGATGAAAATTTTATTTCATATTATCTTTCGATAACATTATCTGTAAAATAAGTAGAAAATCTAAACACTAATTTTTTTAGAAAATTATTATAAGAGACTAAATATTTTTCTGGTGTTATATGTTTTTAGACTATTTTTTTAAAGAGTGTAGAAGCAATAATATCAATTAAAAATTATGAATAATTTCTATGCTTCAAAATGTACTATTCCAACATAAAATTTCTATTAATATTTTTTGAAAAATAAAATAAATAAAGAATGTGTATAAAAAATAATTATAGATAGTTGTACAGATAATTAATTAACTTTAGAAAAAAAAAATTTTTTAATACTTTTAATTAAATAATATATTAATTTTTTTAATAAATTAATAACAATAATAACAAAGTATATTGCAAAACTTAGTTGAAATGTGTTAAATGATAAAAGATAAAAAAACTTTTACCATTGATTAGTGATGATACTTTATTTTATTACTCAATTTTAATATATTTTCCATCTAATCCACATTTGTCTTTAAAAAACTTCTTGATAGTTTTCAAATGATTTCCCTGTAATTGAACAACAATCTCTCCAGAACATCTTTTTTTTCCTTCTTGTATTCCAGCAGAAGAGGCATAAAAATGTTCAAAGATGAAACAAAAGTATCATTTAACAAATCAAATAATCCTAAATTCCTAAAAACTGTTATTTCTTTTGAAGACACTTTTTCAGAATGAATTAATATATTTGGTATTTGACCTTTTTTAATTGTAACTGAATTATCAGGCTTTTTCATTACATATCCTGGTGTACACTTTTGTTGAATTAAAGTTACAATTGATTTAATAGTTTGAGGTGTAGTTTGAATATGAGGTTTAGCCTCTAAAAATTGTTTTAAATTTTCATCTATTACTATTTTCTCATTTTCAATTTGTATATTATTAGCTTTCAAGTATGCCAAAAGTAAATCTTTAAATTCATTAAAATTATATGCTTTGTTTTCATTTTTGACATTGTCATCTATATCAGAAAACAGTTTTCTAAATGATTTAGTGCTCAAGAAACAAGTTGATATTGAAAAACCTGCTTTGATTTCTTTATCTTTATCTTCATTTGGAATACCATATATTGGTTCAAAATCTGAAATTAATTTATTTCTGAAATTTACAGACTTTATAGATATTTTATCTTTAACATTGATAATATTTACTACTTTTCCTTCTTCAGATTTTTCATTTAAATTTTCAATATATTTAGATAGCTTTGAGTATGATGTTTTTTTTAAATCTATTCTTTCATTATCTGGAACACATTTTTGAACATACTGTTGAAAAAAATAACCAAGATCCATTGGTAATAATGTTGAATCTTTTAAAAGGTATTTTAAAGCTGTTAGAAAACAAATATGTAATTTTTCATTTTCATCTTTAATTGTTATATTTTCAAGTTTATTTTCAGTTTCATTATTTGATGATTCATTACTAACATCATCAATTTGAACTTTATCTAATTCTTTATCCATATCCAGAAATTCATCTATTTTATATCTCTGAATTAACAAAGAATTGCAAAAATGATCTTTACCCCTGGTCATCATAACAACTCCAAGACTTCTTAAAGGATAAATTCTATCATTAAAATTATGAAACTCTTGAGTTGGAACTGCAATTCCAACAGCTCCAAAAATTTCGTTACTTTCCTTATTCCAACAATAAACAAACGCCGTTTTTGTATGATCAAAGGGAGGATAATTTTCAAATGGTTTTTCTCCATTAAAAACATCTTCTTTTGTTATAATTCCATTTTTTTCAATCAATTTCCATCGTGTTGAATTTACAATAATTGGATAATAATACTTGGGCAATATTAAACCAGCGTGCAAAGATAAAAACCAATTTTTATTATTCATTTTACCATCTCTAAAAAAAATTGGTTTTGAATCACAAATTAATATATCGATATCTTTTTTAACTGCTGATTTCATTTTAACAATTTCTAATTTTGAATTACCAACTATTTTATTCCAGATCTCATCACCCAATAATTTTTTAAAATCAGAACTAAAAAAATTTTTTAGTATTAGTCATATAATAACGTACATTTCTTTATTTTTAGCTACTCTAGTTCCCTTAATAATACAAGGTTGAGTAAACCAAAATAAATCCATATTCTTTATTTTTATAATTAATATAATGGTATAAAATTAATTGTATAATAAATATTATTAAGTTGATTTGAAAATAAATTACTATTCTAATCGATAAAGCGTGTAACAAAAATTTGTTAAAACGTTTTATCTAAAAAACTTAATAATTATCTGATTAATTTATTTCTAATCACTTTTTTATTGACCGCAACTCTATTTAAATATCCTCTTGAAAAATAGAATATACAAAATATTTATATGTTAAGGACATATTTTACATTAGTTGACACGTTTTCTGAAATATTTCAAAAAAAAAAAACTCTTTAATATTGATAGAGAAATTTTCATGTCTAAAAAAAAATACAGAAAATTATGAAATTCTATAGAAAAAAAAATAAGATGAACATTTTTTTTAATTACTTTGAATTCATAAATTCTTATATTTATTTTGCTTCAAATAAGTCTTCAATGGTTGTCTTTTGAGTGGATTCTCTTCTCAAAAAAAGTAATATACTTCATTGAAAAATAAATTACATATTTTTCTGTTGATAGAAAGCTTTAAAAGTTAACAATTATTATAAGTTGTAAATTAATCTACTTAAAATATTTTTGAATATTTTAAAAATTTGATTTTATAAAAAAAATTTATTGTTGCAACAAATTTTTTCTTATAATCAAATTATTTTTAATCTAAAACATTTGTTATCAAGTACCTTATCAATGATAAAATACTTTTTTTTTAATAGTTTTATCGGTTTTTTTTATATGTCGTAGTTAAAATAAAAATATTTATACCGAAATTGATAAGTATTATGATTTTTTTTATTTAATAATGCATATATTGACTAATTTATTTTTAAATATAACTTATTTTTCTATGTTCTAAATTTGAATTATTATTTTTATTATACATGAAAAAGTAGACATTAATAAATATTTTTCCTAACACAAGATTTTTTTATATAAAAATATTTCTAACATATAAAGTATAAATTATTTAACAAACTATTTGTTTGTCACTACTTTTCTAGTGATGTGTATAGATATTTAATATACATATTCATAATAAAATATACCCAAAAAAAGCACATTTTTATATGAATAGATATACGTTAAAATGTTAATATTTATTATATATCATAGTTCTTCAACATCCAGCTTTACACTATCTATATAATTTATTTTTTTTTTAAAGTTGGCATATCACTAGTTCATTTAATTCTTATAACTTATTGAAAATTTTAAAATCTACTTCTCTATCCTATATACATAGTGGTGATGCCTCTTTTCTATATATTTTGTTATTTTATAGTGCTCTCGACTTGTTTTCTTACACACAATTGATGCGTCTTTTTTTTCTAAAATATATTTAAATTTTGTTAAATAAAATAAATATTTTAATAAAAATATTTTTTTTTGTTTGTGAATCTATTATTGTTTTCCAAAAAAAAAAGTATTTATTTTAGCTGTAAATGTTATTTTACTTTGTGATTCTATCTATCTGTTAATCATTTATTTGAAAAAAAAAAACTTTTTTTTATTGATAGACCAAATATGAAAAGTAAAAAGCTTATTAATTTTTTTTAATAACTTTATTACCTTACAATTTTAGTATGTACACACATAATAATATCATTTTTACTGTTCACTAACATCTAAATAATACTAGATGTTTGTTATAAATAGTCGCTATTGAGAGAAAATTTTTATTTTTATAACATATCTAACATTATTTTTAGTAATAAAATCGACAAAGTTAGTAAACGTGCATTTCTATAAAATTATTCTAAAAAGATTTTTCGAGAAGGAACGTGTGTTAAAGAAGATAGTAGTAGTTACTTTATCATCTATGTTTTTAACATTAAAAATATAAATTTCTATCTAAATTTTATCTTTTTTTTTTTAGAAGTTCATTATGGCTATTCTTAAAGTACATGCTCGTCAAATTTATGATTCCCGTGGTAATCCAACTGTTGAAGTTGACCTCACCACAGACAAAGGAGTATTCCGTGCTGCTGTACCATCAGGAGCTTCTACTGGTATTCATGAGGCTCTTGAAATGAGAGATGGTGATAAATCTGTTCACCATGGAAAAGGTGTTCTTAATGCAATTAAAAATATTAATGAAAAAATTGCACCATCTCTTATTGGAAAGAATTTTAATGTTACTGATCAAGTTGGTATTGATAGATTTATGATTGAATTAGATGGAACACCTAATAAGAATAATCTTGGAGCAAATGCTATTCTTGGAGTTTCAATGGCTGTTTGTAAAGCTGGAGCAGCTGAATCTGGATTACCAGTATATCAATATATTGCAAAATTAGCTGGAATTGATAAGGTTATTCTTCCTGTACCAGCATTCAATGTTATTAATGGTGGTTCACATGCTGGAAATAAACTTGCTATGCAAGAATTTATGATTCTTCCAACAGGTGCAAGCAATTTCCGTGAAGCTATGCGTATGGGATCTGAAGTATATCATCATCTTAAAGCTGAAATTAAAAAGAGATATGGTTTGGATGCTACTGCTGTTGGTGATGAAGGTGGTTTTGCTCCAAATATTCAAGACAACAAGGAAGGTCTTGATCTTTTAAATACAGCTATTGAGAAAGCTGGATATAAAGGAAAAATAGTCATTGGTATGGATGTTGCTGCTTCTGAATTTTATAAAGATGGAAAATATGATCTTGATTTTAAAAATCCAAATTCTAATCCATCAACATATCTTAGTGGTGATGAACTTGCTGATCTTTATAGAAGTTTTATCAAAGAATATCCAGTTGTATCAATTGAAGATGCTTTTGATCAAGATGATTGGGAAAATTGGAGCAAACTCCATGCCAGTACTTCAATTCAACTTGTTGGAGACGATCTTACTGTTACTAATGTCAAAAGAATTCAAACAGCTATTGAGAAGAAATCATGTAACTGTCTTTTATTGAAAGTTAATCAAATTGGTTCTGTAACTGAGTCAATTGAGGCCGCCCAATTGTCACGTAAAAATGGATGGGGTGTTATGGTATCACATAGATCAGGAGAAACCGAAGATTACTTTATCGCTGATCTCGTTGTTGGTTTAGCTACAGGTCAAATCAAAACTGGAGCTCCATGCCGTTCTGAAAGATTGGCCAAATACAATCAACTTCTCCGAATTGAGGAAGAATTAGGAGATGGTGCTGTCTATGCAGGACAAAAGTTTAGAAACCCACAAGCTTAAATCGATTGTAATAATTTTTAAAATTACTTTATCCATTTTATCTTTATTTTACTAACATTTTATAGTTATCTTTTAATTAAAAAGAAATAAAAAAAACTTCATTAAAAATTGTTACTTTTGTTATTTAAACAATAAAGATAAAATTACAAAATTATCAAATACAGCTGGGAGAATTAAAAACACACCAAGTGTTGTTATTGTTGCAAATGAAAAAAGTATCAGGAGAAAACGGTCTACAACATTTGCCAATTGATGCCATTGCCATTGTATTTTTTTTCTTTCATCTAATATCTAAAAAAATGGTTTTAGAAAAAATTTATTATATTTTTACCTCAGATCTGATTTCTTGTTGTTTAAGTGTCCAGTAAATCCTTTTTAAAATACGCCTAAAACTGTAAACAAAAAATTTTTCTTCAGGACTTTCTGATGGAAAATCCATACCACCTAATATACTAGTATGAACCATCTTTTCAAAGAATGATATTTTGGGTTTTAATTTATCGTTGGTAAAATTTTCATCAATATTAGTTGATTTAAGACTGTCAATTGAAAAAAAAACTTTTGTCAATTCTCTTGGATATGTCTTTAGTGATTCTGTTTTTTGTCTTACCAATGAATTGTTAACATTTTTATTTGAATTTTCTATCTAAAATTTTTATAAAATAATAATATTTTTTATTAAGATTCTTACACTTTGTTTTCTTTTAAAAACATGATTATTCAAATTTTTTTTTTGCTTCTGTTTCAGACATTCACAATCTCCTTTATCATATTTTTGTCGATCTTCCAATATTTTTGTTTTCTTTAAGTCTCTTAAAATACTTTTTTTTCTTATAGATTTATTACATCTTGCAGTTTTAGTTAATGCAACACTATCTGGATCATGAATAGTCATAAATAAAATTTTTGCAAGATATACCAAAATAAATTTATGCATCCAATATGGAATACTTCGCCCCTGGTTTGTGCTTCCAGATCTGTGAACATTTAATGTTATTACATTTACAACTGTAGCCAGGCAAACAATAGAAAGAGATGATAAATAGTATAATCCAATTAATGGTACAGCTTCTGATGTTGGAGGAATAGATTCTGTTATTGATTGTAAATAAACACCCATAGATAACATTGTTGTAATACACATATTTATTTTTTCACCAGTTTCAGGTGGCATGAGAAATCCTAAGACAGCCATAGATGAAATTAATGCACATGGAAGAACGTGATTAAAAACATAGAATAATGGACGACGGTGAATTTTAATTTTTACAACAATAGTTGGCCATGGTACATTATTGCGTGTTGGAAAATGAAGAATTTCTCTATATGCATGCATATTTATAAGACTAAATTCACTGTTATTCATATAAAAACTAAGGTCTCCTTGACTTGTAATTAATTTTAAATCAATCTCTGATTGTTCATGACTCCATGAAGCAAATCTTAATTCACATTCTTGATCATCAAATGGATAATATTTAACATTTAAATGAAAAACACTTTTAAATAATGCTGAGAAAAGCCATGTTACATTTCCTTTTGATGTTGTCATAATATCTGTACTCACTAATGATCCAAAATATTCTGTTACGGCATTATTAATTAACATTATATCTGGTTTCCATAATCTATTATGTGGTATATATAATGTATCAATACCACCCCAATCACTTTGATTCCATGCTAATCGAGGATCAAACCAATTTATATTTAACCAACATCTTGTTGTTAAAATTTGATTTTTTTCATCCATCTCAACAATTTGATTTAAAAGAAATCCAAAAGTAACATTTGTCTGAATAGAATGATGTAAACTAGGTCTAACATTTTTTTCATAACGTTGTGGATCAAGTAATGCTTTATATAGTTTTTCTTCAATCCTATCAGCAGACATTTTTATTTTCATAGATTCCTTTACATTATTATCAATTTCTCGTAAATTCTTTCTAATCATACTTATTTTTTCAGATGTTTTATTTATCCTCTTTTCTACCAACAATTGATTTTTATTTTTAAAAATATTTTCTTTTAAATTGTTTCTTTTTTTATCATTTATTATTGAAGCCCACATTTTTAGTAAATCTTAAAATAATATATAAATATATTTATTTATTTAAAACAAACCTGAATTAAATTCAAGAAATGAATTTAGTTTATTTAACTTTGCAGAATTTTCAGCAATTGAAATTGGTGAAGAAACTTTTGACATTTTATAAATATCAGTATTTTTATTACTTTTTAACTTTATTATATCTTCTAAACTCATTTTTTTATTACTACCAAAAATATTTCTGGAGTTAGGATATTTAACAAACTCATTATCAAATTCATTATTTGCATAAACTGTAAGTAACCCATAAATAAAAAATATAAAATTAATATACGCTATAGGCATATTTTAGAGCAAACAAAAGTGTAATGAAAAAAATGAATTGTAAAAATTTCAATGAATTACTATTTTCATTTTCTGCTTAACCATAATTTTCAATTTATGAAAAGGCACATTAAAAATAAATAACTTATTGGCATATAATATGCTTTCATTTTGTATATATTTTAAAAGTTTTATTTTATCAAAATCCGTCATCGTAAATAAAATATTTTTACCCAAACAAATTGACTTATGATAAAGAAAATTGCGAAAGATAAATTGGATATGTAAAGTGAGGAAACAAAATTTTTAGGTTATACATAAATTTACCAATCCTATTTAAGAAAAAAAAAAATTTTTTTTTTATATTTATCTTGTTTCACTAACTTTTCTATAGTAAACATGCATAATGTTTACAATTAATTATTTTAAAATTATTATCACAAAGTAATAAAAAGTTTTATTTTCTAAACAGTTGTTTTTTTTTTGTTAATCTTTATATAAATCCATAAATTTTAAAACAAAAATTGGATTACAATTAACATTAATTCTAGCTATAATAGTTTATAAGAATACATCTAATTTATTTAAGTGCAGCAAATGCTTTTGGCATGGCCTAAATAAATAGTAAATATAAAATAAATAAATAATTTAACTTACACAATGATCAAGATGTTGAATGTATTCTACCATTTCTTCATGACATGTTTCTTCAGTATTTGTTCTTGACTCAACACGTGCATTACAAGTTTCGAGAATTTCCTTGAAATGAGAAACTTTCTCTTCACATTTTTCACGGTAATGTTGAAGTTGATCAACTCCTTCTTCAATATCACTCATTGTATTTAAAACTAAAAAAAAAGAATATATTTAAAAATTAAGAATATTTATATAATTAATATCTATCAATTATAATTTCGATTACATTATTCAAATAGTAAAAATGTATAATAATTATAAATTTTTATAACATAAAATTAATTCTTAATATAATAATAAATGAAATACTTTTAAAGTATATAAGATAAAAAAATTTCTAACATTTGAAATTGGTATAAATAAAACTAAAATATATGACAAATTTAATCTATAAAAATAAATATGAAAAAACGACATAGGGTTTTACAACGAAATTCTGTTAACAAAATGTTGCATTGTCTCACCTCCGTAAGATAATAATTCATTGCTTTATTAATTAGCTTTACATAATTTTAACGGTAATGTTCTGTTATTATGCTATTTACTGCTAGGAGTAGTGTTCTCTTCATGTATTATATCCTCTTCATTTTATTAATAACTTTTAATCATAGTATTCAAGAAGAAAATGTAAGTTTAGAAAAAAAAAATATATATATATACTTATATATGTATATTTAGTTACACGGAAAATTTAACGATATTAAAAGTGTTTGTAATGAATCTGTATGGAGTTGTACACCTACATGTAGAATACAATTTGAAGGTAGAACTGGAAAATGCCAAAAACCAAAAGATGAAACGTGTTTTGGTTCATCTATAACATACAAATTTGTTAACGATTTTGCCAGCAAAAGTCTTATAGATTCATATGGTATTTTATCTCAATACCCTGATTGTTGGCAATACATGAAACCTCTTTTGTGTTCTATAGCCTATCGACCATGTAGTATTCGTAGTTATTTTTATGATGGAATAAATTCTTCTGACAACAATATAATGGAATCGTGGCAAGTTTTTCAGCAAAAAAATTGTTTTATTGCAAAAGAAAAATGTCCTACAGTTGTAAAAGAAAATTTATGGCCTGATTTTTTAAAATGTGATGATTTTGTCAAACCTGATGTTCATATTACTGATAATAGTCTTGCCAATTATAAAAGATACTTGTTCGTAAATAATACACTATGCAAATCTCCCTATAACGGTTTAAGTAATGAAGAATCAACACAAAATAATAATTGCATGTGGCCACTGGTTAGGAAAAATATTTCTAAAAACATATTTGTTAAAGGTTCTCCAATAGTTGATACTTGTTTTTTACCTTGTAAAAATTCATTGTTTTCTGATAATGTGGTTTACTCTGTTTTTCAATTGTCTGTAGGTATATTTACAGGCTTTGTACTTGTTGTTTCTATTGTACTTTTCGTAAGTTTATGGTTTATTAAGATAAATTATTTAAATTTTTTTTAGATTTATATTGTTAAATATACAAAAGTTTTTCAAAGTTCGTATATTATGTTTTTGGTTGTTGCATTTTTTTTCACCAATATTTTATACTTCTTCGTCTACTTTCTTTCATCAATTTCAAGTATTGGCTCGAAAATATCATGCTTAGATGGAGGATCTATAAGAAAAAGCAGCAGTTATTTAATGTCAAATAGTTTTGATTCTTGCCTTTTTCAAGGTATACTTCTTCAAGTTATTTTAAATTCATCATATCTAACCCTTGTTTTTATTATTTTTTGCCATTATGCTCATCCTAAATTTTGTTTTAATCACTATATTTTATTGGGCTCAAAATCAGAGTATACTTTAAATTCTCGTATTCCGTCAAAAGTACTATTTCTAGTTACTAATTTAATTGTATCTATTATTTTATGTTCATTTATTATCTTTTCTAACAGCATTTCATCATCTGGAATATTTCAAATTTGTAATGTAGGAAGTTTATCCTTCAAATCTGCTTTGAATATGTACTATCCAATGATAATATTAAACATAGTTTCTATTGGTATACCAATTGTAATAATGGTTAGACGATCTTTATCAATGAGAATGATAGAAAAAAATGAAGCAGAAAAGAAACATAGACCATTATTTGGTAACATGGGAGCTGTTTCTTCATGGATATCTGACAATATAATATATCAACAAAGAAGGAATAATGATAGGGAATTGGGTTCTATGGACACATTAAATTTTAATGATTTAGTTTTTTGGAAAATTGATGATAAATGGATGATCGTAATTATTGTTACAATGATATTATCATGCCTAATCAGTATGTCGCTACATATAAAAATTGGTTATAATAATTTGTATGAAGAAAATGAAATAAAGAAATTCCAATCCTGTGTTTTAAATAAAAACATTGTCGAAGGGCAATTAACACAAAATCAAAGTAACTTTCTTAACTACATATCTAATTCTGATGATCCATTACTACGCAAAAAAGAACTTTTAAATCAACCAACTAATTTTTTCAATAACTGTGAACTTCCCTCAATTGATCATACTTTATCAATACATTTTATAATTTATCTTTTATTAATACCTGCTCCATTTTACATACTTTTAGTATCCTCAATTGTTGGTATTTTTAATGAAAAATATGGTCTTAATGGATTGAAGGAAGGAAAAGACGAATGTGAAAGAAAAATTATAAAAAATATTGAAAATGAAAAGATTTCTTCTGCTATGGAGATGGATACTTGTGAGGAGTCAGAATTATTATCACCTTCTGAACAACTTGGGAATCTATATCCAAAAACACAAATGTATACAAACAATATCAATTACAATCTAAATGATAGAGATAGATATTTTTATGAAAGGGATTTCAGATATATTACAACATTTAGAAAAGTTACAGACAAAGTTGGTACAAATGCTGAAAATAATTGTAATGATAAAAATAATGAACCAGAAAAAGTTGGTTCTTCAACTTCTGAAAATACAATTCCTTCTGATCTTAAAGACACTATAGAAAGAAGTAATGATACTGATGTAGGAAAGGGAACCGACACTAACATGGATGAATCATGTTTTTATTCTCAAAATTCATATAAAACAAAAGCTACTTTTGCAACAACTGGTTTTGATTCATCTTTGACTGATGAAGAGAAATTGTCAGTCATTCAAGAAATGTACAATAATCATTATAACATGTATTATCGAGAAAATTCTTCAACTATAGTAACTGGTGATGAATTAAATCTTCAAATTTTGCCTGAAATGGAAACTATGGGTGTAGATTCACCTTTTAATTACGATTATAATTCTCTGGATAAGAGTGTTGTTTTCTATCCGTTATATAAGTCACAAGTTTTAGTAATTGATAAAGAATTATTTCATCCTGGATATACTCCAAGTCAAATTATGTTTATTTTATGGCTTCAATATGAAGCATTAGAACCAGAAAAACGAGAAACATTTATAAAGCCAGATATTCCGTTATTTATTAACTATGAAGGAAGAGATATTTGGGTTGAACCTCCACAAGCATATAATGATGACAGAATTGAACGTTCTGAATATGATATATTCATAACACCAGATAATCCAGCTACTAACCCATTTCATTATGCTTTCAAATGCCCTACATTTTTAGATCGTCAAAAGGCTCAGTTTAATCCTGTACAATTATGTTTCTTTATTCATGATCGTCCTGAAATATTTTCACGACACTATCCTAAAGATATTAGCGATCCAAAAAATCATTATGAAATGGTCAGATTTTATTTTCCAAATAATCGTTTGTATGTTGCTTATGATGACATTGAACAACTTGATTTTGTATTATCAAATGCAAAAAGTTTATGTGAATCAAAAATTTCAAATGAAAGTCTTAGTCCATTTGGTTGCAACTATCATTTATTATTCCATTTTCTAGAATCATGTCATGTATTTTATGAATATTGTCCCAAATACAATGGACATATATCTGAATATGAAGTTGATCCTCATACAAGATGGTTATACTTCAAATCAAGATTATATGATCATTTGAAAGAATTTTTTGTTGATGTAGAAGGTTTTAGTATTGAATCAGATTTTGATACACCTGTTGATCCTGAATATAAGTTATTTGTTAAAAGAAAAAGATGGTACAGTGCTGTGAAAAATGATCCAACATTACTTTTTGACTTAAAAATTGAAAATACTTATCAGGCTTTTATTCATGGACATGATATATCTATTTTACCAAATGCTTTGGATATCCTTATTTCAGACAGTGATCCATTCAAAAGTGATATTATTATGAGAGTTTGTCAGAAATTTTGGTCATTAGAAAGTCAATATCAATTTTTTAAAGATTCTGGTAAAGATCCATGTGAAAATCAATTTATTAGAGTATTTAATGCATTAGAAACATTTATTCCAAAAGCTGTTGTAGCAAGGAATTCTTTGTTAAAAAAGTTTTTCAATGAAGTTGATCAAATGCGTCGTTCTGGTCCCGGTGGACATTTGTTTGATGATGTTTTAGGAATAGGTAATAATTATTTTAAACATGAATACGAAGTACCGTATGATCCAGTTATGTATCTTGATGGACGTCATGATCTTGATTATAATGGTGAGGATGACCAAAATGATGAAGAAGAAAGAGAATTCTTTTTCCCAGATGATGAAGAGTATGAAGAAGAAGTAGAAGAAGAGGAAGAATTGGAAATAGAGTCTGATTCAGAACACGAAGCAGATGATGGTTTTGAGTCTGGTGCAAATACTGATAATGATGACTAAGCAATGATACCTGAATTTGTTCATGGAAATGAAAACATTTGATCTCTTTAGTTTTTGTTTATAGCATTGTTTTTTTTTATGATTTTAATTTACATTAATAATTCAACAAAACAAGTTTTTTTTTTTTAATTTTTGGTTATTTTACCTTTATATATATAGTTTAAATATAATATATTATAATTATAAATGAAACAATTTTTTTAGATATGCAATCTTTAAAATCAATTTCTCGTATATCTCAACAAAATGTTATGGCTAAACGTTTTGGTGGACATGGTTTGGCTGTCCATAGAGATTCTAAATTAAATAACCCAAAAATTCCATTTAAGTTTACTGATGAAAATATGAAACGTGTTCAAGCTATTTTAAATATCTATCCAGAAGGTCATAAGAGCGGTGCTACTATGCCACTTCTTGATATAGCTCAACGTCAATATGGATGGCTTCCAATTTCAGCAATGAATGAAGTAGCAAGACTACTTGGAATACCACGTATGCGTTGTTATGAAGTAGCATCTTTTTATACAATGTATAACAGAGATCCAGTGGGAAAAAATTTTGTTCAAGTGTGTACAACAACTCCATGTATGTTACGTGGTGCCGAAACAATTGTTGATGCTTTTTCTAAAAATCTTGGAATTAAGGCTGGTCATTCAACAGAAGATGGACTTTTTACTCTTGTTGAAGTTGAATGTCTTGGAGCTTGTGCTAATGCTCCTATGGTTCAAATTAATGATGATTTCTTTGAAGATTTAACAGTTAGTGATGTTAAGGATATTGTTGATGAAATTAAAGCTGGAAAAAGACCATTCCCAGGTCCAAGAAGTGGAAGATGCGCTGCTGAACCTTTAACAGGACAAACAACACTCACTAGTGAACCTACTGGACCTGGATTTAAGATTCAACCTGGTCTCTAAAAAAATATTTAGGAATAAGATTTTTTTATCTTTCTTTATTATATATTATTTAGGCGAAAATTTGACCTAATAAAATTTTCGAAAATTTAAAAGACTTTTCTTGGAGAAAATATTGCACTAATTACAAAAAAATATAAAATATTAAAAAATAAATTTTACCTTCATATAGATATGGCTTCAAGACTGTAAAAAATGTTTTTTTAGAATAAACTATAAGTGAATAAAATTTTATAAATTGATAAAAAAAATGGCTAGAAATCAAAAAACAATTTTAAGAATCATAGTTATTTACCAAATAACTATAATTTCATCAACTTATATTCAAATTTTCTTGAGATAATCTTGGAAAATTGTTTTTTACCTTTTAAAAAAATAAATAATTTTTTTTAAATTTTGTTTTTTCTTTATATATTAAGATAGTAGAAAATTGGCTTAATTTTAGAGAAACTGACATTCTAGAAATTATTTTTGAATATTTGAATAATATAAATATGTATATTTTTTTTTTAAAATTACAATGTTGGTTTGATAAAAATTTTTTATACTAAAACAAGAAATAAATAAAGTAAAGTAAGTAATTAAAAAAAGTTTTTTATTAGAAATTAAAAAAAAACAACTTTTTTTGGAATTTAAATATGCCACTATATTCATTCGATAGCCTTTGAAAAGGGATGAATTTTGAATATAATCAACAATATTTGAAAATTGAAATTTCAGGAGTTATAAGGATTCAAAGTTGAGGGCGAAATTGGGGAATATTTTTTTGTAAAACTCGATTTTTATGATAATATTGTAAATTTTAAGATTAAATACTTTATTCTAGATCAGTTTTTCACGAGAAATTCAGTAAGCCTATTTTCATTTTTATAGGACTTCTAAAAGTGATGATATGTAAGAAATATATTTTAAAAAAAGTTTTAAGAATTTAGTGATAACTCAAGTTAATGAGGTCACAGAAACATGAAACCAGATGCGCTGAGCTTCTTTTACAATTTAATGTATACCTTACGTTGAAAACTTTTTTAAATTTTCAACCGTTCTTGAAATACTATGCTTGGTATTTTTTCGCGCGTAATCCATTGTCATCATTTTTTTATATCTCGAAAGTTGTTTAAGGTATAAAAAAATTTTGAAGGTAGGCCCTATTTAAAAACTCATTAGAAAACGATTGCAAAAATCTGATTTCATTTATCTTGATTTTGAAGCAAGATATGAACAAAGGCGGAAATTTTTCTAAAATATTCATTGTTCCCGACTTTTCAATATTTTAGCAAATAATTGTCCTATGAAGATGGGACCAGTTTCATCCGATTTCTATTCAAAAGTAAGTCTAGAAAAATAAATTTCATAGCTATGATACTATTATTTTTAGAGATATAAAAATTAGCTGAAAATTTTTTAGATTTCCGACTTTACCTCTAAAAATGTGAACAAAAAAAAGCAACTTTTTTTTGAATTTGAATATGCCACTATAGTCATTCGATAGCCCTTGAAAAGGGATGAATTTTGAATATAATCAACAATATACTAAAATTGAAATTTCAAGAGTTATAACGTTTCAAAGCTAAGAGGCGAAATTGTGAAATATTTTTTTGTAAATCTCGATTTTTATGATAATATTGTAAATTTTAAGATTAAATACTTTATTCTAGATCATTTTTTTACGGGAAATTCATTAAACCTATTCATATCTTTATAGGACTTCTAAAAATGAAGATATGATAAGAAATATATTTTAAAAAAAGTTCTAAGAATTTAGTGATAACTCAAGTTAATGAGGTCACAGGTCCATGAAATTTGATGCGCTGGGCTTCTTTCATAATTTAAGGTATACCATACGTAGAAAAGATTTTCAAATTTTCAACTGTTCTTGAAATACTGTGCTTGGTACTTTTTTGCGCGTAATCTATTGTAATCATTTTTTTATATCTCGTAAGGGGTTAAAGGTATAAAAATATTTTGAAGGTAGACCCTATTTAAAAACTCATTAGAAAACGATTGCAAAAATCTGATTTTATTTATCTTGATTTTGAAGCAAGATATGACCAAGGGCGGAAATTTTCCTAAAATATTCATTGTTTCCGACTTTTTAGTATCTCAGCAAATAATTAAGCTATGAAGATGGGACTAGTTTCATTCGATTTCTATTCAAATGTAGGTCTAGAATATTAATTTTCATGGCTATAGCATTATTATTTTTAGAGATATAAAAATTGGCTGAAAATTTTCTAGATTTCTGATTTTACCTCTAAAAATGTTAACAAAAAAAAGCAACTTTTTTTGGAATTTGAATATGCTACTATATTCATTCGATAGCCTTTGTAAAAAGATAAATTTTGAATATAATCAAGGATGTGTTGAATTTAAAACTTTGGAAGTTGTAAGCACTCAAAGTTGGAAGCGAAAGTGGTGAATATTTTTTGAGAAAAATTGTCTTTCATGATCCAGTTGAGAATTTTTAAAATAAAATACTTATTCTAGATCAGATTTTTACGAGAAAATCATTGAACTTAGTTTCATCTTCATAGAACGTCTCAAAATTGATATATGATGAGAAATGTTGCTTGAAAGACGTTTTCAAGAACGTACTCATAGCTCAAGTTACACAGCTCGTATAAGTATGAAATCTTTTGCGCTGAACTTCTGTTAACTTTTTAGATGTAGTCTACATTCAAATGTTCTTCAGATTATCAACTCATCTTGAGATACAATATCGAGCATTTCTTCGCGCTAAATCTTTTGTCATAATTTTTATATCTCAAAAATAGTTATACATATAAAAATATTTCAAAAGTGGGTCCCAAATAAAAAACGATTATAAATTAATTGTTAAAAAGTTATAGTTTTTATTTTTATGTTGAAACGAGTTATGAAAATTGATGGAAATTTTTTCTAAATATTTATTGTTTGTTGTGTTTTAATATTTTGACTGGTACTTGTCGTATGAGAATAAGATTAGTATAAATTTTTTTCATATAAAATGGTTGTTTCTAATAAATAGTTCAAATAATATATTTATAGTTTTACAGAAATTCAGAAATTGGTAAAGAAATTTTAATTTTTCTTCTTGTTTTTTTAAAACTTCTTTTTTGTAGGTATTTTAATTATAAGCTTATGATTAAATATTATAATATTGCTTAATGATACAATAATAGATAAAAAAATTAGTAGTAATTTTTAATCTTAATAAAATTAACCATCATATTTTAGTTATATCCATACATTTATAAAACTCTATATAATCTGTTTCTTCTCATTTTCTGAAATGTTAATTATGTAGTATAATTGTTTTTTAAAGATAATATAAATTTTAAAATTACTATTTAAGAAGAATTATTTTAAATAAATTTTTAAGTCATTGACCATTATTAAATTAAGGGAAATACTAATGTTGTTGTTTTTATGGTTACAATATATACTATTATTATTAAAAATAGCAAGAATTTTTAAGAATTATTGAATAAAATCTTCGAATGTTTGTATTTTATATACATTTATGATAATTATTACAAAATTTTGATTCCTTTTAAAATAAATAAGTTAAATTTTAAAAAACTGTTTTTTTTTAAAAAAAGTAATAGATATTAATAATTATTTTATTGTTTAATTAAAGTTAGTTAATAAGCTAAAGTTATTATAAAATTATATATATTTATTTATCGATAATTTATAAAAATTTCATAGTCTTTAAAACTATATCTGCACACTGTTTTTCAATCCCTTAGTGGATACTTTTTTTTTTAATATTTCCTTTATATTTAAAATGTCTTGTCTATAAATTTGTGATTTCTCAATAATATCCTCATTGATTGACTATAATAATTTTGTCGTTTCTTCCATTTTTTTTTTGATTAGAAATGTGAAGTATCTTCTATATGGCCGTGAATGTATTCATAACTTGGAAGTTTGAATAAGATTGCATCTGATGAGGTGTTTGCCTTGATGATAACTAAAAAAGTGGTATTCGTGATTTCTTCAGGAATCGAAAAAAAGAAGGTTCTATGAGTACTTAGTTCACAATGTGTGAAGGTTTTCAAAAGTAGAAACAGCCAGATAGTTTAAAACTTGTTTAAATCCAGAAACATAGTAGATAAATTTTTGTTAAAAAACATAATTTTTAATAACTTTTTGATACATAAAAAGTTGAATATTTTTCTTTTAAAAATTTCTTGATAGTTTTTAAATGATTTTTTTGTAATTGAACAACAATCTCTCCAGAACATCTTTTTTTTCTTCATGAATTCCAGCAGAAGAGGCATAAAAATTTTTCAAAGATGAAACAAAAGTATCATTTAACAAATCAAAAATAAATTCTTTTTAGTAAAAAAAATCATTAATATTTTTTATTAATAAATGCTTAATTGACTTTTTTATTGTAATACTGAGAATTAACTAATTCTATATTATAATTGGTACTAAAAAAAACATTAAAATGTAGGATACCAACAATTTATTTAAAAAAGCTGTTATCAAAAAATAAACTTTAATTTCAAATTTGTAAGATACTACATATATTTTTTTTAAAAAACAAGATATTTTTTAATATTTTTAAAAAATGATTTATTAATCTTATATTTAAAACTACTATGAATTTATGGTTAAGAAGATAAAAACATATAAAATATAAAACTATTAAATTAAATAAATTTTATAATGTTATAATTGTTTTTGGTTTCATAGATTTTTTTCAAATGTATGTTTATATTTTAAATGAAAACAAATTATATTTAAAAATTTATTAATCATAAATGGTTATAAAATGATATTATGATTAAATATTGGTGACAAAACAGAATGTCATCATAATATTTTTAATTATTAAACATTTATAAATTATTATTTTCTATAGTTTCCATCTTGACGGTAGATTTCTTTTGCTAACTTCGTGAAGTTGTTAAAAGCTTCTTTATCCATTTTTTTTATCTCATCTTCAAAATGCTCAAAAAGAATGGACAAAGAGAAGATAAATTGACTCTTTGTTTGCACTGCCTTATAACGATGCATTCGTAGAGTCTCCAAAAATTTGACTGGATCAAAAGCTTTGCCATAATTGATCATATCGATCATATAAATGACTAATGCTAATGTTCCAGTTCTTCCTATTCCTGCACTACAATGAATCGCTATATAACGATCATTGTAAAGATTTATAATCTTTTTGTACAGTTCATGAATAGGTTTACTTTCATTAGGTATGCCTAAAAAAAACAATCAACATAAATTTTTTTAATCAAAATAAACTTACTTTTATCAGGCCAATTAATGTAATGAAGTAATTTAAAATTACTTGCTACATTTTTATTATTATAAATTGTGTAATCATATTCAATAATATGATTTACTTCATCAACTTTCTTATCAATATACAAGACAGTATATCTGCTTGTTTTCATATCTTTAACATCAGCAGGAAAATAAGGATAGCACTTATTTTGCACCTTAATTTCATTAACATTGACAAGTACGACAATGATTCCGATCTTGTATCTAAAAATCATGTCATACATATCATCAACTGTTGTCTGTATTGGTGCCTAAAAAAATATACATTAAATAAAGTTTAATTATTATTAATATCTTACCTGACACATAATAATTTTTCTTTCCTTTTCATCACCATACTTATAGATCATTTGATTAGCATGTATATAACCACGAATATCTTTAGAATCATATCCATTAATGTTGATTGAATATTTGTCAAGACATACTATGTCATTGTAACGATTCTTCTTTAGAAGCTTGCTTTTAATCATATTAAAACGTTGACATTTTTTCAAAAGATCACCATTACTCATCATTCCAACGCTATCAAATTGGATGCAAAGATCATTTAATTTTCCAGAATCAATTACATTAACATATTTTAAGAAATTTTTAAATTTTTCTTCCATCTTATCTTCACGTTTTTCCAACTTGTAAAGATAGTGTTCGTACTCCTTGGCAAAATTTATTCTTCCATTATTTCCACCAATTAACATATTGTTGTCAAAGAAGTATGTGACAAGAGCTTTCAATAAATAAGCATATTCCATAGAAGAGATGTTACCACCATAACGCTTTTCACGAATTTGTTTTATAATCTTCATTGGATTATAAATTGAGGTATAAGTTTCCATTGCTTCCAAAATACAGCAGAAATATGTGAACATGAATACACGTGATCCAGCACTACGTGAAGCATGAACGAGAACATTCCTATTTCCAGCACATTCAGAAACTTCTGAGTACAAATTGGTGAAGTGTAGATCCGTACTTGGTATTGCATGTTCTTTCCAATGATTAACATGAAAAAGTGTTACTTCCTTTGGCTTTTCTCCTTTCATAGTCATACTAAATTTTAAAACTTTAACATATGAGAGATTTGTTGGGACCTCGTTCAGAAATTTAACAGCAACATTTCCATAAGTCTGGTTTGTCTCTGACCAATATAATTGTTTCTCATCTGTTACTGGTCCATCACTCTTTTCTTGATGAATTATTGAAATAACAACTGCGACATCCTCTTTATAGAGTAACTCCCAAAAATATTTTACTCTTTCAGGTGTTGGTCCATCAGAGATGATATACTTTCTTTCCGGTGAGACATCATTAATGTAATGAGCTCTTATTTCCCCAAAGATTGAATTAAAACATTTGACCAAAGAATCATCAAAAATAGTCGTTGCATCGAAGTCGACCTCTTCATCACCTTCTATTTTCTTTAAAAACTTTTGTTTTTTCAATATATCCGGAAGATAGTTTTTATGTTGAACTATTTTACAATATTCTTCCAAATTGGCATTTGATAATTCTTTCCACAATGCAAATATATTGGGATATTTAGATGCTAGTTTTTTTCTTCTAATATGTAATTTTATTTGTTTAAGAAATATTAGTGCACAGAAACCAGTTAAAATTAAAATACCACCAATAACACTTCCAACAATAATAGAAATTGCACCAATAAGTCCAACTTTTTCCTTAAGCTTTGCAAACGCTGATTTTTCTGAATCTCTTACATTTATACCATCACTATCTACTTTTAAATATTTATTTCCATTTTTATCTGTTTCGAATCTTGCTTTGTCATTGTGTAAAAAGGAGTTAATAAAAATAATTTCTCCGTTTGGTGTTTTGTAGTGACAGTTTAGAGTTGTATTGAATTGTGTAGTATCTGATGTAAAAACAAAAGAACCGGAGCGATATAGACCATATTTTGCTACTCCATTAGCATTCAACTCATCTAGGCTAACTATCTTTTCATTGTAACCAACTGCATGAAGATATCCAAAATTGAATCCATTGATAGAACAGTTTGGCTTGACCACCGTTTCATTTGATGCATATAGAAAGTATTCCAATGGATATTTATATTCTTTCTGTGGTGGTGCGAAGTAAAATATCTTCGTTATCATTTCATTATCTTCAAGTGTAGGACAGTTATAAGTAAAATTTAAAAGTTCATATCCATTTATCGAAAAGGTTCCCTTAGTGATTCTGTTGGAGTTCGGCACTTCTTTAACTCCATCCTTTGTGAACATAACTTTGTTAACTAAAATTTCTTCATTTTTGTAATAATCTTCTAAATTTGGTTGATTTTCTAAAACAAGTTGAATTGCAAGAAATTCTACCAAATAGTCAAATTTAATCACATCAATTTTTGTATTTCTTAGAGATATTGAAGTAGAATTATATCCCTTTATAACCATTAGTGGTCTATTGTTGACAGCTCTAAATATAGTACAAGGTTCTGCAAACTCCTTTTCATGACTATCTTGAGGTATTGTGAAGAAATAATAAAGTTTGTTTGCATGTGGCAAATCATCCGGCGTTGTCAACTGATCATTAACTAAGTTTAATTTAAATAATTTTCCATTCTTATCCTTTGTATATTTTAAAATTTTTCTTTGAATATTGCCACATTTTTTTGGAGAAGGGAGTTGGTTAAATATTGGAACTTTTATTGCTATCGAAAAAGGATTTGGAGTAGGTTGCCAATTGAAATTGAACTTCCATTCAATGTTCGTGTGCCTTGCATCACTGCCAATTATTCCAACAGTTCCACAATAAATTTGCTGCGGTCCAGATGCATTATATACTGATAGTAGCCAATTGAATAGAATATTTATGTTTGAAGGCATAACGCTCCAATCTCCCAGTTCTTTATTTTCTTTAAAATCATCCTCAATATTTCCATGTTTGTATAAAGAGCCAGGGCATTTTAAAAGAATAACGTCCGACTTGGCTGGCAACTTTAGATCGACTGGAAAAGTTGTTTTATTGATTTGTTCAGGAACCGAAGGAAAAAAGGTCCAGTAAATACTTGCTTCACATTGTGTGAAGATTGGTAGAAGTAGCAGCAGGCAGATTGTTTGAAACTGGTAAATATCCAGAAACATAGTAAATTGTTTTTTGTTAAAAAACACGAGAATTTAATAACTTTTCGAATGATAGAAAATTGAATATTTTTCTCTCTTTATTCAGATTTTTAACAAAATTATCATTTTCTTTAAATAATATTCATATTTTATCAAATTATTGGAAAAAAAAACGCTCTAATGTAAATGACTCTCTTTAAAATTAACTGATGTTACTATGCTATATATCTAATGAATGTACTTTGTACTAACAAAGAAACTTAGATAAATTCAAAAAGAAATAAAATTTTAATTAGTATGATTATGATTGAATATATCTATTTTATTTTTTTTTTATACATATTTTTCTATGACTTCAATTGATCAACTAAATGATATATTTTAAATGTTAAATAAATGAAGTTTTTTTTAGTAAAATTGAAATAGAATTTCACTAAACTTTATAACGTTCTAGAAACTTCTAATTATAAAAAAATTTTTAAATAATCTTTTTATTCAAAAAAATAAGCAATAATTGAATAAATATGATAATAATTGATTATTTAAATTTTATATTTAATATGTATAATTTTTCTAAATTTACAATGTTGATTTAATGAAAAATTTTTATACTAAAATAAAAATAAATAAAGAAAATTAAGTAATTAAATAAAAACAACTTTTTTGGAATTTCAATATACCACTATAGTCATTTGATAGCTCTTTAGACAGAATGAATATTGAATATAATTAACAATATTTGAAAATTGAAATTTCGGAAGTTATTAGCAGTCAAAGTTGAAGACGAAATTGTGGAATATTTTTTTTAAATCTCGAATTCTATGATAAAATTGTAAATTTTTAAAATAAATACTTTATTCTAGATTAATTTTTTACGAGAAATTCATTAAGCCTATCCATATCTTTATAGGACTTTTAAAAATGAAGATATAATAAGAAATATGTTCAAAATAAAGTTTTAAGAATTTAGTGATAACTCAAGTAAATAAAACCACAGAAGCATGAAACCAGATGCGCTGGGCTTCTTTTGTAATTTAAGGTATACTTTACGTTGAAAAGTTTTTTAAATTTTCAACTATTCTTGAAATATTGTGCTTGGTATTTTTTTGCGCGTAATCCATTGTCATCATTTTTTTATATTTCAAAAGTGGTTAATGATATAAAAAAATTTTTAAGGTAGATCCCATATGAAAACTCATTATAAGACGATTGCAGAAATCTAATTGCATTTATCTTTATTCTGAAGTGAGATATGAACGAAGGTGGAAATTTTTCTAAAATATTCATTGTTTTCGATTTTTCAGTATCTCATGAAATACTTATCCTATGAAGATGGGACTAGTTTTATTCGATTTCTATTCAAAAGTTGGTCTAGATTAATAATTTTCATAACTATAGCATCATTATTTTCAAAGATTCAAAAAGTGGCTGAAAATATTCTAGATTTCCGACTTTACCTCTAAAAATGTGAACAAAAAAAAGCAACTTTTTTTGGAATTTGAATATGCCACTATATTCATTCGATTACTTTTGAAATGGGATGAAATTTAAATATAATCAACAATATTCGAAAATTGAAACTTCAGGAGTTATAAGGATTCAAAGATGAGAGCGAAATTGAGGAATATTTTTTTGTAAATTTTGATTTCTATGATAACATTGTAAATTTAAAAATAAATACTTTATTCTAGATCAATTTTTTACGACAAATTCATTAAGCCTATTCACATCTTTATAGGACTTCGAAAAATGAAGATATGATAAGAAATATGTTAAAAAAAAAGTTTCAAGAATTTAGTGATAACTCAAGTTAATGAGGTCACAGGTCTATGAAATTGAATGCGCTGTGCTTCTTTCAAAATTTGAGGTATACCCTACGTTGAAAAGATTTTCAAATTTTCAACAGTTTTTGAAATACTATGCTTGGTACTTTTTCGCGCGTAATCCATTGTCACCATTTTTTTATATCTCGAAAACGGTTTAAGGTATAAAAAAATTTTGAAGGCAGACTCTATATGAAAACTCATTAGAAGACGATTGCAAAAATCTAATTGTATTTATCTTGATTTTGAAGCGAGATATGACCAAAGGCGGAAATTTTTCTAAAATATTCATTGTTCCCGACTTTTTAAGTATCTCATGAAATACTTATCCTATGAAGATGGGACTACTTTCATTCGATTTCTTTTCAAAAGTTGGTCTAGAAAAATAAATTTCATAGCTATAGCATTGTTATTTTTAGAAATTCATAAATTGGCTAAAAATATTCTAGATTTCCGACTTTACCTCTAAAAATGTGAACAAAGAAAGACAACTTTTTTTGGAATTTAAATATGCCACTATATTCATTCGATAGCCCTTGAAGCGGGATGAATTTTGAATATAATCAACAATATTTGAAAATTGAAATTTCAGAAGTTATAAGGATTCAAAGATGAGGGGCGAAATTGTGGAATATTTTTTGTAAATCTCGATTTTTATGATAATATTGTAAATTTTAAAAATAAATACTTTTTTCTAGATCAATTTTTTATGAAAAACTCATTAAGCCTATTCATATTTTCATAGGACTTCTAAAAATGAAGTTATGATAAGAAACATGTTAAAAAAAAGTTTTAAGAATTTAGTGATAACTCAAGTCAATGAAGTCACAGGTCTATGAAGTTGGATGCGCTGTGCTTCATTCGTGATTTTAGGTATACCCTATGTTGAAAAGTTTATTAAATATTCAACCATTCTTGAAATACTGAGCTTGGTACTTTTTCGCGCGCAATCCATTGTCACCATTTTTTATATCTCGCAAGTACTTAAAGATATAAAAAAATTTTGAAGGTAGACCCCATATGAAAACTCATTAGAAGACGATTGCAGAAATCTGATTTTATTTTTCTTGATTTTGAAGAGAGATATGACCAAGGGCGGAAATTTTTCTAAAATATTCATTGTTCACGACTTTTCAGTATCTCAAAAAATATTTGTCCTATGAATATGGGGCTAATTTCCTTCGTTTTTTTTTCAAAAATTGGTCTAGATTAATAATTTTCATATCTGTAACATCATTTTTTTCAGAGATTCAGAAATTGGCTGAAAATTTTCTAGGTTTCTGATTCTACCTCTAAAATTGTGATAAAATAAAAACAATTTCTTTTAATTAAAATTCTATTAAAAAAATCTACTACCAATTTTCTTAATCTTATTTTCATTTATTTATATGATAATTTTGGTTATTTATGCAAAAAAAATTTTTCTAAAACTGTTTTTTACTGTTTATCAACTATCAAATATTCAAATTATTATTTATTTATTCAAATTTTTAAAAAATTTTCAAATACTTTTTTATTTTATTTTTTTTTTATTCAGTACATCACTGACTCTAAAAGTGATCAAAAAAATTAATGTATGTTAAATTGATTATAGTTTTAAAAAAAATAGTACAGTCATGTATAAAAAATATTTTTACATTATTAAGAATAAACTTTTATATTTCTATTGTGTTAAATAATGATCTTTTTATATGTTGATAAATCAATTATAAAAATACAAAAAAAATAGTACTAGCATTTAGTAATTAAGAACAATTACCAAACATTGTAAATAAAGAAAAGAAAAATAAAGTTGGTCTTTTTTTATCATCTTAACTTTTAATAATCATATTAATATTTTTCATTTATTTTTTTTTATTTATAATCTGATTATTTAATTGTTCATACAGTTTTAAATTATAATTTTTTTTTCTAGTAATAATATAAGTATAAAAAAAATTTAAAAAAAAAAAATATTAACTCCAATATTAGTATTAAAATTGTATTAAATATATGTGATAATTCTTTCATAATTGAGATATTATTCAATAAATAAAAACGAAATTTCTAATTTATTTTATAGTTTATTTATTTTCTTAACTAGTTATTTATAACTCTGAGATAGTTTTTTTTTTAGTTTATAAAGTTTATCATATAAACAATTACTTTTAAAAAATAGTTGCAAAATTTAAATTCTATCAACAAGTTTTTTAATTTAAAAGTAATTGTTTAACGAAAAATATTGAAAAGAATTGAAACAAACAACTATTGTTATATTATTTATAACATATTTTCATAGTAATATACATCTTAGGAAAAGTTTATTTTTATCTAAAAATATTTTAAAAAATCATATAAAGTGGGAATTTTTTTTATGATAATATTTTGTTAAAATTTAACAGTAATTTATTTGTTTACATAAAGATTCAGGAGAGACTTCTGGTTGTTCAACAAAAGCATTAAAAAGTTCATTCATGTGGTTACTAAAAATTTCTCGACATCCTAAGCGATCTTGTTTAGATGGAAGTGAATCACATGATTCTGACATTTGAGAACCAAGTTCAGTCTAAATAAATAATATTAAAATTGTGAATTGGTACTTACTAATGTTTTAGGATTATTTTGAACAGAAGAAATAACAGAACTAATTCCTATAACACATGCTGTACATGAAAATACATCACCATCACCAAGTGAAATTTGTGATAATATAGAAATAAAGAAAGAAATAGTTATAATAAAGTAAAATTTCATTTTTAATAATATAAATGTAATGAATACTTTAAAGTATAATGTTAAGAAATAATTTTATAATGTTATCTATATTTTTAATCATTAATATTAAAGAAAAATGATAATTTGATTGTTATCAAGTATATTTTAATTATAAATCAAAAAGAAAAAAAAAGTAAAATGTTTATTTCTTCATTTATACACATATATAGCTAAAACAAAATTTTGTAATACATATAATTAATCTTTACATGGGAAACTATGGTCATAAGTAGATTAACCTTTTTTTTTTCAAAAATTTGTATTATGCTTTTGTTCCATAATAACAACAAACTTTACAATCATTTGAAACTGGAGCTTGTGTTTGAACAACAGGATTTTGTTGAGGAACTTGGCAAACAGATTGTCCTGGGCATTGGTAATTACTATTACAATTTCCTATTTTAACACCACCATTACAATTACATTGATCTCTTAAAATTGGAGAAGATGTTACTGGTGGTAAAGTTCCAGGTTGTTGAAGATTTGGATTTGGTGTTGGAATTGGACCTGGTTCAATAATATTTGAGGAATCCCATACACATACTTGATCATTTACAGAAAATACAGTTCCTGGTGCACAAGGCATTCTTTGCCATCTTCCACAAAACAAATTTTTTGGTGCTGGTTGACATTGAAGAAAATGAGTTTTTGATTCAGGATCAACAGCAAGTGGATCAACCATCCATGAACAAATTCCTTGATATTTAGCATTTTGAACACCACCAGAAACAAGTTGACATTCTTGTGGTTGGATAACTGTTTGTTCAGTATCTTTTTGTGGGCAGTATGTTTGTTGGGTGGTTGTTGTGGTACATGTATTACAATTACATCCATCATTTTGATATACTGGAGCTTTTGTTGTTGCTGAATATTGGTTACAATTACAGTTATTAGCTTGCCTTTTGACACGAGAGTGTGTTACATTAACTTTTGTTGGTTGAAAAATTTCTGGTAATGGACATACACAATTAGTTTCACCATTTGGGCAAGTACATTTTCTTGGACCTTGTTTAATTTCTTCAACAGTAAATTGAATTTGATTATTTTGAATTGTTGGACAAAAATCATAAAGACCCGCATCATTTGAATCACAAAGTTTTTGTTGTCGACGAATTGATGATGTAGTTTTACAGCGTCTAGCTGATGCTACAAATTCATATCCTGGAAGACATTCTCTTAAAAGCCAAATTCCAAGATCACTACGACCATTAGAATCAGCATTTTGTTTGACACATTCAACATATCTTGTTGGATCAGCAGTAGCTTTTGGAAAACTTGGAAGTTGACATATATCTCCTAATATAGCTCTCCAATATTGAGAATCTTCATTAGATGCTAAATTATTTAGTATTAATATTATTTGTTAATAGATAAAAAAAATTACCATATGTGGTTGATGAAAATAATATTAATGAAGCAAATAAAATTTTAGAAATTATTTCAAGCATATTTTATAAAATATAAGATATTTGAAAAATAAGTGATGTTTCAATTTCTTCATTTTCTCTTTATATATGATTCTAATTAACCCTTAATTGAAAATTTGTAGGTTGGACCGGATAGGACAAATAAATTCTACAAAAATGTTTTACACCTGTTCCATTCATCATTGTATATGCAAAGCAATTAACTGGTCATTGGAGGAGTTAAAATTTGCAGTATGAGACATTTATTTTAAAAAGCTTGTTTCAGATTTTCTGCTTGTTAACGGTCCTCTTTATTTAATTTTTGTTATATGTAATAGATAATAACAATGAAGATGATTATAAGAAAATACAAAAAAGAACTTACCATCTGATCAATTCAGGTATCTAAATTATGATAAAAGTAATGCGTCATTCATCAACAAACTTAGGTTTCTTTTTATTACTTTGATAGAAGACTTAAAAGATTATATACGCTAACAGTTTCCAGGACAAGTTTCAATTCATATAACACTAGTCTTGCTAACTTGTCATAGGCTTTAGGTTATTATCAAAAAATATGATGATAAGTATTTCCCGAATATTTATTATATTTGTTCTACTATTTTGCAATAAAATTTGTAAACATAATTAGTTAAAATATATAAAACAATGTTTGTATAGTAAAAGTAAACCATTATTTATTTTTAAAAATTAAAATTTAAAAAAAAAAGATTAAATAAGAATATTATTTTTACACTTATATAATTATAATTATATATGCATATATATATATCTTTTTTTTACTTCATAGTTTCTCTTTTATTTAAAAATTTGTATTATTTATATATATAATATATTATTTATTTTATTTAAACTTGTAATCTATTTTTATAAAAAAAATTATAAACAATTATTTTTATTTACTGAAAATAATACATTGTTAGAATATAACTTTTTCTTTGATACAAAAATATTCAAGTTATTGCTTTGAAGTACTATAAAGTAGGTTATTTACCAATTGATGTTACTTATACCTCTGCATCTTAAAATAAATCATCATTGCTTTTTTTTTATTAAACTTAATTGAATGATACTTAAGATGAAACAATAAAAATATATAAAATCAAGTATTGATGATATTATCTGTAAAGAATTTATTTCATATGGAAGTTGAATTTTAAAATTTTTATAAATATAACTTTTAATATAAACAAGATAAAATTAATGTATGATAAAAAAAAAACAAAAACTAAAAATAAAACTCTTAAACTATTATAAAATTTTAATGATAAATCTTAATCACACCTCATTTTAATATTAAAACTAATTTTTTTTTTAATAATTTTGTGTTTTATAATTTATTAAATGAGAAAACAATTATTGACAATGTAAATAATTTGAGATATCTTAAAATATATAAATATTAAATATTGAAAAATTATATAAAACAAAAAACAAACAAAATTTTTTAATCAAATGATAATATTAAATGAAAAAAAATATATTGTAAATTTGTTTTAAGAATGAAAATCATAATAAAACTATATTGTTTAAATATAGTTATGTAAATTTAACTTGAATAACATTATTACCATATTACCATAAATGCTTCATATTATATTTCTAAAAAAAATTTTTGTTTAAGCATTTTGAAATTTTTTTAATAATTGTCATATAACATTTTTTATTGAAATTTGAAAAAAAGTTATAATCAATTGATTATCTATGAATTTTATTAACCAAAATAAGTTATACATTTTTGATAAAAGTTTTATAAACTTATTAAATATTACTAATTCAATGATAATTCAAAATTTGTATTTTAAATATTTTTGTTGCAAAAGTTATTTTATTTACAAAACTTTTCTTACAGTCACAAATTATAGTATTAATAAAAAAATTTACTTAATTATTATCACCTGTCTTATATTTAATTTATAACAAAAAAAATGATTATTTATTTTGCACCATTGGTAATTAAACAATTCTTAAAATATAAAAATTTATTGCTACTTTACACAATAAATGTATAATCAGATTTAAAAAATTATTTATTTTTCAAGTATTTAATATACATCTTTAGTGTACTTTTTTTAGCTAGATTTGTTTATTAATTTTTTTATACAAACATTCCAGACAATATTTTTAAGTAATATTACTATTATTATTTGCAATACTTAAACTTATGTTAACCTGAAAATATTTTTTAAAGTAAGAGCTTTTCAAGAATTTAGTAGACTTTACTTTTTTTTTTCTTTAATGAGAAAATAAAAAATTTATAAACAAATAAAGGAAGATAAAATTTATGGATTTAAAAATTTTAAGTTATAAGTATAATGTTATTATTCTAACTTGTTAAATATTATAAAAAAATGCCTAAGTTTATATTTTTATCAATCTATTTAAAGTTATTTTTAACTATTTATAAAAATCTACTTTATTTTAGAAAATTATTTAGTGATTATAATAAAAAATAGCAATAAATTTATGGAAGAAAAATTTATTAATATTATAAAATATTGTTAAATGTGTACTATTTAAAGTAAAAATTGATTATACCTTTCATTTAAATTTTATAAAAACACTACATATACTGTCAAAATATTACTTTTAAAAACATTCCAAAAAAATCATTTATTATTATTACTATCACCAGCATTATTTTTTGGAGTATTAGGAATATATGTAAATGTTTTTTGAGGATCATTTAAATTCCATGTAGGGAGACCTTCATTTGCAGTTGCCTCACTTACATCAGCAGCACATACAGGAGCAGTTTTTTTACAATTTGCTGGTGAAGTTAATTTCAATTGTTGCAATGAAACCTAAAAAATATTTTTACATACATATTTTACAAATATATTATTAAGTAAACATACCTGCATTTTTTCACTAATACAAACAACTGCACCAGCATTACAAAATTGTCCACAGTAATTTGGTGCTGAAAAAACAGTAATAAGACTTTTTCCAACCATTATTTCATATCCTTCCTGAACCACTTGATGAGCTCTGACAATCAAATCAAATCCCATTATTTTAGAGGCTGCCTCAACTACACCTCTACCAAAAGCACATGAGATTCCTCGAGTTGAGTAAAACCATCCATCTCCTTTGTTTGTTGGATCTGACCAAATTAAATCTGTTAAATATCCAGACTCTGGTGGTTCTACAGGACGTATTGTTGAACGAATTGTATCAAAATTAGTTAATTCAGGTGATAATCCTCCATGCATACAGAAAATTCTTTTACTTACCAATGCAGCCATTGGTAGTCTATTAAAAAGTGATTGAAAATCCCACCACATTCCAATATTATATTTAAGTCCACATTCATTATAAAATCCATAAATTCTATTGACACTTGGTGTTTCATGATTACCTCTAATAAGATAACATTTATCTGGATAACGACATTTTAAAGCTAATAAATAACATATTACTTCAAGAGATTGAGGTCCTCGATCAACATAATCACCTAAAAACAAAGCTTTGATTGTTGGGACACGTCCAGTAATATCCAAAAGTTGATGAAAATTTTGATATTGTCCATGAATATCACCAAAAATTTTAACTGGTCCATCAATTTCTATAAGTGTTCCATCAGCCATAATTGGTTTGATTGAAAAATAAATAAGTGAGATAACTTCTTCAAATGATATTACATTGTTAATCATAGTATTAGTATTATATAATCCTTGAAGTCTGTTAATGATAGAGTCAAGCCATTCTATTGGTGCATCAGAAAAACATTGTAATACTGGAGGATTTACAGTACCTCCACTTGTTAATTCAATTGATGCACTTTGCTTATTCTCACTAGAATCTACCATTTTATTTTTTTAAAATTAAATGATAGTTTCCTTTACAAATTTTGATAAATTTATATTATATCCCAATTATATATTTGATAATTTGTTTAATTTTCAATCATATAAAATCTTACTATTATTATTAAATAATTATATATACAATTCATCTTCATATTATTATTAATAAACAAATTTATTTTTGAATGTTACATTAATGTGTGTTTCCACAACGAATTTTGTGTTATAATACTTGGAGATGCGTTCTCATCATAATTTCAATTATTGATATTTATTAAAATGGTTTATTTTTAAAATTTTTAATTTACCAATAATAAAGATATATAATTGTTTACAATTTATAGATTTAATGTCAAGGAGTCCTAGTCCTTATTATCCAAGATCTCGTAGTCGATCTAGAAGTCCAATAAAATCTTCCCGTGGTAATTCCAGTAGATCTCGATCTCGTAGTAGAGATCGTTATTATAGTAAACGTTCTAGTTATAAAAGAGATAGGAAACACAGAAGAAGAAGCCCAAGTTTTGATAAAAATCATAGTTATGAAAGTAGTCGAAAGCGGAGTACAACAAAGAAAGAGTGTAAAAAAGTTGATGTTTCTGTGTCTACGTGCCATGAACCACCAGTCACTACAACATTAGTACAAATTCCTCTTGAGTTGCAACTTGATGCTGAATTTAATATTTCTAATGTTAGTGAAGGTGCAAAAAAATGGATGGAAGAACAAATTAATGAAAGACTACGTAAAAAAGAGGAAGAGATGGAGGCGTTATTACAACAAAGAATACAAAAATCTAAACAAATTATTGAAGAACAAGTAAGATCTCAAATTCAAATGGAATTACAAATTGAACATAATCATATTAAAACTTTAGAAGAGGAAACAAAAAAACGTTGTGAAAAATTAGAAAATGATATAAAATTAAAAATGGTCCAATTGGAAGAAGAGAAATTAAAAATGGTATGTTATAAAATAGAATATGCAAGCAATGTTTTGTCATTGTTGTCTTTTTTGTACTTTCCCTTTAATGATGACAACTAAATAAAGTTGAAGTTTCAAATCTTCCCTCGAAGACATTTAATCAATTTCAGGATTTTTTTTATTATTGTGTTTCATTGGAAAATATATAATATTTAATACAAGTATATAATATTATTAGTGGCAAACGCGTAAGCTGAATTAGTGGTTAACGATTGACATATTTATATATTTCATATTTTTTTCACAAGATCACTAAAATAAATTATCTTTTTCAGAAGGCCGAAAGGCTCGAAATGTTGAACGCCAAAGGTAAGTTCGAAATGGAACGAGCCCAAATGCTTCAAGAGCAGAAATCAAGAGAACAAACAGAAAAAGATGTAATTCTTAATAAATCTAAATTTGCAAGAGCACCAATTAAATTTGCGATTGGAAAACTTGGATAAATTTTAATATTATTATATTATTTGTATCTTGTTTGTTTAATTAAATTTTACTTATAGAATAAACTTTGCAAATACTTTTTTTTTGATTGTGATCGTTGATATAATTAATATAATATATTAATATCAATAGTTTCTTGTAACGCAAATCATTGTGGTACACTGTTTTTCTAAATTTTAATGATAATCATACATAAAACATTTTTTCAATCTATTATTTTTTTAATATTTAATTAAATAATATTATTTAGTTTATTATTTTTATTTCAGATAAGTATGTTTCGTATTGCCTCATTTGTTGGAAGTTCAATAATTCGTAATAATGGTATTCGTTATTTGAATACAATTGGTAAACCAGAAATGATAAAAATTGACTTGGTTGGCACGAATAATAATGTTGCACTTATTACTCTTAATAGACCAAAGGCATTGAATGCTTTGTGCGCTCAATTGATGACTGAATTAACTCAAAATATGTTGGCATTAGACAAGGACGATTCTGTCAATGTCTTTATTATTACAGGATCGGAGAAAGCATTTGCTGCTGGTGCAGATATAAAAGAAATGATAGAACAACCATTTGCAAAAGTATATGGTGGCAGCTTTCTCGGATTTTGGTCTGATGTTACGAAATTAAAAAAACCAGTTATCGCCGCTGTTAATGGGTATGCACTTGGTGGTGGATGTGAATTAGCAATGATGTGTGATATTATTTATGCTGGGGAAAAGGCTAAATTTGGACAACCTGAAATTAACATTGGCACCATTCCTGGAGCTGGTGGGACACAAAGATTAACACGTGCAGTTGGGAAATCTCTTTCAATGGAAATGAATTTAACTGGTAATATGATAACAGCAAAAGAGGCAAAGGAGGCAGGTCTTGTTTCTAAAATTTTTCCAACAGACATAGTAGTTGATGAAGCTATCAAATTAGCTGATAAAATAGCAGAACAATCTCCTTTAATTGTTTCCATGGCAAAGGAAGCAGTTAATAAAGCATTTGAATCAACACTTGCTGAAGGTTTAAATTTTGAAAGAAGAGTTTTTCATACAACCTTTGCTACTAAAGATCGAAAAGAAGGAATGAAAGCATTTGCTGAGAAACGTAAACCTCAATGGAATAATGAATAGTTTTTATATATATATATATATATATACATATAATTTATTATAAATAAAAAAATTATATGTTGATTTCTTATTATAATATTTATACAATCAAAAATTTATTTAGAAATATGATTGTATTATGTTTCAATATTGATATAAATGTTTTATTTTATCATGAAAACAAAGATACTCTTTTTTCTTTTTAATGATAAATGCATATAAAATGAAAAAAAAAAATTTTTTTTTTGGTTTTAAAATGCAAGTTGTCCATAAATTTTTCTTTTTTTGATGAATTTCTTATATTATGAGATGTTCATTTAAAATTAAGAAACGATAATTAATGTATTAAATGTGGCGTTTAATTAAAAATTTTTAATTTTTAATATAAAATGAATACTCATTCTTAAACTAATATTTTTTGTTTAATGTATATAAAAAGTATAGTTTATTCAAAGTTTAATTATACCTTAACAACTATATATAAACAAACATATAATAAAAAAAATAAATTTTGTAAAGTTTGAAATAAAATTAATAAAAAAAAAGTTAATAATTCAAGTATTTGAGTTAAACAATGATAAAAAATATTATAATTTATTATAATCAAATATATATATACATTATATAAAAATATTAATAGTAAACAATACATATATGTATATATAATGTCAATATATAATGATATTTTTTGATTACAATACTTCATTTACATTGATTAAATATAATAAAAATTAAATTTTTATATTGTTTATCAAATATATATTTTTTTTTTTAATTTTGTTTCTTTAATAAAATATAATACTTTATTTTATTTTTAGTTATTCAAATACATAGATATTTTTTTTTTTACTTATATATTATAATATCTATATTATATATATATATATATACAGCCTAAAGGTTTTTAAAAACTTCCGTAGTTTTCTAAGTAGTATAATGTATTATGTCTGGAATAGCTGTTTCACAAGAACAATTTATGACAGCTTTTGAATATATACAATTTTAAGTAGTGTGTTTCAGCTTTTTAAAATTAAATGTAATCTCATTTCAATTATATTAAAATAAAGAACGCTTACCACGCCACCCAAATGTATACATTACAATTGTTCGGTAACTACCATACAATAGCTATGCTATGCCAGCGACGCTCACACGTACCATTGGGAGAAGATTGTACCAGGCACAATTATAAGAACATGTAGAAAAGTACAATAAAAAAATAGCTGCATTTATCTATGCAAAAAAATCTCTTTGTAATTGTATGTGAATATATAATGTATATTCTATGGTCACTCTCACTATGTTGAGGGAAGTTAATGCAGTTTCATAGTTATATGCTGGAGACATTTATCGTGCCCGTCTGCGCCAACACTCTAGAAATTTTTTTATTATGTACTTTTAAAAAGGCGGAACAACTCTTTATGCACTCTTCTAAAATTATGTTAAAAAAAGAACTGGGATGGACGTCAAAAAAGAATAAGCTGTATAGAGTTTCTCATTCTTCAATCGACACGGCCTAGTTTCGTTCGCAATTTTTGCAACAGAAGAAACTATAATACATGTTGAAAGAAGGTCACTAAACTATGAGTTTTTGATCTTATGGCTAAATTTTTAATAAATAAATGATGAAATATATCAATTTTTATTTAAGTATTATATATTTTTAACTATATTTTAACAAAAATTCTTATTATAAATATTTATATTTGATCGCCAAAGTTTATTGGTTTTATAATATAATTTAAATTAACTTTATATTGATGTAAATTCTACTTTTTCCATAATGTTTAAGTTAACTTCTGAGGTAGTGTTAAATATTGTTTTACATGAATTAAACAATATTTTATTCTACTTCATCAGTTTTCTTGAACATTTATATTCAAATATTCTATTTAAAATAATTATTTAATAAATTATTATATGATTTATATATAAATTTTTTAAAATTATTTTATTTTACCAATAAAATTCATCTAATATTACAATAATTATAGGAAAAAGCCTATTGGATACTAAACTACTAAAAGCTTATATTTTTTAACTTGAATATACAATCGTGACATATGTGGTTTAGATATAATGAATATATTTGATAGGTATACTAAAGTAAAAAAAAAAAAATATATATATATATATATACATTTTAAAAGATTTTGAAGAAGGTTAATAGTATATTATATTATGTTAATGTTACGCTATTCTTTTTTCTATTATATAAATGTTATTAAATTAAATATAAATTACATTATGATAAGCAAGAAATAAGTATATTTTATTTTATTCTTTGTTTAAAAGATAAAATTTATATTATTATATACTTAAAAAAAAAGACAAATTATATACTATTTTATTTAATTAATAATATAGTTAAAAATTTCTATAAATAATTTTTATTAATTTTTTTTTTAAAAATTATTATAACTAGAAGGAAATTGCAAGTTTAAATTTCAAAAAAAAACTTTTATGTTATTAAAATTTCAACTATCTTAAAGGATGTTATTTTTTTATTTTATGTATAGCTTATTTATGTATTTAAAATAGATATTTCTTTTAAAACTTTTTTTTTTTATAATTGTTAAAGTAAAATATATACTTTAAATGTTTCATTTATTGTAGTTAAAATAATGATAAAATTTTTTATTATGTTTATTGTTAAAGAATTAATATTAAATCTCAAATATTATATATATATAGATTCATTGAATATAACAATATTTTAAATATTTAGAATAACTATTAAAAAATATTTTTGTACTATTTAAAAATATAATTAGTTATTTAAATTTTAATCATAATATTTTAATAAAAATTATAAAAAGAATAATTAAAAAAAATCAAATATAATATTATATAAATATATTTGAAGTTTTATCAAAAAAAATTTTTTTTTATTTGTTGTCTTCAATTATATCAGTGCTTTTAGTAAGTGCATCTTTTGTTGATTCATTTTTTATTGAGTACAATCTAAGTTTTTTTTGTTCTATTTCTTTAATTTCATCATATGTTCTTGCTAAACGGTCACCTCTAGAACTATTGTAGACTGTAAAACAAGGTGCTACATATTCTCTATTGAAACCACTCATACGCCTTCTCCAGGAATGCCTTCCATGAGCTCCTGCTATTGCCTCTAAACCTGCCATTAAATCTTCATGAACATCATGAAATGTTGATTCAACAAGATTTTTTGTCTTTGACTCTTCTAATTTTACATGAAGAAATTGTACTAATGGTTTAATTGTTGCAGCCTAAAAATTATAATATTAAAATATTTTTTTTTTAACTTAAAAAAAGAATATACAACTTTAACATTATCAATGATATTTTAACATACCTGTACAAAACATGTAAAAAAAATTTCAATTACAGATGTTGTTAAAAATAAATGTTTAGCATTTGTAGCAGATTGATCAATAATTAAACAAAGACCTAAACAAATAGCTGCTCTGAATCCACCATATGATATAATAAATTGATCTACCAAACAAATTTTTTCTTTTCTATATTTATTACATAAATATGTTAAGGCAAATGTACCAATAAATCGAGTTATTAAACATGTTGTTACAGTAACAGCACAAAATACCCAATCCCAATGATGATTTTCATTTAACATTGAAATTCCTAAAAATGCAAAAATAATAGCTTCACAGGTTGAGGAGACTGTTTTTATAAAATATTTTACAGTTATCCTAGATTCATCAGAAATGTTTCCTTTTATATATGGTTTCATTAGAACACTACATGTAACAATTGCCAAAATTCCACTTATATGAAATAATTCTGAAAATAAATAAACCATATATGGAACTAGAAAACATATTAATGGTTGAGTTGATGTTATTGAATGAGCCATTCTTGTTGAAAATCCACTAATAGCTGCTCCAACAATACCTAATAATATTCCACCTCCGGCAATAGAAAAAAATGAGACAAGTGTTTTTAAAATGTCAACAGTTGTCAAATAGTCAGTACCTATTTTTGCCATAGTAGATAATGAATGATACAATACAATAATAACGGCATCATTTAATAAACTTAAAATATTAAATTATTACTAATTTTTTTTTAATATACAATTTTAATAAAAGATAGTTCTATTTATTTTTTATAAATTAATTAATTATCTTAATTTAATAATAAATTAACTTTCAATAAATATGTCAACGCTTATATAATTGTTACCTTTCTTTTGTTGAAATGATTAATTATATTGTTTTTTTTTATAAAAATATTTTAAAATCAATTATAAATATAAATTTTTATTTGACATACCTTTCACCAAATGTTACAATATATAGTAGTTGATTAACTTTTACTTCTTGAAATAAGGCAAGTAATGCAACCGGATCTACAGCTGAAATAATTGTTGAAAAAATCATCAAGTCAATAAGAGGAATTTCCATTGAAAAATATGGAGAAAAAAGATAAAGAACACCACAAATAGATGTGATGTTCCATAATGTTCCAACAACGGCATAAATACAAATAGTACCAATATTTTCAAAAAATGCTTTATTTGGAAGAAAATAACCTGCTTCTAGTACAATTGGAGGAAGTAAGTATAAAAAAAATAAATCAGGATGCATATGAATAATACCACCAAAAAATGTTTTAAGCAAATAACCAACGGCAAATCCAAGTAAAATTAATAATGTTGATTCTGGTATTTGTGGAATTAATTTTTCTGTCTTATGAACTCCTATATATCATTTTTTTTTTTTTTCAAAATATTATATATATATTTATTATATTCTTACCTATTTGAGCATAAACAATAGCTAATAGCCATAAACTAATATATAATGGAGTAAGAACATCATTCCATTGAAAATTAAACATATCTATGAATAAAATATATTTATATATAAGAAATATCTTAATTTATTTGTTTAATGATTTATGTATATAATTTAATTTAATAATTATATATTGATGTGCGCAATCTAATTTTAAAAACCAAGGACAAAATAATTTATATTAATAAATAACATAACACTTAAAAGTAAGAAAATAACTTTAATATAATAAATTTTAATATACAAAATATTTTACATTTATAAAAATACATTAATAAAAAATTAAATAAAATATACTCATTTATTTTGCAATCTGAAAACTTCAGGTCTTGATGCATAACTCCATTCATGCCTACATAAAGGACATGCCATATTTTTAGAATGCATTACATATTCTTCTTGATTTGAATTCACATAAGCATCAGCTCGAATCCATTTTTTTAAACAATCAAAACAACCAATTTGTTGTCTACAATGTAAACATTTCACTGGATCAACACATATATCTTCAAAACAAATTGTACATTTTTCTGGTTCACTTGATATTCCTTTGTCAATTTCATCTTTAGGTACAGGAAATGGTTTTGGTGATTCCATAATTTGCCTATTTCTAATATCTAATGTACTTGTACCTTGAGGAAAAATACTTGCAAGTCTTTCTTCCAGTCGTTCAGGTGGAAATTGTATAGGAAAAGAAGAGAAAAGCCTTATACTATTATTAAAGTTTCGACTTCGTCGTCTACTAATATTTGTTGCAAAACTACGAATTCTCCTACGTGTATCATTATAAGAACTTCTACGTGGATACCTCCTTCCCTCATTCATACCATCTATAATATCATCCATAGAAACATCAGGACCATATCTATTATTCATCATTTCTGCAGTACGAGGCCACTCATCATCACCTCTTAATATATTTGCTGGTGAAAAAAGTGCATTTATCATTGTACGTGTTGGAACTAAATTTCCAAATGTCATAAAACTCGAACCTACAGTTTGCCAACCCGCATTTATTAAAGGTTGTCGGGAAGCTACACGATAATCTATTTGACTAGAATTATCAATATTGATTATATTATAAGAAGCTGCAGAATTTAAAATTGATCTATTTATATTAGCTCTTAGTCGATTACGTCGTTGTCTTCTTAAATGGTCATCAGAACCAAATGAAGTTGAAAAATGAAAAACATTTCGATGGTTACGTCTAATATTTAATGAATCTAATGTATTAGCCACACCAGGTGGATTTGAAAGTCCTAAATTTTGCCTACCAGTATTTCTATTTATATTTTGTCTATTATTTCTAGGATTTATTGAATCTCTTGAAAGATTTGTATTTCGTTGACTAACACTAGTTATTGTAGATGAATTTCCTGACTCATGTAAATGACTATTTTCAAAATTATTATTTATATTTTGGGGATTTTCGCGTTGTAATATAGAATGTGAACTAACTCTTGAAGATAAATTTTGTAAGTTTGCTATTCTTATCGATCTTCTCAATTGAACACCAGTAGAAGACAAATTATTAGCTATATTGTCATCATTTGTACCAACATTTATCTGATTTAAATGCCTTGTATTTGGTTGTAAGTTGTTAGATGATTGTGTATTTATATTTGGTATATTATTTCTTATATTTCTAGAGGTACAGGATAATGGTAAACGGTGGTTAGAATTTAAGGTATTTCTACGGGGTGCCATTTATAGTAATAATATTTCTATACTAAAAATAACCTTATTAATAATTAAAAAATATACATAAATTTTAGAAGATAGTCAAATTTTAATTTAAAATTTACATAGAAACATTTATTGACTTTTTTGTTTTATTAAAGAGAGAAATAACTATTATATCATTCTTGATAAGAATTATTAAAAGACTAAAAAAATATTCTCCTAAAAAGAGAAGTGGTAAGTTGTTCCTTTCAATGGACATGTAAAGCGTTAATGAAATAGTGTTGCGTTTGTATGTCTGCCACTCTTTATTATTATTTATTTGTACCTTGTCTCTTAAAATTATTAATTATTGTTTTAATAAAATATTATTAACATATATATTTTTTTTTATGTAATTATTTTATTTTAAATATTTTTTTTTAAAAAAAAATAGTAAAATTTAAATTTTATTGACAAAAAAAAGTCTATTATTTGTTATTTAATTATGGATTACTTCTATAAAATTAAAGATACTGTATCACAAGTTGCTGCACAAGCTAGTAAAGTTTTACCTGGTAATCCAATAACAAGAGAATATGAAGTCAAAGAATTATTAGCAACAGCAGGACCAGGTTTACTTTGGAAAATTCATTGTGGATATAAACGATCAACAAAACAAAAATGTGCTGTTTGGTTTTTTGAAAAGAATGATATTGAAAAATGGCCAAAAGAAGATAAGGAACAATTTTTAAATATTATAAGAAAAAATGTTTTAACATTAACTAGGATAAGGCATAATAGAATTTTAATTGTAGAACATGGAATTGAAGAATCAAGGGAATCTATTGCTTTTTGTACTGAACCAATATTTGCATCCTTAGAAAATATCTTTAAACCAACAAATGCTCCTTACAATCCAGATTTAAAAGATTATGAATTGGAAGACTTAGAAATAAAACATGGATTATTTCAAATAGGAGAAGCTTTGACTTTTTTACATATTGATTTAAAGATGGTACATAGAAATATTTGTCCAGAAAGTATTATTATAAATGAACGTGGTGCATGGAAATTAGGATGTTTTGAATTTAGTTGTAATGAAGTTTTAAATTCTCAAAATATAGGAAATACAGTAAGTTAGAATATCTAGTACTAATTGTTTTTTTAGATTTCTTTTCCATGTTTAAATTGGGATCAACAAAAAATGAGTGCTACACAGGCAAATTTAAATTTTATAGCTCCAGAACATATTAATCAAAAAGAATGTTATCCTTCTTCTGATATGTTTTCTTTAGGAGTTTTATCATATGCTTGTTTTAATCAAGGAAAACCTATTTTTGAACATAAAAATAACTTAAACACATTTAAAAATAATTCAAGGAAACTTGAAGATATTACAACAACTCAAGTTGCAAAAATACCTGCAGAGTTTCAAAATGATGTTAAAAAATGTTGTGCTTTAAATCCAGTGTTTAGACCGGATTGTGCACAATTTACAAGACTTGTATATTTCGATACGATTCAAATAAAAACCTTAAATTATTTAGAAAATTTAATGCAAATGGATCATAATCAAAAGATAGTATTTTTCAAAGGTCTTCTTCAAGTATTTAATAAATTTCCAAAAAGAACATTATTTCAAAAAGTTTTACCATTTTTAAGTAGTGAATTTTCTACACATCAACTAATACCATTTATTTTACCTAGTATATTTCAAATGGCAGAGATGTCAAATAACATTGAATTTTCAAGATATATTTTACCTTCATTGATACCAGTATTTAGTATTCAAAGACCATATCAAATTTCTTTATTACTTTTACAAAAAATGGAATTGTTGTTAAAGAAGACTCCTGAAAGTGATATTAAAAAACATGTACTTCCTTTACTTTATAATTCTTTACTAAGTGAAACTGATAGAATACAAGAGTTATGTTTAACTAATATTCCTACAATCGGTAAATTAGTAGATAGAGATATTATGAAAAATCAATTATTACCAAGAATTTTAAAATTAGTAACAGATGGAAATATTATATCTATTAAAATTCAAGCTTTACTTTGTTTAGCTAAATTAATGCCAAATTTAGAACATTGGATGGTATCAGATCAAATAATTCCAGTGTTATCTAAAGTGACATGCAAAGAACCTGGTGTTTTGATGGCAATTTTGGGTGTTTACAAATTAGCGTTTGAATCGGAAAAATTTGGAATTTCTCGTGAGTTAATTGCTAGAAATACTTTACCATTTCTAATTTCTACATCAATTGAAAATACTTTGAACTTATCACAATTTGAAAGTTTTATGTTGCTTATTAAACAAATGTTATCAAAAATGGAATCAGAACAACGATCTCGTTTACAACAATTAAGTGCTGGACAAGAGGAGCAAAGAGCGGTGGCAGACTTTAATGAATTAATAAATCAAAAAACTTCTACTGTTACAAATACTGATAAGGCAGTAAAGGATTTAGATGATTTCTTCAAAAATACAAATACAAAAACCCCTGAAGTTAGTAAACCTACGACAATTGATAATATTTTTGAGCCAAAAAGTAAAACATTAGATACTTCATCAACAAAGAGCGAACCTAACAATGATTTGTTTGATTTCACAGAATTTTTAAAACCAAAACCTACTGCTCCAGTGGTACAAACAAATTCTCCTTTTAATAATATAAGTTTCCCATCTCCACCAAGTGTAGTAAATTCAATTAGTAGTACCAATTCACCATTAAATTTCGACAAACCATTTTCAAATAATGTAGAAAAGCATAATACATTTTTAACACAACAAACTAGCATCCCATCAATGTCTAATACCTTTGCCAATAATGGATTTTTTAATAATCAAGAACCAACTATTCCTGTTTCAAAACCTGTTGCTAAAGGAAATGACCCATTTGCTGATTTAGATCCTTTTGCCAAAACTAGAGGACCTCCAATGAATTCTTTATCAACAAATAAATCTACAAGTAAAACAAATAATTTATTTGATAATTGTCAAAAATCTGCTAATAATCAACTAAATGATATTTTTGGTTAATTATAAAATATTGTTAATAAGCTAACGCGCACTTCATATGCGCTAATTTAAAATATAAATTTTTAATTAATTATGGACTTGTTTTGTAGTTTTTTGTAATTTAAAAATTTTTATTTATATATTAAATATTCAATAATTTGTTCAAATTAATTTTTATGTGAATAATGCAAATTAATAACTAATATTCAAAAAATGATAATTTGTAAAAGAATTTTTCTCAATAAATTAGTTGTTTTTTTTTTAATTATTAATTTTTGAAACTTTCTTTTACTCTAAAAAGATTTTATTGACTTTTTAAAAGGATTCAGGATATTTTAATTAAAAATAAAGTATAATCAGAAAAACTTATTAAAATCTTTATTAAAAAAAAAGAAATATAAAATAGTAATTATGAAAGTTTATACACAAGTATTAAAAAAAATTTTTTTCATTAATAACTTCTTTTACACATCAAGCACTTTTGACCAAGTAGAATTATTAAATTTAAAATATCTTATATATTTATTTTTTTTATTTACTTTATTTCTACCAAAATTGAAGTTTACAAATATTTTTTATCTTTATATATGCTTAATTACAAAAAGTAATTTATAGGACCATTTGATATTTTATAATTTATATCAAAAGAACGAATAAACTGATTTTGACTTTATTTATTTCATTGAAAAGAAAATTAAAAACTGCATAATTTATTTTTTTATTATCATTTTAAAAAAATTTTATTTTAAAAATATAATTCAAAGTATCTCAAGGACGAAAAATAGAATGAGTATGGTACAGTACACTTAAAATATAGAAAATAAGACTATCCCTAGGCATTCTTTTTTTTTGATAAATACTTTTTTAAAAAACTTATAGAGTTTTATAAAGTTTTGAATTATTTTACTTTTTTTAGCTAATAAAAAATTATCATATCTAATTTCAAAATTAATTTTTTACAAATAAACTAACATTGGAAATATTTTTCCCAACCTTTTTTTACCCTTATATTTAATTTTGTTTAAAAAAACACTTCAAATTTTAATTTTACAGCAAGTGAAAAATATTTAATTTTTTTTTTTTTGCAATATTTCTATTTCAGATGTAATTTTTTTTTAAAAATTATTAAACTTTTTATTCTAGTACATTATTTTTCTCCAAGAAAGATAAAAAAAAATTTTTTCATACAATTCTCGGATATATATAAATATATTTTTAAAGTTATTAATAATATTTAACACATATGATAAAGTTTATTTAAATATTTATTAGTAATTTCGCTTTCTCGTTAATTTTTAAGTAGATTCTAAACCATATTTTTTTTTGTTGAATTATAAATAGAATATAAATTTAAATAAATATTTATATTTACTAGTGGTATTAATAAATTAAAATTTTATTTTTTAAATCCAATGAGATTTTGTTTACATCCCATGTTTTTATATCAAAATTTTTTAACAAACGTAAAAAAAAATACAAGATTTTAAATAAACAATCATTTTAAATCCAGTATAAAAAATTATTTTTTTATATTGTTTATCATAACTAAATTTTAGACAATAATTACTGGACATATTTATTTATCAATATAACTTTGTTTGCCTTCCTATATTAATATAGTCTTTTTTTTTAAAATAAAACTTTTTCCATATCAATTTAACTAGCTTTCCAACTTCTCTAATGCTTTATTTTTTGATAACAAATTTTAATGCTTTTCATAAATTATTTTAAATTGAAAAAAAAATAACATTGAAAATGTTTTCATGTAATAAATTTTGATAAAATAAATATTTTTGTTAATTAAAACCTTTAATTTTACAATAAAAAAAATATCAATAAAATTCTCATACACACAAATATTCTCAGAAACAATATTTTTTCTTTTAGAATCTTACAATTAGATTGACAATAATAAAAAAAAATATATATTTCAACACTTTTAACAATTAAAATTGACCAAATATTTAATTGAATAATTTTTATGATTTATTTTTAAAGACAATTGATTAAAATAATTCACAACTAGAAAAAAAAATAAGTACATAAAATATAAATTTCACTGTTGATGGTAATTGAAGTAAGTGAAATAATCAAAAAGTAAAAGAATTAATTTTTTTAAAATTTTTTTATAAAAAATAAAATTTTTGAAGAAAAAAAATTATTTAAATCATAATTTAATACAATTTAATTTCAAAAACTATATGAAAATTTCCATCACTACCTTCACATTCGACTTAAATGTACTAAGTTAATATGGGGATTTTTTATTGAAAGAACCCGCAAATGGTAGGGTAAGTTTAGGAGGGATATAAAATAGTGATTTTCATACATTCAAAAGAAAAAAAAAAGAGGGTTTAAAAAAGATTATTGAATTATATATTATAAGAAAAAAAAAAGAAAAAGTACAAAAAAAAGTGAATGATAAATGTTACAAAGAAATTTTAATCTAATTTTTTTTTTATTTATGTTTTTGTATATTGATAAAAAAAAACCTAATGATATATAATGTATGACAAGGTAGAAAATAATTTGAATAAAAGACTGGTATTGTAAAAAAAAAGTAAAGATTTCTAAATTAAAACAAAGCATTTATCTTTCAATAGTATTGAAAGAATAATTGACAAAAATAAGAAAAATATCTAGAAACAAAATAGCACTTGAAAAGTGAAGAAGTTATTTGAGGACTACTTTTATAATAATTGTAAGACAAAATAAAGTTGAAATTTGTTAATGAATAACAAATTTCATATATATATAAATATATATATCAATTCATGAGTCACCTGTTGCCATTATTTTAGAGGAAAGCTATTAAAGGCCCATAGTTTTAGACAGTTTCTAAGGAGAAAAATTAAGTAACAGTAGACATAAAAATATAATAATTTCTAGTGTAACGAATTTAAAAAGTGTATATTTTTGACTGTAAATAAATGCTAAAACTCTACTATAACTTTTCTAGAATGGTAAACTTTAAAATGATAAAATATTTGGTAGATAGGATGGTTATGTTGTAATTTAAAAAAATTTAATAAAATTTAGCTCTACTACAATAAGGATATTTAAGCGTTAACAAAATTTTCTACCGAGCATCAGCGGCGTCTGTTTCCTTGAACAATTCAACGTGTACGAGACCAAGGCGAGTTTCAAAATCGTGTTCAATGTTTTTGGCATAGGCACGGCATTCAATCATTACAAGTCTGTTGTCTGGGAGGTTTTCAAATTTAACCATAGCCTAAAAATATGTAAAATATAAAATTAAGTTATCAAAATATCAATTTATATTTATTTATATATACACAAAAAAAAAAACTTTAATCTTGTAAAATTAAATTTCTTTTTATCTTATTTATTTAATAATAAAAAAGATGCGTATATACACACTAAACTTATATATTTTTTTTTCTCTAAATATATAATAAAATACTATAACAAATTTTATTTTCCATCATATTTTCTTAAATATATATATATTTTTTTTTATAAACTTACAATTGGTTGATGGTAATTATCAATGAAAGCATATGGGTAGAATTTTCCGTCAATTCCGGATTCTGGAATGTATGAAACCTTTCCAAGATTTTCTTTATCACTAGCAGCCTTAAATAATTATAAAATTTAAAATTAAATAAAATAAAATAATTAACATACGGTTCCGTCACAATGAAAAGCAATATTTCCTTTTTTATAGCGTCCTCGAACTTCAGATGGGACTTCACTGTCATCATAATTTTCTGGTTTCCACCCAATAAGCCTATTTAAAGAAAGAATAATACATGGTTTTCCCTCCTTAAATCCATAATCGTTTTCTTTTGAGCATCCATGTTTCTCAAAAACGCTGAGATCAAATCTACAAGCACCTTTATGATTGTCGGCATCGATAAGTTGAGAATTTGAGTCGTTTGGACCACAATTACGAGTACCGGTAATGTTGCTATATTTTCCAAGGTATTTTTCAAGTACATCAGTGTATTTTTTATATGAGTTTGGATCTCTATAATCAAACTTAACTAATGTTGATTCTGAATTTTCCTTAATCCATGGTTGATAACCAACTCCTTAAAATATAATAAATTATTACTAATATACTTATAAATATATTATAATAAAAATTTATAATCTTTTTTAAATCAACTACCAATGTCATTAACTTAAATGTAATACTTTTAATGATATTAAAATTAAGTTGTAATATGAAATTAAAGGTAAATATAAAGTAAATAATAAACATAAATATTCTTGTTTTATTAAATTTTTATCATTTATAATACAAAATATTTATTATAATAAGAACTTTTTCTCCATCTAACTAACAAAAGATGAGTTAAAAATATGGCAATGTAACTTATTGTCATCACAGTATATATCAACAAAATGCACTTAGACATTTGCGCAACTTTTATATTATATATTAGCTTTCCGGCTGATCGGATTTCAAAGTAAACATTTTGTTAAAAATGCTTATATAAATTAAAGTTATTAAAAATTGAAGAAGTTAACACTTTCACTCCTTTATTCTAATCTTAGTATCTATATATTTGCACAGTAAATATATTTTATTTTAAGAAAAAGAAAAGTGATCTAACATGAAAGTAATAATTTAGGAGGACATTTGATGAGATTTAAAATAAAATTAAAAACCATATGGTATAATTTGTTTATCTATATCTTTACAAAAATTTTTACAATATAATTAAAAAACCCTATTTAGATAATTGATAAAAAAAAAGAAAGAAGAAGAAAATGAACTTTTTTTTGAGACTAGCATTTTTATTATTAGTATATAAAAATGATATCACTTTAACCTATTTTAAATCAAGTTACTAAAAATATACTTAACTAATACTTGTAAAATTAAAATATTAAAGTCATTCAATCAAATGTAATTATCAATGTTCAAGGTATAATATACATATTTGTTAAAAATAGTATTAAAAATAGGAAATGACGTTATTTAAAATAAATTTTTTACAATAAATAAATAATTAATAAATTATTTATATATTATAAAAGTTAAATTTAAATTTAATATTATTTGATATAAAATAAAGAAAGTAGAATATTTTATACTTACCTGGATTGTTTCCAATAATGGTTCCTTTACCATAAAATCGAGGTACTTTTGGATCAAGAGTATTAAGGAAAGCTTTAAGACAAGCAAGCCAAAAGGCGGCTAGTAAGGAGTAAAATATAACATAAAAGATAGTAATTTGAACCCATGATTTTGGTGTACGACCACAGAATGTCCCAGCATGCTTATTGTATAGAAAACTTGAAAATCCACTTTTTCCTTCTACACTTTTAACGCCATTGGCCATTAACTATAAATTTATATTAATAAATATAAAAAAATAATAATAAACATACAACATTATTTTCTTCAATTGGATTGTTATGTTTAGCCATGTTCGTACCGTCTTTTGGTAAATTTGAATAATCAAACAGGCCCAAGAGACGCTATAAATAATCAGTACATTATAATAAATATAAATAAAAAAAAAATAATAATAATAAATTGAAAATGATTAAAAAAAACGAAGGTTAGTAATATAAGTAAAAAAAATAGATATAAATATACAATGAATATGAAAATAACAAATTTAAAATTATATTTTTATAATTTAAAAAAATATTTATTGAGAATTTTTAAAAATTGCAAATAATTTAAATAAAAACACAATATATACATTAAAATATTTTAAAAAGAAAGTAGTCGAAGAATATGATGGATTTATAAATACTGATCTTCTACCATCTTTTACTTATCTTTCCATAGACAATGATATTTCATCACTTATATTTTCTTTTAAAAATATTTATATATATATATATATAATTCTTGCAATTCAAAACTGAATTTTTTTTAAACTGACATATTTAAAGTATTAGTTTTAAATATGTAAAAAAGCTTTTATACAAAATATTGATTCTAAGATAGATAAGTGATTTTTATTGATAGGGGTACAAATAATAATATTGACAAAGTAAATGACGACAATAGTGGGAGTGTAGACACCCCGTACATAATACTATCATTAAAGCATACCCCCATTAATATAATTATTGTTTATAGAAAGAAGTGTAGTAAATTATGAAAAGCAAAAGATTGTTTTTTATTTAAATTAATTTAATAAAAGTATTTTATTTTTTTTTAAGTTAGTATTATGTTAAAAGATAACATTTTATAACGTAAGTAAAATAAAATAAAAGATATATTAATTTAATATATATAAAAAAAAGTCCTAAAATATATAAAAATAGAATTTTTTAGTAATAAACAAGTCAAAATGAAGGTTTGATCAAAAAATAAATAAAAGTAATATATTCAATATCAAATTAGAGAATACAACTTTTAACAAAATTTTGCTCTAGACATTACAACAATAAAAAAGAATTGACAATTGCGCAACAAATTTTTAAATATCATTTAAATATCATTAGTTGACTTATAATAATATAAATAGTAGAAAAAAATGTAGAATTATAAAAATAAAATAATAACTATACTTTTAATATAATAAAATTCATTCCAAATTAAGAAAATATTTAAGATTTTATATATATGATTGTTGTTGCATAATTTAATATTTTTTGATAATTTTAGCTAAATTTTAAGCAACTAAAGAATAGTAGCAGCGGCAAGAATGTAAATAGTTAGTATGAAAAAAGGTTTTTTAAACAAACCTTGTTCGCAAGCAGTCGCATTACGAGTAAAATTTATTATAAAGAAAAACAAAAAAAAAGTTATGGGGACGACGAGAGAAGACGCTAGCTAGCTAAAAGCGGCATATTAAATGATTTAATAGAAAACATTCATTGAGATAAGAGAAATAAAAGACGTTGCGATATAAAATATATATTTTCTCGGCAAAATCTAAAAACTATATTTTTATTATGTATAAAGCGTTTAAGCTTACTACTACTTTCTATTAAAAATGCCATCCTCCGTCGCAACTATTATAAACTGACATCGCCTACTGAAGTCTGTGTCAAACAAAAATGCTAGATACTTATATACTTGTGCTTTTGTCAAAGAATGACACACAGGCTGGATATACTTTTGTTAATGGTATTCAAAAGAGAAGTAAAGCAATTTTAGGAGGAAAAAATTTTTTAAAAATAAGAAATTGTCCCGTTTTTGAATGACTATATATATATATATATATATATATATTCTTCATCAACGTCATGTCAAAATTTGGGGGTAAACGTAGCCTAAAATAGACTTGCTATTCTTAACATAATTGTAATCAATTTCTATAGAAATCCATGCATTTTATAGATAAGTTATAGTTTTTAAAATTTTACACAGTCGGAAGCATTATATTATAATATTAGAAAAAGAAAATCGCTTTATAGTGATTATTATTTTTAAAAGTTAAAATTTTTAACATCTTAAATTACATCTATGTAGCTAAAAACAGATTAACCTGATAAAATCATTATAAAGTAATTTTATAGTAAAATAAAAATGTTCTAATCCTAATTACTAAAAAATTGAGTAAAATAAAATATTTATGTTAAATAATGATCAAATAAATTATATATATACTGTATTTTTTTTTTCCTATATTATAGTTTACTAGTATTATAGAAGAAATTAACTACATATGCGCACCTCTAATATATAAAAATTTCTATAAGGGACTTTAGCATTAAATAAATTATATAAAATTACTATATTAATTGCTTTTGACCTCCAAAACATGAAATTTTCAATAATATATATATATATTTAAAATAATTTATATGTATATATATATATCTAGTAATGGATATTAAAACACCTGTAAAAATCTACAATTGAGTTAAAATGAGGAGTTAAAAAAAGTTTTTATTTTTTTTTAACATAATAAGAACTATTTGAGACTATATCTATGGTTACCCTGACGACAATCAAAAAATTTAAAAAGTTGACCCAATGAATGTGTATTGATGTTACTTTGCAACCGTAATAAAATGATAATATATAAAAGTTAAATTTTAACTTTTAAAAAAAAAAGAAAGAAGAATGATAAGCGGAAGGTGTAAAAATTTTAGATATAAAAATTAATAATAAATATTATTTTTTTTGGAGTGAAGATTTCTTAATCATCCTTGTTATCTTTATTATATCGTTATTAAACTTTTTTTTTTTTTTTTTGATTTTTATATGTAAGTATAAAATTACTCATATAAATATATATATATTAGAAAATAAATATAAAAGAAGAATGACAAGATACCATCAGTATCACTACAATTATTAATTACAAGAAGGAAATTAAGTATTACACGAACAAAATTATCTTTTGATAAATTTTACTAAAATATAATAAATTTAAACACTTCTTGATAAATAAAAGTTAGGTATAGAAAAATGTGATTTAAAGCATTTCAATTCTAGGCCGTTTTTCTCTCAATCATTCTATATTAAATATTTGAATATAATTAAGAGGTAAGAGAACTTTATTTTTTTATGCATCTCACAATTAATAAATACTATAGTTAAATCATAATATAATTCATTAAAATGACAAAAAAAATTAGTGATATTTTGAGAATATAATTAATATTAAAGTTGTTATAATAAATTTATATAAAATATCATCAAAGTTGTAATCGAATTTCTATAAATCATAATTTTTTCTATCATACACGATAATATATATTGGTCATTTTTTCGTTAAATTATAAAATATTTAATCAAAAATGTTATTATATTTTTCTAGAAAGTATATTTAACATTAAACAATTTAAAAGACCAAGAAATATATATGTATATATTATATATTTCAAAAAAAAAAAAATGAATTTTTGTATTTATGAATATTTTAACAATCTTTAAATATTTATATATGAATGTTTGTTGGAAAGTTTAAAGAAAAATAAAAATATGATAACAAAATAGCTAAAGTACTTGTTCAAAAATTCATTGACATGAAAAATAAATTTTTAGAGTAAGAAAGATATTATATAATACTAGGTAGCACATATAAAATTGATAAGAATGATAAAAACTGTTATAAGATGTCGGCAATTCCAAAGAAATGCTCCTTGAACATTTGATAAGATGGATAGTTTATTGCATATGGTAAAAGAAAATTACAATAAATATTTTTAGTAAAAAAAAAAAAAAAATTTTAAATGTAACATATTTAAGAGTAATAAATTTATGATTACTTTTTAATTTAATACATTATAATTATTGTTATAGTTAAACCTTTCTGATTAATAAATATAAACATTTTTTTTGTACATTAAAATTACAATCTATAACAAACCTTCAAATAATTAACCTGTAAAATTAATCAGATAAAGAGTATATTTAGAAAAAGATTAGTTAAAAATACTTACTACCAATTTGTTTAATTTTTGTTATCATTAAAATAGATGTAGTAGTATTTGATCGAAAATGTTTTTTTTTTTATTTTATAAAATCAAGAAAAATGACGTAATATTGATAAAAATTTCTCTATATATTTTTCATCTACCAAAAATTATGCCTTTACAAATATTTTTATAAAGTTCATTTGTATATATTATATTATAAATGTCTAGGAATAACAACTTATCACTTAACAACATTTAGATAAAATTAAATAATATATTGTTTCTGAGAAAAATAAATTTATAAATGAAAACGAGGGTAACATAGAAATAAAATTATTATAGCAAAATACTAAAATAAATAATTTGTTCTACAAAACACTTATATATCAGCATGAAAACCTTACTTCAAATTATGTATAAATATTACTAATATTTGTAGTATCTATGTAAATAAAGTAATAAGGATGTTGTTAATAAAATAACAATATATTCATTTTAAAATTTTTTTTTTTTTTAAATTTTAAATTATCGGTTGTCTTGACAATTACAAATAAAGTTTAAATTTTTAACTAATATAACATATATCAATATTATATAAAGATAATTAAATGTAACATAATTTTAGATTGAGCAATTTTAATAGTAATATTAAAATAATTATTTAATAATGTTTTAAAAATAACAATAAATATATATATCATTAATTTTAATTAATAAATATTTTTATCATTAATAGTAACATATTTACGTCAATAATTTGATAGTTTATTATTATTGTTATTATAAAAAAAAATTTTTTAATACACAATAAAATTATTACTTTATCATACAAAATTATAAATAAAAAATTGAATTTAATCAAAATATTTCCAAATTATTTTTTTACAATGTAAAAGAAATTAGGAGAATAAATCAATTGATTGCTTTAAATATTGAGAAGCTTTTAAAAAAAAAATTAAATTATATAAATTTTTTTTATCACAATTATAGCAATTGCTTAAACCAACTTTTTGGTTAATTTTGAAAAAGCTTTATTTTTGCCAATATACTCTAAAGATGGAACCTTTTCATCATCTACAACATTCCCTTAACTCTACTTTCACTCAATTACTAAATAGCTTTTTTTGAAGATGACATTATAAATATTGTAAGCTACTAAGCGGAAATAGTGAATTGAATGTATGTGTGTTAATTAAATCATTTTTATGATTGGATAAAAATAAGGACTTTATGTGCTTTATTAAAATAGATATGGATATGTTTTATAAACTGGTATTATACTTAGATTAAAATGGTACAGCTGATAAAATTTTTTCTATCAACAAATTTTTATCAACTTTTTTTTTTTTAAGTTCACTCTCTATTTTAAATATAAAGACTACTTATAGTTTAGAAGATACATTAAAAGAAATAGAGTCAATTTTAAATATTCCATTATATGGGGAAGAGAAATTGCAACTTTATATCAATATCCATTTCCGTTGGATTGTAAAAGTAATAAAAATAATTTTTATCTTGATATTTCTTATCATAATAGTTAATAATCACTGAGTAAATAATATTTTATCATTATCGTCTGATTATAGCTTGTAAAAAGAAAGATAAAAATTACTAAAGGAATGCGGAATGTGCTTATTATATATTTTATAGCATTTATTATATAATATATATATATATTAATGATAAAACTTTAACTATTGCTTATTAAACAATAAAAATATTATTATTAAAAATGAAATTTATACTAAAAAGAAATCATAAAATTTTGATACCAAATTAATAATATATATTTTTTTTAAATATTTTAAAGACTAAAAAAATAAATTAAAAGTTATATGAAAATAATAAAAAAAAAAATGTTATCAAAGCAAACTATCATAAATAATTATTGTAAATTTAAGTGAAAATAATTATTTTTAAATTATAAATATTTGAAAAAAAAAAAACTACCTTGTAAAATGATATTTTATATATATATATTAAAAAAAAAATATGATATAAACATAGAATGCTTTTATCTCATCCATCAAAATCGTATAAAAGTCAATTTTTTTTATATATATTTCAAAAAAAAATGATATCATCAAAATCTACCTTCAAATATAATTGGTACAATGTGAAATGTAAGGGAAAAGATACTTGTAATTATAATATAAATCTAACATTTTTTAATGTAAAAATAAATATTATTGTATTACATTTATATATTATATTGATCATGAAAAGTTAATACTAAAAGAAAAAAGTACTATAAAAAAATTGAAGAAAAATAAATATATATGTATATATATATACATATAACATGTCAAATATTCGTAATTTACAAAAACCCTTAAACTATTCTCAATAATTGCGTGTACATAAACTTATTTATATTTTATTTTTATAAAAGTTTCTCGTCTTCCGTAGGGATTGTTTAAGATGCCACAACCATAAGCCATTCTATGTATATTTCGATAAACTAGTAAAATATTGTCAAAAAGATAACAAAATTGATGTATCATAAAATTTAAAATAAATTTGAAAAATGTATAAAACAACAATTGAAAAAAGTATTATAAAGTATTGGTTTTAAAATAAATAATAAAATTATAATAAGTTTGCCTTATACACCATTATATTATATCATAAACTTTTTTCTTTTTCTTTTTTTTTTTGTAGATTACAAAAATTTTTAACTAAGAAAAAGTAAAAATTAAATCATTAAATTTATATTATAACTTTACATTTACCAAATTATTAACAAAATTATTTGATTTACAATTTATTTTATAGCTTATAAATATTGTTATATATGTCTTTAAAAATAGAATAAACATTTTGAACTAAAAAGACATCAAATAATTAATATAGACAGAATAATTAATTATTTAAATTAAATTAAATTTTTTTTTTTTTTAAAATTATAGTTGTCATTTAAACAATAAAATAATATAAGATGGTTTAAATTAAATTAGAATATAAAAAAAAATATATAGTTTAAAAATTTTTGTTCAAAAATAGTAAAAGCAAACATGGGAATTGTAAACTATCTTAAGTGTTAGTTAAAAGAATTAGATATATATGAAAAGAAAATATAGTATAAAAGAGAAAAGAAATGGAGCGCCATAAAATCTTTAAATAATTGAGAAAACTATGAGAGTGGAAGCGAGATTTTTCATTAATGAGACCCTGAATAAGTGATAAAATAAAAAAGTTGTACTTCTAAATAAATAGATCGGATTTAATTAACTATTTACTTAGAACTGATGGTAAAAATAAAGCAAAGAGTTATAAGTAGTAAAAGTGATATGTAATTTGTGATTATTGTAGGTTGAATTAAAATACATCAACCATTCTTTTAATATTTGGAGCTCAAGAAAAAAGAGATTCAAATAGAGTTAAATTTTATAATAAAGTTTGTTAAAATACTTATTTAAAAAAGTTAAAAAAGAATAATGCAAAGTACTAATTGAAAATATTTCTAAAAATTTCATTCTATAATAAATGCGAAATAAAATTGTAGTATAAAATTTTTGTCTATGATTGACTATATTACTTAAATAATTTCAATAATTTTTTGATTCATTATGATCAATGATATCAAAGTATACATTTTTTTTTAATTAAAAATAATTATTGTGATGTTATTAAAGAAATTGAAGTAAAAGCGTATTTCATTACAACAACTTCTTGTTGATGTTAACTAAAATAATTTAAAACATTTATTAAATGAGAAATATATACATATAGCGGCTGAACTATATTTCACATATCAACTTAAAATATAAAAAATATCAACCTACATGGCATTGATAAATGTTTTTAATTTATAAATGTAAAATAAAGTCATTTGATTAATTTTTATTTATAAAAATTACAAAATTATCAACAAAAGTTAAAATAGTAAGTATATTAAAACATTTATACTAATTAATCCATATTTAGTTGTTGGAAAAATTATAATCATGTGAAAAAAAAAAAATTTTAAGTTTACACTAATTTATTTGAAATAATAAGTAAAATATAAAATTACTTTCTTATATGATTTAAATATTGTATAAAATCTATGTGTAGTATATTTTATGCCAAAATTATTACACAGATGTCTATAGTTTATCTTAAATTAAAGAAAAAATGTTAAAAAAAAATAATATTTTATATATTAAAAAAAAATGGCTTATTTAAAAATAAACAACATATGTAAAGAAACCATATCAATATAACTTTTTTAGTTTACAATGGCTTTAAATTAATTGCAGACTTTTTAAATTAATCATAAATTTTAAAATGGAAAATTTTGTATAAAATTATCAATAATTGTTTAATAATGATAAGAAATCTTTTTGTTATACAAGAATATAAATATATGAAATCACTAAATATATTTAAAACATTCTAAGCGTGGATGTTATGAATATGTAATGTTTTTGAAACAAAATTAACCACGTAAAAATTGCAAAGGATTTATAAATATGAAAGTGACTAAAATGTAAAATAACATTACTACACTAAGAAATAAAATAAACAAAAGTTTTCATAGCTTCTATAAATATATCAACAACAAGAAAAAAAAAAATTGCTATTTGAATTGAACAATTAATGTTTATTAGTAATTGAAAGAAAATTTTGAAATATTTTAAAATACAATTTAAATTTTATTCTAAATTTTATATAAATTCATATTCATTTAAATACTAATTTTTGAATAATATATAAAGGTAAACTTAATAAGTTCCATAAATATTTCTTTATATCTATAGTAAATCTAAAAAAAAAAATAATAATGCACGTCATTTATATAATTTATGTGCTTTACAAGTAATTAACCCAAAATTTGTTGTAATAAAATTTAAAGTACAAGATTTTAAATGATAAAATTTGATAATAAACCTGCAAATAAATAATAAATATATATATTTAAGATTTATTTCTAGTTTAAAATTATAAATACTTTAATAAAAATTATAGAAAATATAAACATATATAACATCACTTTATTTGTTAATTGAACTATTAAGAAAAATTTAAAAAAGACCATTTTAATTGTTAATATTAAATAAATGTCATTCTTACAATTTTATATGTAACTTACCTTATATATCAAGGTTGGATTAAAAATATAACAAAATGTACCCGATAACAAACATAATATGAATTATTATATTTTATCTTAAATTTATACTATTATAATCATAAAAAAAAAGTTATTTTTAGATTGGTAAAATGATGGACCAGTTATATATATGATCGGAATGAAATATTTTATTGCATTGCATTTCCGCTTAACTATACATTTTGTCTGCCAAAAGTAATAAAACTACTGATATATATATAGTAAAATAATATATATGATCATGAGACTCGGTGATATCTCAACATTTATTAAACATATAAGAAATAATAAAACTAAATGTAGTTAAACTAATGTATTTCTAATAATTTTTTACATATAAAATGGATAAAATATATTAAAAAAAAATAAGTCTTTATATCAAATACTATTAAATCCCATATTTGGTAAGCTTTGTATAATATTATAAAGAAAATTTATAAAATTTAATTAAATATACTTAAGAAAAGATACTTTAAATAATGTTATATTTTAACAAAATCACTTAAATAAAATTAATACAAAATTGGAAATATATATTAATGGGATATACATAACCATTCTATAAAATTTGTTTTGGCAAAATTCCAAAATCCTCTCTCTTACAACGCGCACTAATATAGCAATAATAAAAATTAAAAAAAATTATTATATATATATATGTTAGTATATTTCTATGATGTTTTTTTGGCAAACACAAATTATTTCTGACATAATAAATCCTTATATATCAATAAAATTGTTATTTATAGGCACATTATCTAAAACAATTTTTGTTTACCACAAATAGAAATAAATATTTTATTCTAAAAAAAAAAATTTTTTTTTTTTCTTAATGTTACCATTTGTTCTTTAATGTACATAAAGGAAGAATTGTAAGAGAGATAACAATTATAATATTCATCTAATTTTAATAGGTTGAAATTTAAAATATCTTCAAAATGAAACTACAGAATAGAAAATATATGTTAAATAAAATATTTACTTTACTTTTTTTTTTGTTGAAAACATAAATAATAAAAATAAAATTTTAAAAAAATATTTTTTGACGATGTAATTAACTATGATTTTATTATATTTAATATGGTTTCATGAATTTCAAGAAACACACAATTTTATAAGACAATACTGTAATTAAAAAATTTATTATTAATTAAAATAAAAATGTTTGCCTTTTTTTTTTTATCTTCTTTCATTAATATTTTGTTATTAACATTTACATAGTCCATCTAAATATTATATCATTTAAAAATTTAAAAAAAGTTGTTATATTTCAAAATGAAGTAGAATATAGAACGAGAAAAAAAATTTTATAATTTTAAAAATTCAACAAAATAGTTTATATTTATTTTAAATGCCACATTTAATATTCAGCATAAAATTTAAAATTGGCAAATGCCACGAATGATACCTTTACTTATAAAAAAAAAAAGTTTTTCAAGTAAGAATGTTTGTAATTTACGTAACACATTATCATATTTTACGAAAATATATTTTAATCTTAACTTTAATATATGGTTACTATATTTAAATTAAATTTTTTCTACCTTTTTTTATTTTCGTATTTAGAATAAATTATTTTTATGTTACCTCATGTTAATTATCATTTAAAGATACTACAAAAGAATATTAAGTTATATTAATAATAATTTTAAAAATATTTCATTATTATAAACTGATTATATAAAAATATATTTGAAGGATATAAAAATTTAATGTAAATATCAAAGTACTGTTGACTAAAAAAATTAATAATTTAATAAAAGAATTTTATGAGTATTTTATAATTACATATACTAAGCATAGTATATATATTTAACTTGTAAACTTTTTTATGCTTCTATTAAAATTTATACGCTTCCTATTCATAAGCGCAATGACATGTATATTTTGTCTCAAATTTGTTAAACAAAAAGATTATAAAAGTAAAGTTAAATAAAAGGACATATATTTGAATGACATTATTGAAAAAAAGAAAAAGCATCATTTTAACATCTTCAATTTTTTTACAGTATTGATAAATTTTTAACTAAATTTCCCAATTGTTGAAGAACATGTTTCTTTCATGTGATTATGTATTGAGAATATTAGAAGAAATTCCATTGTAAAATAATATTTTTCACAAGAAAAATCTTATTTAAAAACTTTGTTTTAATTTATTATCTCTAAAAAATTTTTTTTTTTTTTAAAATTACAACAACTATTGTAAATATATATAAGACCTAAAAATTTTTATCTATATATTAAACAAATTTTAAAAAAAAAAACTTATCTATAAAAAAATTCATATATTTACTAACATTTTATTTAATTTTATAGAATAAGTTGAGAATGTTATGAAAGTCCAATAATAAATACATTGAATTACCTTATACTTAAAATAGAGTACATTTTAATCAACAATAATGTCTAAGTAATAATCGTAAAAAAATATTTTTAAAAACTGCCTTTTTTATTTGCTTATCATTTTACAAAGACATTATTTTAATAGCATTCTAAGTGCATAAAAATTAATTCCATTTTTTTAAGGTTTTATTTTCTTATCCAAGTAATATGCCAATCATTTCATAAAATAATTATTCATACTTATATATATATATATATATTAAACAAAAGTACAGTAGTAGAAATTTAAAAGATTTATTAAAATATGCATTTATTTAAAGTTATTAATTATTCAAAATATAGTTTATATAAAAATATACTTAATCATATTTTTCTACATATATAAATAGTTAAAAAATTACTTTACATAAATGTAAAAAAAAAACTTTAAAAAAAAAATAAATTAAATGCAATATTTATTTTATTAAAAATAAAAAAGTTAGCAATTATTTTTTTATACAACAAATATGTGAATAAATTTAAATCCTCAGTTTTATAGATTTTTTTATTTTAATTTTTTTTTTATCTAAAAGAAACATATTAAAACACTGGATTTCTCTTCTACAAAATACAGAATAACAAATTTTAATTTATTTTATTTAAGCAAAATTTATTCAAATTATACAATATGTATTTTATTTTTTTATACAATGTATTTTTTTTGTTAATGTTAATGCCTTTTAGTTATAGAATTATCATATTTTTAATAATTTAAGCAGCATTTTAAGATTAGTTAAGCTTTTAAAATTTTTATTTTTATATAATTATCATACTAAACATTCTAACAAATTTTATTAAAATAACAAAGTGGATAAATTCTTTTAATATTTTCAAAAATTTTTCTCTTTTTTTTTTTTTGTTTATTGGAAATTGGTAAATTTTTTATTTTATTAGCATGAAAACTTTTATTGTTAATTTTTAATAAATATAAACAAAATATTTTTCTTCTTTAAAAAAATATTTAAACAATTATGATTATATAAAATATATAATAAAAAATATATAAATTGAAACATTAAAAAGTGTAGTCTAATTTCATCATATTTGATTATAATTAACTAGTTGTACATTATTTATATAACTTATCATTTGGAAAAATTGTGCACCATATTATTATTAAATTATTAAATATAAAGAATCAAAAGTTTTATGTGAACATTTTTAAAATAATACTCTTATCAGTAATTTTCTTAGTAAATCAAATATCAAATTATTTGTATTTTACGTAACAGTAATTATTTTACCATATAATATTTTTACGCAAATTGTGGTATTAATGTAAAATATCAAATTTCATTTAAAACAATAATAATTTAATTAACAATAATTTTTAGTTTAATAAAATAAAAAATAGTACACTCAACTGAATTTTTATCTTATTTTATGAATAAAAAAAGTAACTAATTTGTGGTAATTAGGAAAAGAAATTATAAATATAATAATTATATTATTTAGATAATTGTCATAAACATAATATATTTATAAAAAAATATGTTATCAAATAATTTAATAACAAACATGCCTTTTGATAATGGTCTACAGTTTGCCATTAATTTGTTCCATTTGCCTTTTGGAATTAATTTATATTATTCCACCTTTGTTATTTTCCATTTTTCTGGAATTAAAAAGCGGTAACTTTAACAATTTTACTTCTCAAATTACCTTATCTCAACCATTTTTTTTTTCATTAACTAACATTGTTTTTTTTCGGTTGATAAAATACTTCCGAAAGAAATAAAAAAATTAATTGATTAAATATATATTTATAAAATACATTTTTCTGTGTTTTAGAATAATGATATACAAACCTATTATTTCACTTCAAAAAACTGTATAATAAAATGTAACTTTGTACCTGGATTATAAAATTATAGTTTTATGGGATGATATTATTTACCATCAAAAAGTTGTTTAATATTTTTACATTATCATAAAATATTTTGATAATATAAAACACAAAATTGATGATAAGAATAATTTATTGCCTTGCAATTTGCAATATTACAATAATAAATTTTTATCTTGTAAAAATAAAAATTTATTTATACTTTTAAATTTAAAAACATTAAAGTTTTTTAATTTTGGAAAATCTTTTTAGAAATGATTTATGAATCATATCTTAACATGAATCATTAATTGAAATCTTAACATTGTTATTCAAAAATAAAAAACAGAAGGAAGTATTAAGATTTTTCAAAATAAAATTTAATTTTTTTCTCTTTTTGCCTTCTCATAAATATCTTCAGATTATGGAGTCATTTTTGAATCTTTAGTAATATGTGAATAAAACGTTTTCCTATCCTTTTGTCCAAACAAATTGTTAGTATCTTCATTTTAGAAAAATTTATTAACTTTTAAAAAAGTTTTTCAGTCAAAAACAAAAATTGAAAAATAAGTCTTTCCTTATCAATAATGATCATATTATAATTTTTAAAATTATAGTTACAAAGAAATTTCCTGCCTTGTAATTCGAAAAGTTTCAAAAAAAGTTTTTTCTTCTTTTCATATGGTTTTTTTTCATTCTTAATTATATCCTATTTGAATGATTATAGTTATCATTATCTAAAAGTTTTTTTTATCATCGTATATATTTTTCTAATTAATTCATTTGTTTTTTTTTATAATTTTCATCTTTTTTTTTACATGATTTTACCATTTTTAAATAAATAATTATAAACAATGCAACCTACATTAATTATTACTAACTTAATGTATTAAAAAAAAAGTAGAAAAAAACAATTTTTCATAAGCATTCCAAGAATCAATGAATATAATTTAATAAAATTATAATAATTTAATTCATAGCTATGATTCCCACTGGTGTTTTTTTGATTTTTGGTCAAATATAATTTTCAAGAAAAGGTAAAGGTTATTATTAAAAAATGTTTCAATTCAAGTGTAACCATAAAAGCTGATTTTATTCCTTAATTTTCTTCCTTAAAAATTATACTTTTTTGTTTTTAAGAGTCATATATTTGTGAGGATTAAATTTATCTACCCATAAAAAGTTCTTAAAAATTTGAAATTTGAAAAAAGTTTCCATCAACCTAAACTTTGTCTTGTAATATAGAAATTTTAGCATCAAACTTTTAAGAGGTAAAATTTCACTTTGTTTAAATTTGGCGGCAATAAGTGTCGCAGCGTCTTTTTATCATGTATATGACATTATAACAATGATACAAATTTTTTTCTTTTTAAAATAGCTACACAGTTTCCTTCATACAAAATCATTACTTTTTTTTTAGTTAATTATGTCATCTCCTAATCCTAGATATTCTATTCAACGTATCAAAGGTTACTACAATAACGTTGGAGCAATCCATAATCCTGAAGTTGTCTTATCTTCATATAATAATGGATCGCGGCAAGTATGTAAATTTTTTGGGGAAAAAAAATTTTTTTTCTTTTAATCATTTTTATAGATGACTCTTAATGATCGTTTCAATTTTTTACGCCGTGGATACAATATTTATGAATTAAAAAAAGCAAGAGAAAGTCAAAGAAATTATACTGTTACTTTAACTCATAAGTAATAATTTTAAAACATCATCATTATATCTTGTTTGTGAATAAAAATATTAATAGTTCTTTCTATTGAATTTTTACCTTTTTTAAAAAAGCTTATAATTATAATTAGTCTATATTTTAATAATAACACTAATTATTTCTATTATGAAGATAGGATGTATTCTTGTCTCTATGGATTATAAAAATGTGATAATAAGCACAACGGTAAATAGGTGAAGTTTTGCGGATGGTAAGATAATTATTATTAGTATGAAATATTTATCTTTATCTATGTTTTACATTTTTATCTTAGTATTCAATTTTGTATTCATAATAAATGGTATAAATGTAACTTTTTTAAGAAACGATGGTAATACTACAATTGCATGTACCACAGCAATTGAACATGCTAAATCATCAGGCCAATGTCAAGATGATATTTATCTAAAAATTGGGGATGCCTGTCGAATTGGTAATGATGCTTTAGGAACAGTTGCTGCTTGTGATTTTTTTTATAATGAAAATGCAAAAGCAATTGTTGGACCAGAATGTTTTGATGAAAGTTCTCATTTAGCTCTACTTTCATATCATTGGAAAATTCCATTATTTAGTCCAAATGGAAAAGTTGTATATAACTACAATAACACCGTATTTCCTACAGTAATACATACATCATTTTCAAATGTTGTTTTATATGCAAATAGTTTGATGCTATTTATGAATAGATTTAATCTTTCCTCTGTAACTTTTTTGGGACCAAAAGATGACAGAAACATTCACTTTAGATCAATTTTTGAAGGTGTTAATAAATATTTTAAAACATATTTTTACAATATAACAACAAATATTATTTCAATTGAAGAGTCAAGATTGTCTTCTTATAATCCCAAAGACATTGGTTTGATAAGTTTCATAAAATTAATTGTTATTGATACCAGTTTTAATGACTTACATAGTGTATTACAACAAATGGAGGTATCATCATTATATGATCATGGATATATTTTTATTCTTCTTTGTTCTCAACATTCTTCTGTTTGTGATAGTAATATAGATAAAATCATATTAGATTGTAATATGTTGTTATTAGGACCTTATTTTAAAAATTATACAGATATAGATTTGTTAATGAGTCAATATTTTAAAGATTCATATAATAGATTTAAGGGCATTAATTATCTATCAACATATATAAGTTGTTACTCATCATGTGTAGCATCAAAATTAAATACAAATTTAGATGGTACATCAGTTGTTAATACAATGAAAGGAAAACAATTGAATACCTCATTGGGTAATTTTATATTTGATCAAATGCCTTCAATTTTAATAACACAATCTTTTTCTCAATATGACAGTGTGAATAACACTTTTGTTGATCTTATTTTAACAAATCCAATTGCTTCAACTTGTTCAAAAAATAAATGTTTTAATTTAGTATGTTAAAAAATTTTTTTCTTATTTTTATAAATTAATAAATTTAGGAAATTAAAGTTAACAATGATGAATTTTGGAAATCTCAATTGGCTAGTCCATTAACACATTGCCATTTATTTAAAAATTGTACAAATTATTTAGTTATCATACTTTGTGTTACAGGAGCTGTTGTTTTAATTATTATATTGATACTTATATACATGTTAAGAAGACAACGTCGTCTAAATGTTTATAGAATGAATTGGAAAATTCCTAAAAGTCAGTTCAAAGTTATAGAAAATAAAGTATCTAATTCAAAAAAACAAGGGAATACAGCCGAAACTTTGAGTAGTAAAAGAAGATATATTCATGCTTATGCAATAGTTGATACAACAAAGGCTGAATTTTTACAATTAAGACAACTGAAAAAGATTGTATGGTCTAAACCTGAAATAAAATTTATCACTGAACTTAAAAAGATTTCACATGACAATTTGACAAATTTTCTTGGAGTTAATTATAATGATACAGATAAATTTTATATGCTCAGTTCATTAATTGATAGAGCATCATTAGAGGTAAGTTCAAAAAGATGCCCCGTGTGAGGCTCGAACTCACGACCTTCAGATTATGAGACTGACGCGCTGCCGACTGCGCCAACGAGGCCACGCCTCAGGGCAAAATTAGATTTCTTTTATTGATAATAAGTACCACTTTTTTGCACCTAAATTTATTTTTTATAAGTTTACTGTCTTTTTTTCTTTTAATGTTATACAAAAATTTAATTACAAACATTTATTGTTATTTATTTTTCATTTTAAACACATCCAAAAAAATATATTAATATATCTTAAAAAATTTATACAGATTTGACAGTTAAAATTTTTAAACAAATAATTCATTTTAGGACTTGGTAGATGACACAGATTTCAATTTGGATATGACATTTAAATCTGCTTTTATCAGAGATATTTTAAAAGGACTTCAGTATCTTCATAAATCATTCATTGGTTATCATGGTCTACTTAACATTCAAACATGTTTGATAGATGCAAACTGGGTTTTAAAGTTAAGTAACTTTGGCATTACTAATATTTTACATAATTTAATTCATGATGAGGTTTTAAAAAATATTGAATTAATAAATCTTCATTTTTATCAAACAATATCACCAGAAAATTTACAAGGATGTAATTTTGGAATTAATTATCCCATGGGATCACAAAATGGAGATATATATAGCTTTGGTATTATTTTATATAGATTAACATATAGACATGGACCTTTTGATCATGTTAGTATGGTTCCTAAAGGTATTTTTAATTTTTAACATTTTTTTTAATAATTAATTTAGATATATTGAAAGAAATTGTAAAAAATACAATTGAACCTACATTTGATGAAACACTTGAAGATAATTCTTTACTTGATTTAATGAAAAACTGTCTAAAATTTAATCATTTAGAAAGACCATCACTTAAAGTATTAGAATCAAGTATAACAACTATTCTTCATTCTACACGTGGTAATCTTGTTGATCAAATGATTAATATGAATGAAAAATATGCTCAAAATTTGGAAAAAGTTATTGCTGAAAGAACAAATATGTTGGTTGAGGCACAATTACAAACAGATAGACTTTTATCTGAAATGTTACCACGATCAATTGCAGAAACATTAAAAAATGGTGGAACAGTTGAACCAAAGCTTTATGAATCTGCAACTGTATGTTTTGTTCAAATATGTGATTTTGCAAAATTTATGGAAGAAAATTTACCTCCAGCAGTAATGTCATTTTTAAATGATATATTTAATATGTTTGATGATGTTATTCATAATTATGATTGTTATAAAGTTGAAACTATTGGTGATACATATATGGTTGTTAGTGGTGTTCCTAAAGAAAATGAAGGAAAACATGTTTTTGTTATTGCTGAAGTAGCTATATCACTTCGATCACATTCATTACATTATGATGTTCCTGTTAAACCAGACTGGAAATTACAAGTTCGTATAGGTTTTCATTGTGGACCAATTGCGGCAGGTGTAATTGGATTAAAAGCTCCAAGATATTGTTTATTTGGTGATACAGTTAATTTTGCCTCTAGAATGGAATCTAACTGTCCAGCAAATCAAATACAAGTGTCTGAATCAACAGCATTAAAATTAATGGAAAATCCTGAATATAGATTAATAAAAAGAGGTATAGTAAAAGTTAAAGGAAAAGGAGATGTAAATACTTATTGGCTTAATGAACATTTTCATCAAAATGAAATTCTATCAGCTTCTAAATCATAAAACATTTTATTATGTAAAATAATTAGGCTTATTTTTATAGTTATTTATTAAATTAAAAAAAAATAATAATTTAATTGATTAACATTTACAATATCCACAATATGCTCCTTCAATACATGAATTTTCAACATCTTCTCCACATTTAACAAAATTGCCATTATCACTGTAACATGCCGGAAAATTTATATCTAGTTTCTTATGATATTTGTCTATTGTTGAAATATCTTCTTTTGTTCCAATTAATGATTGATTTGTATGCCGAAATATTAAATCATTTTCTGTAGTACAAATTTCATCTCCAATACCTTTACAACTAATATCTTCAGATGTTATAGAACAAGAAATTGCTTCATAAAATACAACTCCATCAAGAATTTTTCTTCTTCCACCTCCTATACAAATACCACTTAAACATTGACTTCCTATTGAACAGTATCCTTCATCTTCTGCATCATTATATTTAGAAGTTTTATTATGATTAGTTCCACAATCAATAGTTGTACCATTTTTTCCAATACATTTAGAAAAACATTTACTATTTTTTCCAGGACAGTCATCATTTGATATGCAACTTGAAAATTCTCTACATAAACATCTACATTTTCCATTATAACATGATCCATTATTACCACATTCACTATTATTTGAACAATTACTACCGTCAATACAAATTAAATTAGGATTCATTGTTGAGTTATCAATAAGTTCTGTCTTATTAGTAGTAACCTCAAATGGAAAATTTATTATACCTTTATTATGTTTATGAATGCCTTTATTTATTTTCTTATTTATATGTTTTTTTCCATTTTTTTTTATATTATGTTCTTTTGGCCATTTAAATATATTATATATATCTAAAAAATATTTATGTTATTAATTATATTATTTAATTACTTTGAATAAATGTATTTCCTTCTACACACTTTGCTTTAACTCTTCTTTTATTTAATTTTTGTAAATTATTTACTTTAAATTTTTTATTTTTTTTTGTAACTGCAATTGGTTTTCTTGAATTTTTTTTATGTGAAGATTTCATATTATTCTTTACTTGCCATGTTTTGGTACTAATGTCAATAAATTTAATCTTTTTACTATTTTTTTCTTTTCTTCTTATATGTTTAGGTTTTGGTAGTTTAGCTAAAAAAAAAATATTAAATATTTTTAGTTTTTTTACCTACATAAATTAATCATTCCTTTTTTTCTATTACCATGTAACATTCTATGTTTCATAACATGTTGTCTTCTATTTTTATGTCTTCTTCTAAACCAACTTTCACAACATAATATAGTTTCAATAATTAAAAGAAATAATAAAATTTTATATAAATTCATTTTAATTTATATAAACTTAAATGAGTATAAAAAATTTTAACTCATATATATATATCTATTTTTAAATAATAAATTGTAATTAAATATCCAATTGAAATTATTAATAATGTAGTTCCTTAAAGGAATATTATAATAATAACTTTATTAAAATAAAGAGTGCAACAATTAAATAATATCAAACAAAACATAACAAAAATAAAATTGAAATTATCTTCATTCCCTTTCTAATAAAATTACCCATTCAAAATGATTAGTCTGAGGAAACATATCAACAGGTTGAATAGTTTTTATTTTAAATGGTTCCCCTTCAAATTTATTTGAGGTATCTCTACATAAATCAACTAAATTCTTACTTGCAGCTTTAGGGTCACATGAAACATAAATAAGACGTTTCATTGATATTAACTTCCGTATTGATATAATTACTGTGTCATTAATACCTGCTCTAGGTGGATCAAGAACACCAACAACTTCCGTAGTTTCACTTTTAAAATCAAAACCATTTGGCATATGTTTAGACATATTTTTAAAAACCACTTCAGCACTTCCTGTAATAAATTTACATATCTTATCATCAATTGAATTTTCTTGAGCATTTTTATTAGCATCTTCAATAGCTTCAGGAACTATTTCAACACCAACAATTGCCATTTTTTGTGTATTAACAAGTTTTGGATTTTTTTTAATAATTTGATTATATATAGTTAATGAAATTGCCCCAGCCCCACAACAAATATCCAAAAATAAAAAATTCTTATCATCAGGAAGATCGGCAACCTTCAATACATCAGATAATTTTAAAATTGTCTCAAAAAGTAAAGCAGCACCATAACTATTAGTTTGAAAAAATGAAGCTGGTCCAAGACGAAAACGTGTTCCAAGAATAGTTTCATAAATGTAAGGTGTTCCAGCAATATGTGTATATACTTTTGGATCAAAAGAATCTTTGTGAACCTGCCAATAAATACTTGAAACAAAACATTCTTGATTTTCAAAATTTTTTGTATTTTTAAAAAATAAATCAACAATGTCTTGTTTAATTTTTTCAACAGTTTCATTCATCTCAAGTTCCTGTGGATAAGTAGTAACTATTAACATTGTATCTTGAAGAAAATCACGAATTGTAATCATTTTCCAAAAACCTTTATTTTCCATTTCATCAAAAACTGGTAATGAACTATTTTTAACATATTCCTCAAGAACTTTAACAATAGATATTGTGTTAGATGTAAGATGAGTACATGTATAAATTGGAAGTTGAACTCTTTTTCCATCTACAAATCTTCCTCCAGTATAACCTATACATGGTTTAGAATCTTTATCATATCCAATATTAAATTCATTTTTATTTCTGTATTCTTTATTTTTAGGAGAAGGTAAAATATTTTTTAAATCAATATTAATACTACCTATATTCAGTTTTTTCAAATTTTCTATTATATTACAAAGAACTATCTTTGAAGCTTTATCTTTTTCCTCTAGTTGTTTATCATAAGACAAATGATGAAATGGTGTAACAATATCTTTAACATCAATATTTGGATCAAAACTTTGTTTATCTTTTACTACCTTCCTGACATCTGGTGCTTCTCCTGTTCTATGAGCATCAAGACGTTTCCCCTTAACTTCTATTTTATTTAAAATTTCTAAAGCTTTCTCAACATCATCCTCGCATGTCAAAGATAGGTAACAAATTTTATTGACATATTTTAATTTTCTAAAATTAATACCTTTTAATTTGTTAGATAATAATTTCTTTATCTGTCCATGTCCCATAAAACGAGGTAAATGTATAACTTTAATTCTAAAAGACTCTTCTGTATTATCATTATTCTCTGACATTGTTTCTATAAAAAATATAAAAATTTAAAGTATTTGGTGATAGAAAATAATGAATAAATAAAAAAACGTTTGTTTTTTAAAATAATTATTTCTAAATTAAAAATTACATTTATGGGTAACCTTTATAATTACAAAAGCCTGATTAACATCATACTTCAAAAAGATACAAAAAAAAATACATAAGATTAACAATTTTCAAAATGATTTATTAAAAAAGAATATGAAAATATTAACTTTTTTTTAAGATTTTTTTAATATTAATAAAATAATTTATATACTATATACAACATAATCAGAATAATAATCTTAGACGGAAAATATTTTATGATTTAATACAATAAAAAAAAATTTAATAATTTGTTCGTGACTTTAAAAATAAAAAAATACATAAATTGTTATAAAACAACTAAAACAAAAAATTATCATTTTCCAGACGTCAGAAACAATTGAAAAATCATTTAATATGATATTTATTACTTTCCATTATATTGTAATGCATCTTTTTGCATTTTTGAAATTGGTGTCTTGACACGAATTTTCAAAAAAAAAGTGTATATCCAGAAATTTTGCTTACTTTTTTTTTTATTTTTACAGAACAAATAAAAAATAAAATTTTTTAAATGATTGTCACTGAGACAAATTGACTACAATTGATAAAGAAAAACAATGATTGGTGAGTCAGAAAAAACGTTAATTTTTTAAAAATTTAGATTATTTTAATGTATAGGAGGAAGTCTCCATTATAAAAGCCATAAAAAAATACCTAAAGTCATATGAATGATTAGAAAATTTGACTGATTTACTTTTGAAAAACAGGTTAAAATATAATTCTTAGATGTCAAATAGTCAATATTTTTTGGTAATAAAATTTAAAAACAAAAAGTAATAAAATAATCTTTTAAAAATATTCCCTTTACATAAGATTATTAAAAATTATAGACATTGCACTTGTTTATGTAAAAAAATATTTTTATTTCAAGTTTTATCAAAATATTAACAAAAAATTTGCATAAATTAAAGGGTTTCTATACCAAAAGTTGATCCTTTTTTTTTAAATTTTTTTTTAAAAAATTTTTTTTTTCAAAATTATATTTAAAAAAGTTATTTGACGGGACACCAACTTTAGAAAAAATCCGTTGATCCTTCTATTGGTGGAGGTTGTACAAAAATTCCATTTATATATGAATTACAATCAGTACCTTCTAATTTTATTTTTTTCGGTCTACCTCGTTTAGGTTTAGAACTATTTAAATCTGTTGCATGAGTAGGTGATGATGATATTAAATTAGAATTACTTTGAAACTCCGTCTGATGCAGTGGTGTCGTTGATGGTGAGGATGAAACATTTACAACATTATTATCAATGTTTTTTGGTATTGGTATATCTTTCATTATATTTTTTAAAAATTGAAATTGAGGATTTATCATAATTGCGTGCTTCCTGAATCATTCAAAATAAAAAAAATAGATATGATCAATAAACATACATGTGAGATGGATTCATTGTTCTGGAGGATGATGCACTGACACACCTGGATGTGGCTTCTAAAAATTTTTCACAAAAATGTTCCATTGCACGTCCTATCGCGACAGGCACCGAAGCCATCATCCTTCCAATATCTTCATCACTTTGCATTACTTTTTTAACTCTAGAAGGTTGTATTTTTGCTCCTCCAAATTTTCGTTTCCTCATTCTTGGTGGCACACTAGATTGAGAATCAGTACAACTTGGACCAGGTAATGAATTTACAGAATTTGAAGGGATCTCTGGAACTGCAAATATTTCATCTATATTATTTGATAATGTAGAACTAGAATCCATGTGAATCAACAATTATTGAAGTTGTTCTCTAAAAAAACTATTGTTATAAAAACGTCGTACACGATGAAATTCGCCCGGCAAACGCTAAAATTGTCGTAATCGACAGCCATCGCATGTTTAGCTAACATAAATCCAGATTATATATTAGTAACACAAACCCCCAATGAAGGCTGTTTGGCCAAACAACAGCTTTAATAACATACTTAAAAATTGGTCCTAACACGAATTAATGATACAGCCACGCCTATCAATTGTTTGGGATATTGTGTGTGTTTGCGCAATTTTTTTGTCTACATTTATAGAAAAGCGATAAAATAGAGATTTTTTATAATATTAAATAATGATATTTTGAGTTAAACAATTTATCAGCGCCAAGAACTACAACGCATCATTTAACAATTTAGTATAAGATACTCATAACTCAATAGAATTAATATATGTCTAAATACGTGGAAAAAAGCACCTTACATCGAAACACAGAATGTTGTAAAACAACAATGTACAGGCAAAGTTGCTCTAAGAGCGTTTCAGTTCCGCCTAATGGCCATTTTTGTTAAAATGGATCAAATTGTTTATAAATGTAAATAGAAATTGAAATATTATTCTATTTCATAAAAGTATTACTTTAAATATCAAGTATATTTTTGAAATTTTATCTTTTTATAAAAACAAAGCATACATTTAGTAAATTTATATAAAACATGCCTGTTTAATAATATAAAAATAAATATTCTTTTGATTATCAAATATAAAAAATATCCTAAATATTCAAATTATATTAAATCTTTTAATAAAGAAATGATATAATAAAACTTGCAAGATTAAATAAGATTAGTTTGTAATTTAAATTTTCTACTTTTTATATTTCAAATATAAAGTAAGCCTATAATCCATATTTATTCAAAAAAATTTTTATATATAAATATTAAAAAAAATTTAAGGATTTTATGTAATTATTGTTTATTGTTCACTGTCAGAACTAACTTGATAAATATTGATAAAAAAAAGAACAATATTTTAATATAATTTAAATAATTTTCTAAATAAAAAAAACTTTAAAATGATATGTAGAATAATAAATATAGTGGAAAAATTTAATGTTTAGATATATGGTCATTTATTTTAATGATACAATTTAAAAGATTAATTCTATTTCTATATATTCTCATATTATTTAAATTGGTATTTAAAATATAGAAATTATACTTTTAATTTAATTCTTCCTTATTAATATTTTTTAATAGTTTATTAATTGGAAAATTAAGTATAATAATAACTTTTTAAATTCTAGTTTAAAATTTTTAATATTTTAAGAATAAAAAAAATAGTGTTTCAATGGCAGACATTAAAAGTATACAAACTTCTTAAGTAAACAACGGTATAATATTTTAAATTGCATAAATTGCATAAATTATTAATTGGTTATAACTATACAAAAAAATGTCATTTATTGAAAATTTTTAATAAATTTTGACGCTTTGACAAAAAAATATTAGGTTAAATTTAGACTTATTTTTTACAATTTAAAATATTTTTTCTTAAAATTTTATTAAACTAACTGTTTAAAAATTAAATTTGAATTTTTTATTAAAAAAGTTATTTTTTGGAATATAAAATTTAATATTTATAAGATTTAGGTTGTTTTGTAGTAAAAAAACTATATGTAGAATGAGCAATTTTATTAATAAAATAGTTTTGTTTTTTGTTTTCATATTTTATTAATAAATTTTTGAAAAGTGTTATAATAAAAATATTCTAAATTAAAAATTTATTCAATAGAATAAAGTTCTTTTTTTTTTTATAAAATTATTTATTTATTACTAATTTAATTTTCATGTTATTTGAAACACGTTATTGAAAATGAACATCATCAAATTTTTGTTTAGAATAATTTTTTTTTGGCATTAAAATGGTTTATTTTATAGTATGGTAAGAATTATTATAATTTATATATTAATAGTCAAATTTTGAAAAGAAAAAAAATAAACAACTTATTTTTGAATTAGTTTTAATCCAACTAAATTTCAAATATTAAGATATTATTCTCAATTTTTTAAAAATAGTAATAATATATATACTAAAAGAATACATGTAAAATTATCTAGTTTCTATTTAAACAAAAAAAGAAAAAAATATATGCTACAAGAAATTAATATAGGAAATATTCATTAAAATTTAGTAAGAAATTGTCTTAATACTTAGAAAATTCATATTATAAAACTTACACTTAAAATTTTTTTTTAAAAAGGAAAGATTTATGTTAGAAATTAAACTAAAGGCATTTCTCATTGCTTAATATTTTCTTTATTTATCATGAACAAATGAGTATATTTTACAAGTATATTTATTATTAAATACTTTTTACATTGTTTAAAAGTTTTTTACAATTGAGTGATTATAAAATTTTATATTAAAACAATTTATTTCATCATATGTTGTATATTTGTAGATGACAATGAATATAGAAATAGACTAATCTTTTGTTTATTTAATTAACATTAATATATTCTACCAATATAATTATTCATAGATATTTATGAATGTTTTTACAGCATGCTTAAATTCTATTAGTTATTTTAAAATTATTTAGAGCATAAAAATTGATACACATATTGTTTTACACTAACTTTGTATAATTATTTTTTGAAACATGAAAATTTGAATGTATTTTGATGTGAGTAACGTTTTTTTTTTGTTGTAAAATTAAAGATGGAAAAATAATAACATTTTTAACCTTTTATTTACACTATTTTAATTATGTGTAACAACTACCATTGTTATATCAATATTAATTTATTTGTTTCAAAAAAACATGTTAAATATAATTTATAATATTATTTGTATGGGAAATTAATAACACCGAAAAATATAAAACGTTTGTAAGAGTTATTTTTAAAGTTTATAGTTGAATAAAAAATCATTTTTATTTACAAAATAGTATAACAATACAATATAATAACAAAATTAAAATTTATTATTTAATACTATTTTTAACTTAGAAAATATTGCCGATTAACAAACAAAAATTGATCTTAAAAAATGGTAACATTTCAAAGATAAATATTATATAGAAATATGAACTTGAATGTTAAATTACAGATTATCTTTTAGTTTACTTATTATTTAAATTTATCCATATATAAGATTTTTTTAGCTTTCTAAATATTTATATATTTTGCTTATTGAAAATTTGTAACTTAAATTGTTTATATTTAGTAAGTACAGAATAGTAAAAAATATCTTAAATCACAGTTAAAAAATAATACACTGAAAGGAAATAAAAGTGTTACTAAAGAATAAAAATAATCATTGATAAAGAAAATTTTTTTTTTAGTTACGTATCTAAAAATCAATTTGTCTGCAAAGTTTTTAGACAAAAAAATTTCTCTAAAACAAAGATAATATGAAGTCGTTCAAATATAAATAAATGATTAAAAATATTTGTTTTGTTAATTATTCACAGAAATTATATTTATAAAATGTTATTTTGTACATTATGTTTATCATTACAAAAACTTTTTCTTTAACTTTAATCTTATCAAGAATTTTAATTATACTAATCATTTTATTTTTTTTAACTATAATAACAATTTTATACTTGTTTCTATTTTTTTATTGAATCTTTAAAATGTATTCTAAAAATTATCTTATAATATTTGTTTGAATTATATTTTTTTAATTTTGTATCTATTGTTTTTTTATCTAATTATACACAATTTTATTTTCAATTAAAGAGAAAATAAAATTACAAAATGAATTAATACAAAAAAAAATATTAGAAATTTGTACAAAGATATATTCTTCAATTATTTTTTTAATATTTGATCTTCATTTGTAAAATTAAATCTGACAACAAAAGAAGCTTCTTTTTAATTTTAGTATCAAACTATTTGATAACATATATAAAGAAAACACCTTTATTTGTCAATTAAAACACAAAACTTTATCTAATAAATTTTAGTATAATCGTCTACAAAGTTTTAATGTTCATTGTTCTTTATAATTAACCAGTACTTTAAATTTACTAAGTTGGGGAAATGTTGATAAGTTTAATTTAATATAATTTCAAACTTTTATCTTGTGACTGAATAATGTACTTTGGTGTTACATATTCCCAAACAAAAAGCGAATATTTTTCCGTTTAATTTTGTTGGACAAAAGCCACTCTTTATTAAATATTGGGATTAAGTTGAATTTTAATATTATTTTATGATGTGCAGGCAAGGGTATCGTATAGGTTTTTCTCCTAAAGAGTTGAAAAATGTGATTCTTTCAACTTATAATACATTGAATCATATACTAAAAATAGAATTAGTTTTTTTTGTTATTATTTTTTTATTTATATTTCCATCGATTGATTTTTTGTACATTTTTTTTACCTTTTTTTAAAATAGAATTTATTCTTTTTAGTTGGGTATTAAAAATGAACATAGAACTTCTTAAGAAGCTTCAAGCAAACGCTGATAACATCCGAATTGGAGGAAAAGGAACTGCACGAAGAAAGAAGAAGGTTATCCACAAAAGTGCAGCAACTGATGACAAAAAACTTCAAGGATGCCTCAAAAAAATTTCCACCACAAATATTCCTGGAATAGAAGAAGTATGTTTATTTATTTTTAGGAATATTTATTTTTATTTATTAGGTTAACATGATCAAAGATGATGGATCAGTTATCCATTTCACTAATCCAAAAGTTCAAGCTTCTGTTGGTGCCAATACTTTTGCCATAAGTGGAGCTGGAGAAAACAAACGTAAGTTTAAAATTTAAATTTATTTTAAAATAATTTTTTTTTAAAGAAATCACTGAAATGCTTCCATCTATATTAAACCAATTGGGACCAGAGTCTCTTGCTCATCTTAAGAAATTGGCTAATAATGCTACTAGTCAATTCAAAGCTCCTGAAGAAGACGTTCCTGAACTTGTTGAAAACTTTGATGAAGCGTCAAAAGAAGAAGCTAAAGAACAAGAATAAAACATTCAGAGAAATCGCCAGAACATGGCTTTACAAAATATTTGATCTTTAAGAGAAGCATCCCTCTAATTGTTATTGTTTTTCTAAATAATATTCATTGTTTTAAACATCTTAGAAAAAATATAATTAGTTAAATGCCCCCTTTTTTTAATGTTATTGTGGAGCTCTGTATCGATACATATTATTGTTAAAATTTGTTTATTTATGATTTTGAAATTTTCTTTATTTACATGCAAATTAAATAACCGAAATTTGAAGATAAAATAACTTCTTATTTCGTAACTGGTTTCTTTTTTTTTTCATTTACAAAATATCTTCTATAAGTTGAAAATAAAATTGAACCAAAGGCTATTACTAGTCCTACTAAACCAATAATAGAAAGTCCATGATTAAAGTATAAAGATGAAAGTACTATGGATATAATTTGTCTAATTGTCATAATTACAGCAAATACAATTGGTCCAAATCTTTCAATTGTCATATAAATAAATATCTTAAATAGATTATTATTTAGATATACTTTTTTTAAACAAACCTGTCCTATTGATCCAGATAAAGATAGTAAAAAAGTATCACGGGCAAAAGTGTGATGTGATACCATAAATTCAATACTACTAAAAAAAGTTGATTGTTCTAGTAGTGAAACTGTACATAAAACAGCACTAAATAAATTAACTCCGAGCATCATTTGATATTTAGATAATTTAGGTCTCGTATCAAATAACTGTTTTTGCTTATTTAATGTATATGCATCAAAACCTAAATATCCTGCCATTAATATTATTCCAGATATTGTTGTTGTATGTTCTGTTAAACTTGTTGAAGTAGCCTTATTTTGAGATAAAAAAAAAATAGCTGCTCCAAATGCAAGACAAAATGCCATTGCATAATCTTCTTTTGAATATTTTTCTTTTCTTAATAATCTACCCATAATCATTGTTGGTATAACTTTTGATGCTTTACATACAGTTTGTGTTGGAAATGATACAAATTTTAATGCTTCATATTGACACCATGAAGACAAAGTATTTGACAATGATATATATGAATGATAATAAAATGGTGGAACATGTGGAGGTTGCCTTCTTCTAATACATAATAATATGGCACAACAAAAAAATAAGGCAACAATTCTATTGCACAAAACTAAAAATTGAGCATCTCCAAATTTTTCAATAATTGCTTCATTACCTATAACAGAATATCCCTGTGTCATAATTTTTTCTTGTATAAAACCCATAATAACAAAATTTGATTGAATACCAAGAGAATAAAATAATAATATTAAACAATCATCAAAAAATTTCCTCCTTTCATTTTTTGTTTCTTTTTCCTCTTTAAATTCATTTTTATTATTTTTTACATTTGTTTCATTACCTCCTGTTAATGAATATTCTGGTTGACCAACAGCAAAAAATCTAAGTACCTTCCAAAAAATATTATCACCCCTATAATCTGGTCTAGATAAAAATTTTCTCCTAATAAATTTTACTAATATAATACATGGTATAATCACAGTACTATATCCTAAAAGTATAAGAAGAAACCTAACGACCCAAATATTTTCCATTAAATATTTAAGATCTCCTTTTGTCAATGCTTCGCCAATGGACGATGTATATGAATGAGTTACGGATGATACCAATTCCTTATTTGTTGACATATGATCCTAAAATAAATATATTTATTAACTATAACAATAATTTTTTTTATTTATTAATAATAGATTATATTTTTTAAAGTACAAAACAAAAAGCTATTTTCTAAAATATGAAAAGTGACAGTTAAATAAATTTTATGTTGATTAGTATAATATATTTATAGGATGTTGATTAAAAAGATTTGTATAATGAGGAATACATTTAATGACCTGAATCCACTAGAACGATAAAATCATTATAAATTAATATACGTATAAAGGTAATGATTTAACAGATAAGAAATATTTAAATAATCTTTAATAAACTTTTTTTTTATAATTTAAGCAAATTTATTACAGTAGTGTAGCTTTTCACAAAGAAGATTGCATTATTTTGATAAATCTCGTTTTTATACTTTATAATATTTATTTAATTTTGTTTTTGAACACGCTTTAAAAGTATAAATCTAATAATTTTTATTGCATAATGGCTTAAAGCAATATTTGCACATTCTACTTAATTAGGAAACATAAGATCGTGTTTTATTAGTATTATTAAAATTATTCCTGTATAAAAAAAAATTTTATAACAAAAAAAAAATAATAATAAATGTTCCATTTGGTTTTACATTTTTTAATAATTTTAAAAAAATTGTAAATAAATAAAAAAAAAAAGACAAAAATTATATCTATTATTGAAAAAATAATATTTTTTTTGCATTATTTAAATGTTATTCCATTACACATTCTATTAAAAGGAAAGACGGAAGAAAATCGTATAAATCTATGGAGAAAAAAGAAAGTCATTCAACTAGATTTTAATGACTATTATAGAAAAAAAATTTTTGATAAATAGCATTCCTGTTCTTAATTGAACATTTCAACGTACCTTAGATCATTAGTCGTTATCTAATAAGACAATATATTAGTATATTGAGAATAGAATATTTTGGCTTTACAATTAATAAAAGTTAAAGTCTGCTTTATTCTCATGAAATATTTTTATCAGCGATTTATAACGCATAAATTTTAATTATATACACCAGGTGCATTTGTATAAACGACATTTAAAAACATTAAATATTGATCATGGATTAAAACAAAAAAAAAAAAATTTAAACAAATAATGTTGTAATTATCTATCACCTTCTGTTTGTTTTTCTTTCCATCTTTTAGCAGCTTCAAGTAATTTGAAGCCACCTTTATTTATTTGATCTTGAGCAAAGACATATTCAAAGTACTCTTCCCATCCTGCATCAATTCCATCAGCTGTCTGAATTTGCCTTCTTTTCTTAATTTTCTTAGGCATTAAAGCTTTTATCTTATTCTTAGATTCAGTATCACCATGACGTTTTTCAAATGTACGCCAAGCTTTAAGAAGTGTAATACGATCTTCTTTCTTACCATTAAGTAAAGCTGTATTTGCACGATCATACACCTCTCTACTATTTTTTATTTTACCAATAGATGTTTCAAATTCAGCATATGTAAGCCAAATTTTAATGTTATTAGCAAGTTTTAATAAACGTTCAAATAAAAGTCTTGCATTATTATAATTTTCTTGTTGAATTTCAAAATCAATATAAGCTTTCCATAAAGCTTCAGGCATATCTAGTTGAGGTAATTTTACAGCTGTATCAAATATACTACGAGCTCTATCAATTTCATCTAATAATGTTTCTAATTCAGCATATTTAATCCAAATATTTGGATTTTCAGGAGAAAATTCAAGCCATTTTGTATACAACATTCGACAACGATCAAATTCTTGTAATTTTATTTCAGTTTCAATATAACTATTAAACAATTTATTCTTTGGACATTGTCCAATAGCTCTTCCCATAATTTTACGATACCCATCTAAATTATCATGACGTAATTCAAATTCTGCAAACATAATCCATACTTTAGCAAAAGTAAACTCTTTATGTGGTATTAATTCAATACATTTTTTATAAATTTTCCTCGTTTTTTCTAAATCATTCATCGTCAATTCAACATAAATGGCATATTTTATCCATAAATATATATACCTTCTCCAATCTCTTTTTTCACATGATGGAGGACACCAGGAAATAGCTCTTTCAAAACTGTCAATAACCTCATCATGTGTCTGACTAAATTGACATATAAGCTTTAAATAATCAAACCAAGCATCATAATTATATCCATTTTCCTCAATTTCTTTTTCATATATATTTTTTCTTTTAATAAAAACAGTATTTTCAATGTCACTAATTGTACCATGACGTTTTTCAACTTTCGTATAAAGATTAAAAATTTCACCTGTTTCATCTTCAGGTAAATTTTTAAGAGAAAATTGACAAATAGTACGAACACGTTCAATTTCTTTTTGTCTTTCCTCAAATTTGGCAAATTCTGATAGTAAATATCCAGAAACATGTTCCTGGAAATAATTTACAGCACTTTCAAATACTTTTCTGGCTGTATCAATAGCTCCACAACTTTCTTCATACTTAGCATATTTTACCCAATTTTTTTCTATATCTCCATGAATATGTAAAAATCTTTGATATATGTTTGCTACTTTATCATGTTCTTTATAACGTTTTTCAAAATTTATATATGTTTGCCAAGCCTGCTCATCTGGTTCAGTTTCCATCCACCTTTCAAAGACAGTCCTAGCTCCTGGAATATTGCCAATAGTTTCTTCTAACAAAGCATATTTTGTCCAAAATTGAGAATTTCTTGGAAGAATAAGGACTGCTCTATCATATATATTTCTTGCATGATTAACCTGTTTATTTTTGCATTCCATTTCGGCATATTGTAAATATAGTGTTGGATTTGTTGGAAATTGTGATAAAGCACGTTCATATACATTTCTAGCACGTTGTATTTCACCAATAGATATTTCAAATTTAGCATATTTTGTCCAATTATTTAACTGGATACGATTTTTTCTAATATCATCTTCATATTCTTTTCTTTTTTTTCTATAATGTTCAGCTAATTCCTCTTCATCTGTTATTTTTGGAGCTTTTCTTTTTGTAGGAACATCAAGTTGCCTAGATTGTGCTTCTCTAATTATTTGTTCTGCTGTAATTTGAATTGGAGCTGGGGCCTAAATGAAATGTTTTAATTGGTAATAATATATTTGTATTTTAAATTATAAACTTACCTTGTTTTTAACTTTAAAAGCTTTATTAGGTAGACCAGATGATTTATTAGTATTTTCAGTATCACCCATATCTCTTACTTATATTGTAACTACTTTTAAAAACTAAACAAATTCAAATATTAGTGAATTGGAGAAGTATGTATTTTGTGCCACCATAACAATTGCCATTGCTTAAAAGTTCAACATTAATGTCATTTCCTCCAAATATGTAATTACTAGCTAATTTATATTTTTATAATATTTAGATCAAACATTAAAATTATAAATAAATAATTTGTTTTTCAATAATAATAATATTATTATTGTTATTTTAAAATGGCATACTAAAAATATAATTATCATTATCTAGGATAACAATTGAATGATTCTGTTTTTATATATATTGACCAGTGAAATAGTATTTATTTACTGTAGACAAGTTTATATCTACATAAACATTTTTTTTTTCCTATGATCTTTAGGACATTTAATATGAATGAGTTGTTTCTTAACAAATTTTACAGCTAAGTTGTTTTTAATATTTTTTATTATAAAAAAAGCACTTTTAAATTTTTTTTTTAAAAGAATGTACAACATTCAAATGTTATTATTTAAATTAATATATTTTTACTTTCAAAATTATTTACAACATTAATATTTGCGTTCTAAGATTAAATCTAAATCAATTACTAATTGGATCATAATATTTTTTGTAACATTTTTCCTTCTTAATAGTTAAATTATTTATAAAAATATTTTATTTTTTATTGGTTTATTTTATTAATATTTTTTTCTCTTTTCAAATCTCTGTAAGTATATTATAATTTTATTTGTTTGTCAATAAAAATTTTTATAAATGATTTTTTAAAATATAATTTTCTCCATTGTATTCTATATATTCTTTTAAAAAGAAAAATTGTTTGTTTTATGTATTTTTTATGAATATGTAGTTTTTATCCTTTTATTTCGTTGTCATCTCCATATATGAATTTTAGTTCTTACCTCATAAAATATTTCATTTTATATGACTATAAAATCTATTGTTACAAACAGAAATTTTTTTGTTTATCTTTGCATTTACTACTAGATTTAGCCTAATATGATATTAAAATACTACTTCTATTTTTAATTTTTTTTTAAATATATAATTATAAATGTAAAATTTGATAATGTATTTATATGAGTTTTAATTCTTATGATAGCAATCGATTTACATTTTAGCTCATATAACATATTCAAAATTTATACTATAATTTAAATTTATTGAATATCTTATTTACAACTTTTGGATAAACTTTACACCAGTATTGTCCATTGTATTTTGACGTTACTGCAATCATTTAAAGTGTATTGTTATTGGTTATTTTTAGTCAAATTTTGTTAACTATAGTTTTTTTTTGTGGAGTGTCCATAGTTGTATGTATACATATAATTTTTTTTTTGTTGCAAAATCTTGTTATTTATAATTTTTTATTTTTAATTAATATGCAATAAATTTTTATCTTTTTTTTTTACTAATGGAATCATAAATATTTAGATTTTAAACTAAAAGTCAAATGTGTTAGGATTATGTGTATTTAAATTTTAAGTAAATTTGCCAAAATAATCTTATAATATTTTTCTACCAATTATTTATTATTTTTTACTAATAATTAATGCCAACATTTGTGTAAAAATCTTATTTCTTTAAAATTCAAAATTGTAATAATATTATATTTTTAATGCTTTTTTTCTTATGTGCCCTTTTTTCTTTATTTCTTAATATTTTTATATATTCCCAAAGACAATAATAAAAATTTTTGAGTGACCAGATATAAAATATGAAAAGATGTAAAATTCTTATTATTTATTTGCTCACTTTATAGAAGTATTTTAAAAAATGAATACATTTGTTGAATTAAAAATAATATAAATTAAATTGATTTGAACTCTTCACTACATCTTTTTTTTTTAATAAGTATAGTAAAGCACAAATACATGTTATGTGCAAATTTTATCTCTTTATAACAATCATTATTTTTATTATTTCCAATTTCTGTATTCTCTATCATTACTTTTATTGTAATTTAAATATTTTCATAGCCATATTTATTTTCCATCATTTTAGTTTATTTATTTGCTGACCACAATATTATTTATAGTTCTAGACGTCTACATAAAATAATTTTAACACTTATGTCAATTTTTATATATCTTATCAATTGTTTATAATTTATATAAAAAGATTAATTATTTTTAACAATTATACTAATCTTTTATTTTTACCTTTTTATTATTATTTATTTTTATTTTTTTAGTTTAATGAATAATGATGTTATAAGGCGAGCTGATCCTACAGACTTTTACAATCTAATTCAAACTGTAGGTTCTGGTACATATGGTGAAGTATGGAAAGCAAAAGAAATAAAAACGGGCTTAATAACGGCAATTAAAGTTGTTAAACTTGAAGCAGGAGATAATTTTGCTGCAATTCAACAAGAAATTTATATGCTTAAAGATTGCCTACATCCTAATATTATTGCATATTATAATAGTTTTTTAAAACGTGATAAATTATGGATTGTTATGGAATATTGTAGTGGCGGGTCACTTCAAGATATTTATCAATGTATTTTTTTTTTATTTATTTTTTAAATTTTAAAATATTTTTTTAGTAACTGGACCATTAAAAGAACAACAGATAGCATTTGTCTGTAGAGAAACATTAAGAGGATTACATTATTTACATTCAAAACGACAAGTTCATAGGGATGTGAAAAGCGCTAATATTTTATTAACATCTAAAGGGGATGTTAAACTTGGTAAATTTTATTTGTTATTTTATACTACTAATTGAATATTTTTTCTAATAAATTTTTTACAAATTTTAGCTGACTTTGGGGTAGCTGCTCAAATTACAGAGACTATTGGAAAGAGAAAATCTTTTATTGGCACACCATATTGGATGGCACCAGAAGTTGCTTGTGTTGAGAAAAAAGGAGGATACGGAAATGAATGTGATGTATGGTCAGTAGGAATTACAGCAATTGAATTAGCCGAATTACAACCACCACATTTTGAATTGCATCCAATGTCGGTTTTATATATGATGACAAAAAATAATTATAAACCACCACGATTAAAAGAAAAAGATAAATGGTCGCCATTATTTCATGAATTTATAAAATTATGTTTAACAAAAAATCCAAAAAGGAGGCCATCTCCTGAAAAATTACTTGTTGTATGTTTTTTAACTACTTCTCCATTAATAATTTTATATAAAAAATAATTTAGACGTGTAATTTTGTAATCGGTGAATTATCTTCACATTTAACAAAAGAATTACTTGATAAAGTTAATAATCCTTCAATATATTATAAAAATGAAGAAGATCACATGATATCACGAATGTCAACAATTTCAATTCGTGATGATAGTACATTAGAATTATCTAATAATCAATCTATTAATCAAGGAAGATCAAAATTATCATTTGGAACACCTAAAGTTAACCCAACTGAACAAGAAATTAAAAATGGTTATTGTAATGAAAAAAATTTATCAAGTAGATTATCACAACCAGAATTAAAAGAAAAATGTGAAGATGTTGAAAACATACAAATACAATACTCTTCAACTCCTAAATTTTTAAATAGAAGACCAACAGCAATTCCACCACCACCACCTATTGATAATAATAAATGTATTAAAACATTACATCGTTGTGTGACAGAACCTTCTGATTCAAAAAATTCATCTGAATTTTTACATACTCCAGCTGTTACAATGGGTGCGTGTTTTGTTAATATATTTCATGATTGTGGATATAAAATTCATTGTACTGCATCATGGATTAATCCTCAAACAAAAAAAAAGTTATTACTTATAGGAGCAGAAGAAGGAATATTTTCATTAGATTTTGATGAATTACATGAAAATTCATTAAAACTTCTTCATAAAAAAAGATGTGTCTGGTTATATGTTATTAATGGTGTTTTAATGGCGTTACAAGGAAAGACACCTTATATTTATCGTCATGATTTAATTTCATTAACTCAAAAAAATATAGCACATAAATTAAGTAAAACTGTAAATAGAATACCTGAGAAATTTTTGCCAAAAGCTTTGGCTGTTACGGTAAAACTTGTAGAAACAAAAGATTGTCTACAATGTATCATTGATAAAAGTCCTTTTGGAATGGAAAATACATATTTATGTTGTGTGATACCAAACGCCTTATTATTGTATCAATGGTATGATCCATATAAGAAGTTTTTAATGTTAAAGAAAATTGATGTTAAAAAATTTCCTTTTTTACCACTAAAACCTTTTCAATTTTTATATGGATCAACAGCTGTTGATTCTGACTTTCCAAAAATTTGTATTGGTGTATATAGATCTAAAGAGACTAATCAATTTTTTTTACATACGGGAGATTTTAATGATTATAATGAAAACACATCTGATACATCTTCTGTTAACGATGACGATGTTGATTCTTCATGTGATTCTAACAGAAATTCAACTTTAATTCATTCATCTAATAGAGCAACATTAACACAAAAAAATTTACTAGAAATTAATCCTTTTCAATTAAGAACAATGGAAAAAATTGAAGTAAAATCGATGAAGCAATTAGATAGTGACACAATTTTATTAAGTTATAACAACAAAGTACTTTTTATAGATATGAATGGTAATTTAAAAAAAAGAGTACAGTCACCTAATACATTTATATTTACATTTAATGTTGAAGCAATACTTGTTTTGCCTGATTCATTTTTAGCATTTCATCGTCATGGTGTCGAAGGACGATCATGGAAAACAGGTGATATGACACAAGATCTATGTGATCATTCAAAATTTTATCAATTAATAGGAGTTGATGAGTAAGTAATTTAAAAGCAAATAATAATAATATTTTTTTTTAATTTTAGTATGGTTGTATTAAAAATAAGACAGGTAAAAGCACCAACTAATTCTGATAGCGGATATTGTGATTTGGCTATTTTGACAGGACATGTTTCAACAATGTAATAATAAATAGATCTCAAATATTAATTAAAAAAAGTGTTTTTCAATCAACTTAGTGGTATCCACTTTTTGTAAAATTTCTATGCTCTTTAGAAATTGAATGGCAATATTTATGTAGCATACTAAAAATAAATTTTTCCCCTATTATTATGTAATTTTTTTTTATCAATTGATTTTTTTATTAGCGTAAAATTTTTTTAACCATTTATAAACTTGTATATTTCATATAATGTTAAGTTCTAAATAATATAAATTAATTTCCATAATGTGTTTTTAATTTTTAATTAGTTATCAAATATTAAACATTGATAGGATCAAAAAATAATTGTGATTATTTTAAATGTTATTAAATTAAAATATTTTAAATGGTCTTTAAAAATTTGTTGTATGTTGATAATATAAAATTTGGATTAAAAAGTAACTTTTTTAATTAAAGAACACGATATTTTTGTAACAATTATAACAAATTTTCTATATTAAAAAAAACAAACTAAAACACAGCACTTAAATTACAACCAGATTGAAAATATTTTCAGATTCTAAGAAAATAGTTAAATCAAAGTAATTTATCACATTAATAAACTTAAAAGTATTTTATTGACCAAGAGTATTTTAAAATTATATTTGTTATATATATTTAACAAAGTTACTTTACATTAAAAAATTATCTTCAATTATCTATCTTTATTTTTCATCTTTAACATATCAACATATATATCTTATCCATTTTATAAAATTTTTACAATAAAAATTTAATTATTCCTTAAAGATGTGTTGTTCGGTAAATGATATAAATATATAATATTTAAAAAATTATTTTAAATTTTATCCATAATATATAATTTAAATTATTTTTTCTAGATAAAAATAATTCATTTAAAAATAATTATATTATTAAAATAGCTAGTTTTGAGCAAACTTTTATGTAATTTAATTTTTGATGTAAAAAATTTTTTAAAAATATTTTTCATAAATGTATTTTTTAATTATACTTTTAAACATTATCCAAAGTTCAGTAATAAATTATCATTATCTATTAAACTTGTCAATTCATAATTATAGCATAAACATTTAACAGATATGTTTTTATAATTTTTATAATCAAATTTTTATATGATTAAAAATCTACTACATATCATCTTAACAGTATAATTAAAAAAATTACAGTTAATATTTTAAATATTATAAAAGGAAAATCTATTGGATACATAATGGTCTCGTAACGAATCAAATGAATAAACTTTACGTGTTTCAAAAAAGTGTGTACTTGAGTTATTTCATAACAACAGGACATCTCAATAGATTGGTCATTTTTTTTTTATAAATTGAAATTGTTTATTTGAAAAGCAAACGTCAAATATTTTTCTAGATACAAATAATATATATTATATTCATATGATTATTTTTCACTAAAAATGGCACCAAAAGGAGTAGCAGGAAAGAATCTTCCTAAGACAAGGGATGAATTAAAACATGAAAAAGCTGTTGATTTGACGTTAATTAAATTAGATGATCATATCTATTGTTCAGAGCCAAATGCAGATGCTTTCTATGAAGCAAAAATTATTAATATTAATCTTGATGACCGTAAAAAGAAATATAAAGTTCATTTTCACGGTTGGAATAATCGTTATGATAGGTTTTTTTCTGATGTTGAAGCAAAAAAATGTTTTATTACAAAATCAGATGGAAATATATCAGACAGTCGTACTATTACACCGAGTAGTGATAATGGTGGAGGTTCTGTTGAACCTATGCCTAAAGGGCGATTATCTAACAAACGTGTTTCAAGTAAAGTTTCGGAATCTAGTAAGCCAACTGATTCTTTTTTACATCTTGAAAAATATGGTGTCAGTGATGATGCTATAAGTTTATTAAATGAAGATTATACAGAAATTAAAAATGGTAAAAATCTCATGCCGGGTAGTGAGTATAAAACATTAAATTGGATTATTTTAAAATATATGACTTTTTATAATAAACATTTTGGTTTCATTGAAGATGACGCTGACTACCGGTCATTTCTTGTACATCACAAAAGTGAATATGAAAAACTTTTAGTTGATGGAATGTCTTTTTTTGAATCATTTGGACCTAAACTTAGTCTTAAAACGGATAAAGAAAAAGATATGTGGTCAACTTATCAACAAAAAAATCCAGAAAAATGTTTTGTTGAATATGCTGGTCCTTTTCATGCATTACGTATAATTGACGAAATTTGTAAACTTGATAAAAATGACCCAGTGGCTAAATGTTTTATTAATGATATTCATTCAAATTTTATCGGTTCTTTTGCTAATTTTGTATCACTTCACATTGATGCATTTCGAAAAACTAACATGGGTGATTACAGTTTCTAATTTGGGATCTATTTTAAAGTCGGTGTCCCTTTTTTATGTAAATTAAAAGTGAATAAATTTTTTTTTACATATTTATGGTAGTCTGACATTTTAAAAACGATAACATACCTTTTAAGAAGTTTCAAAAATTTTTTAAAAAGTTTTTTTTTTATTTTTTTAATTTATTGATTTATTAGGCGTAAAAAAATTTTAATAAACTTAAATAAATATTATAATGCTAATTTTTAAGTGATTATTTTAATATTATTAAGTATTCTAAATTTAGAAAATAGACACCGATTTTAAAATTTAACCTCAATATTAAATTATTGCTTTCTTAATTTTAATCATTTTATTGACCTCTTTTTTTTTAATGAATATTTAATAAATTCATTGTTATTCTAATTTATTGATATTATATATCTAATAAACTTACATATATTAAACAAACGATATTTTTATAATAAAATTTTTAACAAACTAATCAGATTTTATTATTACTAACTATGACCAAAAAATGGTCACTGAAATCAAAGGTTAAATTTTTTCTGCCTAAACAGTTATGGAAAAGTATTGTTAAAAAAACAATTGAAAAATCAGTAACAATTACTATTTCATCAAGTGGGTATAAAAAAAATAAAAAAGAAAATACAAAAAGTTCTTTAAACGTTAATGATGCTAGTTCTAGTCATCTATTAAAAGAAACTCAAATAGTGTATTATGTAAATGAAACTCCATTAAACTGTTTATCAAAAACTGAGCAAAGTTTAAAAAAATCTTCCACTATTTTAAATAAACCGGTAGTTAAATATCAAGCGAATGAAGTAAAAGTTAAAAAAATATATTATTTCGTAAATATTCAACCTAATTATAAGTTTAAAAAAGATAGTAATGAAAAAAAATTGTCATTAATAAATGTTAATATTGATGAAAAACTACCTTTAGAAATTAAAAAAAATGAAAGTGAAATATTAGAAACTTTTGTAAAATATATCAACAAATTACAAAAATACGTTTATAATGGAATATCATTTAAAAATGATACACTATCATTAGTTTCATTACCCAGTATTAATGATATTTACCCAGAGTATTTTATTGATTACAATAAATATATAAAACATTTCAATATTCAAATTGAGTCTAGTAAAAAATTGATAACTTTAAAATATCCATTTGAACAGATATTTCAAGTTAATGTTGACCATTTGAATAACAAAATATTTGACAAATGTTTTACTAGGATAGCAGAAATTGAAGATGAATCTTCAAAAGATATTTTAATTGCACCTTTGATGGCTTCAATTGACAACAAGCCTTGTGGTATAATTAATAATGATCTGTGTTCTCTTCAAAATGAGCATGTTGTTTACCTATTAATAAATGACTATAATATGTATGATAGTATATCAGAGAATAAAATTGAAAGTTTGCCATATGAAAGTATTGAGATAGAAGAAAAAGAATATATATCTAATGAACCCATGCATATAAATTTTAATGACAGTATTGACAAAATTCATAATTTAAATATTGACAAAACAAGTGTTTCAAAATTATTATCTAGTACATCAGTACTTGAAAGTGTTTTTAAATATATGCATGAAATTGATACTTTTCCAATAAAAGATAACAAATCACATGTAACTATTTCCAGAAATATTTCATCAATTGAAGCAATATCTCTTGATAAAGATTATTCTAATAGATTACTAACAACTGAATCTTCCACTGAAAATACAATAACTCAGCCAAAAGATACTTCTTTAATTTATGCACCATTTTCAATCACCACAATAAATAGTTGTCCATCATTTTACATTAAAGATAATAACTTATATCAACTTGATTTAACAAAAATTAAGAATTCTTTACTAGAAATACGAGGACAAATACAAAAATTACTTTTGCTAGAAAAAAGATTATCACTGTATTATGAATTTTTATTGGACCAACAATCCAGTGTATGATAAATTATAGTATTTTTAAAAATTTATATTAACTACTTATAACACTTTTTACACATTTATTTTTAATATTTTTTTTTTCAATAAAATATATACTAATTAAAATTAATGATTGTACAATAAAACATTTTTTGATAAAAAAAATAAAATATTGTGATCTTTTTATCCTTAAACTAATGTATAGATATTTATAATGTTATCTAAATTTAAAATCTTATATTTTGAAAACATTTTTTTACTTAAAAATCATCATTGTATGTACAAAAAATATAATTAAATGATAATATCTCCACAATTAAAATTTACTTAAAAGTATCTTAATATCAAAAATTAATTTAATAATTGTTTAAATTTAGATAAAGTTTTACAACAGAAAAAAAATATATTTAAATCAAGATTTTATTAAATACAAGATAATGACAATTTAAAAAAAAACAAAAATTTGAATAAAAAACAGAGACCCAAATTGTTATCATATACGGAATTTTCATAATTAAAAATGTAGATCTTATTTTTCAAGTGGTGAATAATTTAGTAATTTCTCAATTAAATCTACATGTGAAAGGAGCATTCGCCGACAACAATATCTTTTAAGCTTCAAAGCATCAAGAGCATCTCCTTCGGTATTCTCTTCTTGAAGAAGTTTTATGTATTCTTCCCATTTATTTCCAATAACTTTTCCACATGTGAAACAACGAATAGGAATAATCATTTTGAAATCTAAAAATAGTTAAATTTTTAAAAATTTGTCAAACAAACCTTAGAAAAAAAGTATCTTCTGTTATTGTAAGTTGAATTTAAAGTTATCGTTACACCAAATTGAAAACTTAAACTATTTCCCAATTGATCGTTGTAAGACATAGTAATTTGAAACACAATTTCACTATTTTGCTTTATATGAAATCAGAAGATTTTGAAGGCATAAAATTTAAGTAAAAATGTAACTTTTCCAAATATATATTACAATAAAAAAAATGTATATTTATATTGTTTTTGTGATATAAAAGTTTGAAAATATAGTTTAAAGACATCATAAGTTAACTTATATGTGAGTATGAAGTTTATTAGTTCTTTCATTCTAAAATCGAAGAATGTTTTTTTTCTTTTGCAAGTACTGTTTATTATGCATATAACAAGATAAAATTTGAAGAATGATAATGATAAAATAAGAAGAGTTATAGATAATTTGTAAAAAAAAATTTATTTTCTTGCTTTTAAATTTTGACAATACCGAGCAAACAAATTTAGGTATTTTCTGTTTTTCTACTTTTTTATCTTTTTTTTTCAAAATTACAAATGAATTACGTAATTAAAATACAAAAATTTTATTTCTAAATTATGAATCTGCAGTTGCAATGTCATCTACTCTCCAATGCATTTTACTGTAATTGTAAATAATAACACTCCCACCACGACAATCTATTTGAATATTGTTCATAAAAGTAAGATTAAATTTAGATATTTTTTTATTTTATTCTTTTAAAGTATTTCTGGCATCTTGAAATATATTAGAATGGGTGAAAAAACATTTAAAGATTTTTATCTGGAAGAAAGACTTTTAAAAGTATTGTTTTTTTATTTACGTTTTTTTTTTAATAAAGTTTATTTTAGGCTATTGCCAGCTGTGGATGGAAAAAACCAACACAAATTCAGGAATCAGTTATACCTTTAGTTTTAGAAGAAAAAAATATAATTGCACGTGCTCATACTGGAACAGGAAAAACTGGAGCTTTTCTTCTACCATTAATACAAAAAATTGTTCAAGCAACATCGGCAAAAGCTGATGAAAGTTCTGGTGTTTGTGCCGTCATCATTGTTCCAACAAAAGAACTTTCTGCTCAAATTTTTAATTTACTTTGTAAACTAATATCAACTTTTCCATTTATTCAAGCAGGAAATTTAGCTGAGTTAAATGATGAAAAACAAAAAATATTTCTTGAAAATGAGTATGATATCATTGTGTCAACACCTTCACGATTAACTTCAGCGCTTGTTTTAAAACCAAATCTTTTACAAAATGTTTGTTATGTTGTTCTTGATGAAGCTGATCTTTTGTTTACCTTTGGATATAAGGAAGATTTAAAGTTAATCAAAAAGAAATTGCCAAAAAAATATCAAACAATTATGACTTCTGCCACAATTACAGATGATTTAACTGAGATTAAACAACTGTTACTTACTGGACCTGTTATATCAATTAAATTGAAAGAAGATATACTTCCTTCTTCAGAACAACTTACACAATATCAAATAAATTGTGCCACAGAGGAGGAGAAATTTACAGTAGTAATTTCTATGCTTAAATTAAAACTTATGCAGGGAAAGACTATATTTTTTGTATCAAATGTTGATCGTTGTTATAAGTTACAAATATTTTTACAATGTTTTAAAATTTCATCATGTGTTCTTAATCCTGAGATGCCTGCTAATAGTAGATTTAACACTATTCAAAAATTTAATGAAGGTCAATTTAATTATATTATTGCTACAGATTGTAAAGATTTATCTGAACCAGAAATTGATGAAGATAAACCAAAAAAACCTAAAAAGGCAAAAAAAGAAAAAGGAATATCTGGAGCAAAATATGATAATGAAAGTGGAGTTTCAAGAGGAATTGATTTTCATCATGTTTCTAATGTTGTAAATTTTGACTTTCCACATAATCTTGATGTTTATATACATCGTGTTGGTAGAACAGCACGAGGATTTAATAAAGGAACAGCTATTACTTTTGTTTTACCAGAAGAGAAAACAATGTTTGATGGAATTTTAAATGAAATTTCTGAATGTATGGGTGAAAATGTTATAGTTCCTTATGAAATAAGAATGAAAGATTTGGAAACATTTCTACTTCGAACTAGGGAAGCACTAAGTGGTTGTACAAGAGGTGTTATAAGAGAGACACGCCTTGCAGAAATTAAAAAAGAAATTTTGAATTCAAAAAAATTAGAAAATTATTTTTCACAAAATAGTAAGGATCTTGCAATTATTGAACAAAACAAATCTTTAAGAAAAGTAAAAGTTCAGACAGAAACTTTACATGCTATTACTGATTATATGGTTCCACCTGCATTGAGAGGGTTAAATTTGGAATCAAGTACTTTTGAGCATTCTAACACCAAACATAAGAATGACATATCAGGTATAAAATCATCATTTAGAAATAAAGGAAAAAAAAGAAAATTTAGTAAAGTTGGAAAGAAAAAAGTTGATCCTCTTGCCTTTTAATTTTTTATTTTGTTAATATTTTAAAAACTTTTTGTTATTATTGTTAATTGTTTTACAGTGTTATATATTAAAATAATTTTTTTTTAAACAATGTTTTAAATCATTAAATATCTTATAAATAATAATTATATTTATCATAATTTTTAGATCTAAAATGGAGACATCAAAAGTAATTCCACAAAAAGGAAGATATGAAAAAGTTAAACATCTTGGTGAGGGACAATTTGCTAATGTTTATCTTGCAAAAGATACCATAACGAATGACTTAGTTGCTATAAAAAAGATTAAACTTGGTTCAATAACAGAAGTTAGAGATGGAATTAATCGTACAGCTTTACGTGAAATTAAGTTACTTCAAGAAGTGAAGCATGATAATATTATTTGTGTATGTTATTTAAAATATTTATGGTATTAAAAATTTATTTTTTAGTTGAGAGATGTCATTGGTCACAAAAAAAATATCCAACTTGTTATGGATTTTATGGAAACTGACTTAGAAATTGTAATTAAAGATAAAAGTATTATTTTGATGTTACCACATATAAAAAATATTACACTTCAAGTATTACTAGGTCTTGAATATCTCCATAGTAATTGGATACTTCATCGTGATTTAAAACCTAACAATTTACTTATTAACAGTAGTGGGCGTGTCAAAATTACTGACTTTGGTTTGGCAAGATTTTTTGGTTCTCCAAATAAACAATATACATGTCAAGTTATTACTATTTGGTATCGTCCCCCTGAATTATTATATGGAGCTTCAAGTTATAATACCTCAATTGATATTTGGTCTATTGGATGTATAATTGCTGAATTACTTCTAAGAACACCAATATTTCCAGGAAGATCAGATATTGATCAACTTTCTAAAATTTTTCATATATTAGGGACACCAAAATTAGAAGACTGGCCAGTAAGTATAAAATTTTATTTAAAAAAATTTAATTTTTATACTATTTTTAGTTGATGGTAGATTTACCAGGATATTGTGAACCAAAACCAGAACCTGGTATTGAACTAAATCAAGTTTTTACAGCAGCCAGTGAAGATTTATTAGAACTAATAAAAGGAACATTTATATTTAATCCACTAAAAAGATACACTGCAACTAAATGTTTAGAAAGTAACTATTTTAAATCTCATCCATATGCATGTGCTGATAATGAAATTCCACTTCCAAGTAGTGCACGAGAAAATCCATTATTAAAAGCATCAAAACAGAGGAGAAAAATTAATGTTAATGATGAGGCAACAGTTCGTAGAAGATTGGAATTTAACTAGTAATTCTTTATCAAATAGTTTAATTTATTTTTAATTTAATATATTTTGTTGACATGGGCTTATATATACAATTTTATTTTGACATAATATAAATGTTTTTATAAATTTAATTTTTAATAATAATAATAGTAAACAAAGTTATTTCTTTATATGCCCTTTTAATTGATAGCAGTAGATAATTAAAAACAAAGGACTGTTTTCTTGAAGATCTTTCATATGATTATCAATATAATTAAAGTAATAATTAAAATATAATGTCATCTTGAATTATATTATTACCTTGATACTCCGAAAAATGATAAACTTGTGAATCAGAAGTACCTATAAAAAAAAATATTATTATTAAAATTAAAATTATTTTTATACCTCTTCTTTTTCTTTTAAAATAATATAATTTTTCTGAACTTCGAGAAATTCTTTTTAATTGGAAAACATCTTTAGATAAACAGTGTCTTGTTATCATAACACTGTCTAATTTTAATAAGTTTTCAATACTGATTCTTGGACCTACACGATAGGTCTCCTTGACAACTCTAGGATAGTGTTTCTCTCTATCTGGAAAAGCTTCTTGTAATTGATTTATTAAATCTATAAAAACTTTTGGCATTGGAATAATATTATGATCTAATTGTTTTAAGAAACAACGTTGTTCAAGAACATCAACAATAGCTGTAATATTTTTTCTAAAATCATGTATATAAATTGTTTTTCTATTTAAACCAAATTGTGGAACTTGAATTTTTTCATACAAACCATCTGAATCAATTTCCATATTTTGTTCTAGGTGAGCTGGAATACCATTAGAAATAAAATCTGTTGAGTACCATCCACAATATGTTGGTTTATAGATAAAATAACGATACATTAAAATACCAGAGACAAGGAGAGCAATAAGAAGCCAAAATAAAATTATCATAGCACAAATTTGAGCTATTCTTGGATCACGATAAACACGTTCCTTCATCACATAAATTATTCTTTTTGGTAAAAATTCTTTATCATTATATCTTCTATTTCCAGATGATACTTTTTTTGGGTCAAAATTTGAATAATCATTAGATATCATATTTGGTAAATATGGTACTTTTATATTAGGGTTAGTTGCATCAGCAAGAAGATTTTTTTCTTCTAATGTCAATTTAATATCATTATTAGCGTTATCTTTTTCATTAGCCTGCATAATTTTCTAAAAATTATAAATTTTATAATATAGTCACTAAAATTTATTTATATAAATACATATGTGAAATTAAGTGAAATTAAAAATGAAAAATATGACGTTTTAGAAAAAAAAAGTAATAATAAATAAATAAATAAAAAGAATATATTTATGTTGAACTAAATAATTATTTTGAAATTAATTATAATACTTTCTAAAACAGTTCTTTGGCACAATACCATATAAAATATGCAATTGCAAATATTTTATAAATTATTTATAAAGCCTAAAATACAATGTATGACACGAAATATTTTCTTTATATAAAAGTTAGAGACAAAAGCATAATTCATGTCTTTAGCATAAAACCAGATAAGCGATATTCAAGCCTTTTGAAAATATTTTGTTTATATATAATTTAACATTTACATTATAAAAGGTACAAACTAAAAACTTAGTCAATTGAAATTTAAATTTTACCAATTTATGGAAGTAATGAAATTAGAAAAGATTTAACATTTGTATAAAATTTTTTCTTTCATTTATATTTTAATGATAAAAAGAATTTAAAGTTAATTTTTAAAAATTTATTTTACTATAAAATAATAATATTTTTATAAAATTAAATTAAAAATATATAATCATATCATTAATATTATAAATAAAATCTAATAAAAGAATAATTTTTTTTTTACACTTTATAAATTTATACCTTACTATTATAAACCTGCCATCAAAACAATTATCAATAATATAAACATTCCAATGTTGCAATTTAAGAGCCTATAAATTTGTAAATAAATATTAGCAATAAATTTATCAATGTCATTAAAATGTGAAAACTGAATTGTAAGCTACTTTCTCTTACCACTACGGAAATAGATAATCATATATCTCAATATTGTGGAACTCTTTTATTATTAACATTAAATGTACTATATCTAAGAAGGCTCTGTCAAATACGCTATATAATTTATATAGATGAATAATCTAGACATTGTACAACAGCTGCTAATGAATACTTTTCAACAAAGAAAAATGCCGCATTGTATTCTTTGATGAAAAGAAACACATGCTATAGAGATAAAAAAAAAGAAAAAAAATTTAGAGTAAAATATTTGGAATCACAAATGTATCTTAGTTATAATAATTTAAAAAATTATCTAATCTTATTAAATATTTTTATAATTTGTTTTTTTTATTTTACATATCTTATTTTATTTAAAATATGGTATCTAATTGAAAATTAAATGGTAAATTTTTACATAGAATATACATTCAATAACAGAATACTTTTTTTTTTTGGATTAAATAATTACAAATTAAATTATATTGAATAAAAAATAAGTTTGTAAGTATATAATATGATACATAATATATTTATACAATCTAAACAAGTTTATAATCTTAGAAAATACAAAGTGAAAACAAATATCTTTAACAATATTACAATCTATTTTATTTGGAATATAATATAGCATAGAGTGATAAAAAAAATTTTTTTTTTTACAAAAATAATATAAATCAAGACAACAATTTTTAATATTATTTATTTTTTAGTTAAATGAGAAAAATATTTCTTAACGTAACCTGTAGTAATAAAAGAATTTTATTAAGATAAATAAATATTAATTATATGAATTATAAAAAAAAAAAAATCTTCATGAATAAATAAATAAGACTTTATATTTTACCTTTCTCATCATTTTATTTTTATAATATTTTTTATCATTATTATATAATGTATTACTTATAAATAAATACTCATTTATTTTATTTAATAATCATTAAATTTATTCATCTTGAAATTGTCATAGAAAAATAGTATCAAAATGTCATTATAATAATAATAAAAAATTTTTTATTTATGAGTTATATTTACTTGTTTTCTTAAAATAAATTTTATTAAAAAATAATTCAAATTATAAAAATTTAAATAATATACTAACAAATTATAAGTCATAATAATCTTTTTTTTTTATTTAAAAATAAAGTTATCTATTATAAATCTTACTTAAAATATTTTTATTTTGACCAAATTCATAAACATCAAAAATTAAAACGACATCTATGGATAATATTTTTATTTATACATATAAAAAGCCAATGATGTTACACATTATTTATAAAATATTTTTCAAAATTATTAGATGCCTCTCTTAGTAAAATGGTAAATGATATGTTATATTAAAAATATTAGATGGTATTAAAAAATCATAATTTTGAAGCATCGAAAATTGTTTGTTTACAATGAAAAAAAAAAAGAGTTATTCAATACATTTATCTTTTATTAACATATATTATAAGAAAAAAAAAATTTTTTTGTATTATAATAATAACAAATTATATGTAGTTTTGCCATAGAAAACTTTATATTTAATAATTTGTAAAAAAAAAGTCTTTTTTTTTGTTATTTTTTATTTAAACAAATGAAATTTGTTACGACAACTAATACACTTGAATTATAATTTAAATATTTACAAATAAAAAAAATTGAGTTTTTAAACTTTATATATTTATTTAAAATATACTTCATTTGAAATTACTTCATTCAAAAAATGAAATATTTATAGTATGAAAAGAGGAAAAATTATAAGTTACTATAGATATATTTATGTTAAATTTAATACTATTATATATTCAATAAAAATATTTAAAGTTAAATATTAAATTATAATATAATATCAAATTTAATATATATATATTTTTAAGTTTAAGCCAATAATCAAAGATAATTTTGAAATAATATTTTATAAAAGATGAAATATAATGAAATTTTGGAAGGCATAAAAAAATCTAGTTCATGTATAAATGATAACATAATAATAATAATAATATATATTATTGTAAACTAGAAATTATAAAAATTTTTTAATTATAGAATTTCTTTTTGATGTATCATCTAACAAATTATTGGTGTGGACATAAATATAGTGTATACATAATATGCCAATGTATAAACTTTTATAAAACTACCTATAAATAACAGTAGTTGAATTTACCTTTATTAGGTATTTACAAGAGAGACCTACTCATATATAGTGAAACTGTGACCTCAATCGCAGTATTATTATTTTTAATGTAATGTCAATGTTTGAAGATAAATAAAGATAAGAAAAATGTTATTTAAATAAAAAAAAAATATAATAAGATAAAATAAAATTAATTTTTCTTTCAAGTAGTTGATAAATAATTATAAATATATTAAAACTTGTAATAAATAAATTTTATAAAAATTTAAATTTTATAATAATATATGATATAAAAATACTTTTTTTTTACCAAAAAAAAAAAACACAGTTTATAAAAATAAACAAAGAGAATATAAATTTTATTTATGAAAAAAATTAAAAATTATTTTCCTATATTTTATTATGAAAAAAAAGGTACGTGTTTTATTTTAATTTCTTGTTAAAAACTCGATTAGAAATATCTCATAGAGTGTACGAAAAACATGAAAACTTATTACACTATTATTGTTATTAATCTAAAAGTAAATAAATAATATTTTTAATAAAGTATAAGAAATTTTTTTTTTAAATTATAATTGAAAATTTTTATTATAAATCTCATACCAAAGTTTCAAATAATTACTTGATGATGTTTTTCATAAATTAAAAACTTTTTCAACTTCTTAACTTTCACATAAAGATATATCTTTCCCAATGATAAAAAGAATAATTTATTTCTTTTAACAAATAAAATAATTTTTTTTTATAATTAGCATAAATATTTAAAATAAGCATTATATTTTTATGATATAATAAAAAAAAAAATAATCTTCTTACATATTTATATATGCCATAATGTGATTTGACGTATCAGTAAAAGGATTGTATATTGAGGAAGTACAAATATTTTAATGCAAAATGATCACATTTAACAAAAGAAAAGAATAAAAGTATACTAAATTAAACTATCTCTATTTTGCATTATTTTATCATTATTATAATTAATTTTAAAATTTGGAATAAGGATTTATTAAATTTTTAATAGTAATTTTTTAATCTAATCATTTTTTTTCAAAGAAAAAAAAATTATCTTTTAATTTATTTATTATAAATTATAATGGGGAGTGATAATATTTTAAATAATAAATTTTGTGATCATACTAGTTGGCAAAGTATATATGGAGCAGGATTATTATCATTGATAACTAATGCACAATATACAATTTATTTCTCTTCCGTTTGGCCGTATCTTCAGGTTGTATGTTTTGATTTTAATATTTATACTATTTTCTTTTTTTTTTATTTATCTATTGATTTAGCTTGTCCCAAATATTAAAGAAGAATTTTATGGTTTTTTATTTGCATCTTATTCTATTGGAACAATAGTTTTTTCTCCTGTTTTTGGATGGTGGTCAAATAAATTAAAAGGTATTAAGATACCATTATATACTGGTGTATTATGTCAATTAATTGGTAATATAATTTATTTATCATTAGGAGAATTATCAGAATACAGAAAAGAATTTATGGTTATAGCACGTTTTATAAATGGTATTGGAGGAGCAAATGTATCATTATTTAGAAGTTATGCAGCAACATCATCATTACCAAAAGATAGAACCTCTGCCATTAGTATAGTTAATTGTGGTTTATCAATTGGTTTTGCCTTAGGACCATTTTTTAATATTTTATTTGCTGTTATTGGTTATCCAGAATATAGGATATTAAATTTGTTTACTCTTAATATTTATACATTATCTGCTTTTATATCAACATTATTAAACATTATATCATTATGTTGTATAAAATTTTTTTTTAAAGAAAAATATGCCGGAATAAATGAAAAATATTTTCAATCAAAAAATTTATCAAAAATTTCTGAACCAATTAAAAATATTCCAAAATATGATAAAAAAGCTGTTGGAATTATTTTTTTTATTAGATTTACTATGATGTTTATAAAAAATACATGTAATATATTAAATCCATTTTTATCTATGACAATGTTTAATTTTACAAAAAAAGAAACAATTGAAACAATTTCTATCATTGAAGTATTTATTGGATCAACTGCTGTTTTAATTCATGCATTATATGTATGTTTTAATTTAGGAAAATAGTAAGTTTTTTTTTTTTATTATTATTAAAATTATATTTTAGTGGAAAATTTCGCCAAAATTTAATAATTGGTTTATCATTATTAGCCATTTTTCACTTAATAATATATCCTTATCCATTTTTATATGACAATAAATCAACTGTCACAATAACAAATACAAATAAAATAAATATAACTTCTTCAACTGAACAAATTGGTTGTAATATTAATAAATTTAATTGGTGTTATAATTTACCAAAAATTTCACCATCTTTATATTTTATATCATATACTATATTAGTTGGATTGGCTCTTCCTATTATAAATGCAAATATGAATACAATATTTTCAAAAATTCTTGGACCAAGATTTCAAGGAACAATGCATGGATTAAATCAAACATGTGGATCTATTGCTCAAGCCTTAGCTCCATTAGTAACATCAACTGTCTACAAAAATTTTGGCCCAACAAAAGTTTGGTGGTATCAAATAGTTTTGTCATCATTTACAATATTACTGTGTTTGACTAACTATAATAAATTGGATTAATTAATGTAAATACAACAACTGTACATTACTTTAAATGTTTTCATTTTCTATTTTTTTAAAAATAATCATTTTTTTTTATTACTTAAAAAAAGTGAATATTATTCTTTAAAAACAATTCTAAAAAAAAATTTAATTTTTGATTTAATTGTTTTTTTATTTTTAATATTGAAGTTTGTTGTATCAAATTATTATAATTTAATCAAATCGGAAATCACCCAAATTTTTAAAAATATTATTGTTACTATTTTTTCAAGACAATTAAATAAATAATTACTAATAACTAGACACAATCTATTTTAAAGTAAAAAAAACAAGTTTTATAAATAATAGATTCTTAAAATAACAAATAATTAAAAGAGTAAAATGACATTTAAAAATAAAAAACAATGATTGCACAGAAGCTATTGTTTTTGTTATGTAATACCTTATAAATACTATTAATAATATATATTACAAAAGTAGAATTTCATTAAGATATGAAGATAATTTGATGATATTTAATCATTGAAATTATATAAAATATACTTCTTTTTTTAATTTTATGACTCATCATCCATTCTTCTAGTAGTTAATTTAACTTTTTGAAGCATAACATAAGATATGATTGTAATTCCTAACATTCCAAGTAATATTGAACATTGTAATAAAAAATTTATATACATACTACTGAGAAAAGACAATGCAGCACCGGCAGCAATCCAAAAATTAAATAAAGCAAAAGCTTCTCCACCATTTTTTGGTAATATTTCTAATAATTCTGATGTTACTTGTGTCTTAAACATTGCATCAGAAAAACCATAAATAAAATTAGCTAAAGCTAATATTGACATAAGTGGTGATAAAAAACCATATCCATGTAATGAATTATGAGGTAAATATAAGATAAATACAGCAAATGAAAAAAAATAACATATTACTGATAGTAAAACTTTTCCTTTTTTTGTAAGTATACCTGGATGCTTACTAATAAAACTAAAAGTAAAAGATCCAAATATTTGCCCAGCTCCAAATAATATACAACATAAAGGACTAAACCATGAAATATAATTTTTTAAAGGTTCACTTAATGGTAGTAATGATGGTATCACAACACTAAAAAATGAAAGTGAGATACCAAGAAATAAATAAATAGGTATTAACGTTATCATTTCTTTTTTTGTTGCAATTTTGATAAGACTATAAATATTTGTATTATTTTCTTTTTCTTCACATTCTTTGTCATCTAATCTTTTTAAGGGCATCTGTTTTTCTGTATCATTTAAATTTCCTCCATTAGGTAAAAAAATAAATGTTAATACACCAACAAGACAAATTGCAGCAAATATAATATAATATATTTGAATATCAATTAATGAAGGATGTTCTATACTATTACTTTTAAAAGTCATTATAAGCATAAATATTCCTCCAAATAAAATACCATTTTGAGTTATACCCATAAAAACAGTTGTATTTCTTTCACTTGTTTCAACATTTGAGTAACTTGCTAATTTTTCACCCTGTGATGCCCATAAAATAGCAGCAGAAAATCCCAATAAAATATTTAAGATATAATAAATATATTCATAAAAATATATAAAATGAAGCATATATAATGTAAAACATAATGATCCAAAAATTAATCCTTTCTTCGATCCTATCATTGATACAATGTAAGCAGAAAATAAACATGATATCATAAAAGATAAATAATATAAGCATAAAGCAATATAAGCACAATCTTTATAAATATCTGGATTTTCTTCAACTAATGTTTTAATAACTGATACAGTAATAAATCCATGACAGGAAAAAGATGAAAATAATATAACAACTCCTGAACTAAGTTGAATAACATTTCTTAAACTAGACCTCATTTGTTAGTAGTATTAAATAAAATTAGTAAAACAACCAAATGTAATAATGAATATGTTCCTTCTCAACTATATTTTATAGGCTGATAAGTGCACAGTTATTTTAATAAATAAGATGAAGGTAAAGAAAAAGATCACTGAGCATGCGTGTTTTGTAAGTTTATAAAACAAAATGTATCTTCTAAAAATTTAGTTTAAAAAATTGAGATGTCAATGGAATAAAAGTGTTTACATTTTATATGTTTTATTCACGCTATATTTAACAATAAAAAAATCATATATTTAAAATAATAATTTTATAAAATCATATATCTAAATAAGAAACTTTTTTAAAATCTAAATATATTACAAAGGATATTAGTTTACAACATTTATATTAAATTTTTTTTTTTTTTTTTTTAGAAAACTATTTCCAGTATATATTCCTTTACATGTTTTTGGGTACTCTTTAAAAGAAGACATATAGATAAAGCTATAAAAATAGTTCTCTGACATGTAAAGATATTATTTTATTTTATATATTCAATATATAATGTTAAAGATTTTATTTTAAACTTTTATATTGGTGCCAATAAAATTTTCATATATCATAATACTATAATATAATTAATTATAACAAGAAAATATTTTATTAAAAAAAAAAAAGTATATCAATAGAATAATTTACATAAATTTTTTGGTAGTATTTCTTCGTGCATTTATAAAATTTAAATAAGTAATAAACAAATTTAACTGTTTACAATGTAAATCATTTTTTTCTTTGTCATATGTTTAATGTATGAATTTTGAGGGCATACCTAGTATGCTACAACAAGTTAGTAGTCGATTTTTGATTACAGCAAGTGCAATATCAGTTGGAGCATATCTTTTTTATATTATTAGAAAATATTATATTTATTCTTTTAAAAAAATATTGGTAGGGTATTGCAAAATAATTATTCTTAGTTTCTTTTTATTTTTGTTTTTTTTTTTTAGAAAAAAGAAAATGATTTATTTACAAATAATGAATTGTTAAGTAATTATTTGGATTCTAATGATGTGTCAACTGCGTCTTTACCTTTCAATAATTCAGAAATATATAATGGTGAAATAGAGGAAGAGAAAGATTTATTATCTTTATCATACATACCACTACATCCAACATCGTTCCAAAATGATGGTAATTTATTCTCATTAAGTACTACACAACATTATACAATATATGACGAGGATTACAGTAAAAATGAATATAATTCTGATAAAGATTCAACATGTTCAAATTTTTCATGTGAAACTGCTGTTGGTTTTAAAACTCCATTTTAAGATTTCTCAAAATCAATAATATAATTGGAAAGGTTTAATTAAAATTAATAATTTAACAAAACTCTGCCTAATAAATACGAAATTTAAGTTTATATTACTTTTAATTCTTTTCCAATTTTTTTAAATGCATTTATACATAAATTGATTTGATCAATTGTATGAGGTCCAATTTGAACTCTAATACGAGCTTGTCCTTTGGGAACTACTGGAAATGAAAAACCAATAACATATATTCCTTCATTAAGCATTTTATCTGCAAATTCTCCAGCAAGTTTAGCATCTTTTAAAAGAACTGGACAAATAGGATGTGATGGATTTCCTAAAACAGTAAAACCTGCATTTTTCATCTCATTTCTAAAATGAGTTACATTGGCTTGTAAATTTTTTGTAAAATTATTTTTTGGATCCATTAATAAATCAAATGCTTTTGATGCACTACCAATAACACTTGGTGGTAAAGCATTACTAAATAAACTTGGTCTACTTTTTTGTCTAAGAATCTCTACAATTTCTGATGATGCACAAGTGTATCCTCCCATTGATCCAGAAACAGCTTTCCCAAGGGTAGAATTAATTATGTCAACACGATTATATCCAATTCCTAATGCTTCTTCAGTTCCTCTACCAGTTTTTCCAAGAAATCCTGTAGCATGACATTCATCAACAAATACCAAAGCTTTATATTTATCAGCAAGATCACATATTTCTTTGAGTGGAGCAATATCACCTAAAAATATTATTTAAACACATTTATTTTTTAAAACATATTAAACACTACCATCCATTGAATATGCACCATCTGTTGCTATAATAATTCTTCTAACACCATTATTTCTTGCCTCAATTAATTTTTGTTCTAAATCATTGACATCTAAATGTTTGTAACGAAATTTTTTAGCTTTTGCTAATCTTATACCATCAATAATGGATGCGTGATTTAACTCATCAGAAACAATGGCGTCTTCCGTAGATGTTAGTACTTCGAAAATTCCAGCATTTGCATCAAAACAAGAAGAATAAAGAATTGAATCTTCTTTTTGATGAAATTTTGCAATTTTTTTTTCAAGTTGATGATGAATGTCTAAAGTTCCACAGATAAATCTTACTGATCCTAAACCAGCACCATATTTATCGATATAATTATGTGATTCTTGAATTACATCAGGATGACTACATAAACCTAAATAATTATTTGAACAAAAATTTAATAATGGTTTTGTATTATTTTTAGTCTTGATTATTGTTCCTTGTGGTCCGGTAATAATTCTTTCATGTTTATATGTTCCAGCATTCTATAAATTTTTTTTTTTTAAATTTACCAAAATTACATACCTTAATTACTTGTAGTTCTTCCTGTAATTGAACTTTTAATTCAGTTTTTGCTTTAGATGAACAACTTCTTATAAAAGAAATTTTATTAAATATTATTCTACTATTCATTTTAATTTTAGTATAGAATGATTATACTTATTTTAATGTACCAGATTTTGTAATACAAGAAACATTAAAATCAAGATAATGAATTATAAATTAAAAGATGACCTTGGAAGTGTATTCTAATTTATAATTAAATGATAAAGAATTTTATAATTCTAGAAAGTATAATATATTACATTAAGATTTTTTTAACAATAAATTTAAAACATTTAATTTGTTTATTATAAATATCAATTATCTAAAGTTGTAAAAAAAATGCTTACAATTAAATTATCTTTCTATTAACTCTTTCTAATTCACAATTTTTTAATTTATATGCAGGATAATAACTGTAATGAATAATTTAAAAAAAATATTTGATAAAAAAACAAACCCAATAATATTTCCATTTTCTTTTCTTACTAATTCTTCATTTTTTATTGTACTTCTTTTTTCACCTAAACTGGTGTACCCTTCATCATAAAGTGAACAATATGGTATATTCAATGTTTTTATAACCCTCCAAACTTCATGATAATTCCAATCAAAAATTGGACATACACGTAATAATTTTGGCCAATCATTGTCAGTTTCACAAATATTTGATTTCATATATTTACCAGCAGGATCCATATATCTAGTTCCCATAATTATTGGAAAAACTGTGGGAAAATCTTTTTTTAATTTAGAAAGTGATTCTTTCATTGAAAGGGAATATACATGTTTTGAGATATTATATAATGGACAAACTTTATTTATAAATGGTTCAATTTCCGTAAATTCTTCAGATGTTTTATGAATAAATGCCTGTATAGAATCTCTTAAAGTTGGATATTTTGATTTTAAACAAAGTGAAAAAAGGTGTAATGCTAGTGTACAATCTTTTCCACCATTAAATGATATGAAAATTTGAGACAATGAATACATTGAAAGTATATAAAATATATCTTGAAATGATTTTGAAATTTTTTTTTTTAACTCTTCATCACACTTCTCATCTGATAAAGTTGAAATAAAATATTCCATATTTAATATATCATTTGAAATAATATCATTATGAGAAAGTGTGAATTCTTTAGTTGTTTCATAAAAAAAATTTGATGCATCGTCTAAATAAGATAAATCATGATTTAAAGATTCTACTGTTACAACAATTAAATTTCCATTTAATAATGAAAGGTTGGAAATTATTGAAAATTTAATCTTCGGATATTTTTTTAATAGTATATTCAAGCATTTAGTCAAATGTTCATCTATAAAATTCGATTGATTTTGATAGTAAAACTTTCGAGACAAAGAAACAACTTTTTCTTCAACGTAAGATTTCATAAAAAATAAAATAAATAAATAAATATTCCTACTAAATATATACTTAGTAATAGTATTACATTTGGAGTATTCATTTCTCCAAATACCTATTTATTATTGTTAAGATAACTTTTAAAAATAAAAGTTTTTCATAATTTGTTTTTTATTTGTGTAAAAATATTTTAAAAAATATAAAAATTTAATGTTTGTAATTTTTTCTTTTTCTATTAATTAATAAAGATAGTTGGTTATTTTCAGTGTTTTAAAATTTATAAAATAAATTTTACGTAAAAATAAAAAAAAAAATTTAGAGAAAACTTGAATGTTTAGAAATTTTCTTTTTTATATAGATAGATATATTTAATACAAAAATAATATATACAATTATAAATTGAATGATTAGTAATGAGTCAACTAACTAGATGGAAATTTGTTAGTCGAAGTTTTGCCGTGTCTGTGACATGGAACTGAATCCTGATTGCAGCATGAAATATCAAAGTACTAGAAAATGGATAAAAAAATATTTGTAAAAAATATAATTTATTACCTCAGTTTGATTGTTAATCAAAGAACCACAATGTGTTTCATAATTAGACATTTCTGTAATACTTTCTTCTACCGTATCTTGGCATCTTGTAGATTCAACACCTGTTTGGTTACCCTCTTTTGACAATTCCTGTTCAAATGGTACTGTTTCTTGTAATTTATTAATTGCTCGTATTCTCTTTTTTTCTTTTTTATCAAGTTTTTTCATATATTTAGATATTGAAAATAGGAAAAAAATGATTACAGCAAATATGAATGATGTTACAGTGAAACATTGAAAATAAACCTCTAAAGCTTGCATTCTACCACTTAAAATAAAAAAAAAATTCATAAAATGTTAATCTTATATAGTTATTTATTGCATGACTATTAAAGTTGTTATAAATATTTTGATGATAATTATGTGTAAGAAAATCTATCTTTTTCCGTCATGATACATATTGATATTAAAAAAATCATAAAGATAACTTCATATTATAATTTTTTCATAATTAAGATAAGTCGCAACACTGTAAATAGTTATGTAATAAGAATAAATATAATATTTCTTTAAATTTATCATAACATATTCATAATAATGAAAATTAATATTCTAATGAGAGGCAAAAAAAGTTATTTTGTAGAGTATTATTATATTTACATTTGGAGGAAAATTACGCTAATCTTGATAAATATATGTAAATTAGTAGAAAAAAATTAACTCAAGCATTGAATCAAAATTTTATCATTTAAAGAAAAACAGAATAATATTTAATTAGTTGTAATATATTAAGTTTCAAATAGGATATTGGCAATTAAGAAAAAATGAATATTTTAAAAAAAGTTCTGCCCTTTGTTATTTCTCCCTTCAAAATAAGAATAAAAATATGCAATTTTTTGCAATAAGCTTCAAGTCAATTTTCATTAAATGTTTACCTTAAAACCATTTTTATGTCTCCGACTATTTTTGAAATATAGAAAAATGATAACAAAAAGCTAGACCCACAAAAATATCATATAAAATATTTCAAAATAAAGTTTATATTTCGAAAAACTTTATAATGTGGACTATAACTAAAAAGTTAAAAGAACTTCAACAAATCTAATTAAACGCTCTTACGATTTTATTTAACTCAAATATGAATACAGTAATAAGAATATTTTTCACTTTTGTTTTTAATTTTAATTGACCAGAACTTTTAGAGTTTTAACGCTTTTATACTTATGACTATATTAAAAATTAATTATTTTTCAAGAACAATCGAACAAAATTATTTTTGCTTAAATATTCAAAAAAATAATAATTTCATAATATATTATTTGAGGCAACATAAAAATTAATTTTTATAATATCCAAACATTAAATCGATATCATTTAAAAAATTTCTTTGATATAATTAAAGTTTGAACAATTTATCACATCAATATTTTAGTTAACGTGTAGAAAAAAAACATTCTTCATTGTTGTGAATAATTTTATGCAAAAAAAAATTATATTTATTAATAAATCAAAATTTGAATATTTGTTAAAAGTATATTTTATTATATTATAAAGAAAGAAAGAATTTAATAGTAAATTTTTTATTTTTTTGGCAATTTCAATTTCTATGATTTCCAAAAACAATTTAGAATTTTCAAATTTAGAAAGTAGCACAAAAATTGACCAAAAAGTAAAAAAATTAAATTTCAGTAATGTAAAAAAATATAAAACTATAAGAGCTAACAGATCAACTACAAAAACAAAAAGAGAAGTTTTTGATAATTTAAGAAGTAAAATTACAGAAGTTCGAAGTATTAATGAGAGTGATATTATAGAAGTAAATTCTTTTTATTATTTTTTAAATGAGTTACCTGACAAGGTGCAAGAATATGAAGTTAAAAATCAAGATGAAAATTTAGATATTTCTCAAATTGACGAAATTGAAAAAGATGATGCTACCAAATTAAGTTCAAAATATAGTAAATTATTAAAATCACAACATGAAAAAACAAAAGATCGTAGCATTCACACAACTAGTAATATAAATCAAACAGTAGAAAATCAAAAAACATGTTATTTTGACAACAAAAAATCAATAGAGATACAGGAGGAATGTAAAAATTTGGCTAATGAAACATTAGAAGTCAAAAAAGATTTATTCTATAAAAAAAGAGACATACGTCCACTTTTAATTTCTAATAAACAAAAGTTATATCTTGAAATTTTACAAGAATTAAATAATGAAAAATTTAGTTTACCATGCCGTTGTCCACCAGATATAAAAGTGAATCCTTTTCTTTGGATATCAAAAAAAAGTAAAAATTTAACACAAATAATAGAATGTATAATTAGAATTTTATTTGATAAAAGTAGAGGAAAATCTTTCTATGAACGTAGTGCCTTTTGGCCTTGTTTAACAGAATATTTTTTTTATAAAAGTAATGAAAATATTGTTTTAAATGACAGTTTACAAATAAAAGAAGATAAAACTTTTTTATTACCAAATAATGAAACTACTCTTCCATTAAATGATAACAATTATAAAAAAAAAATTGAAAAAATTGAAGAAGATGCTGAATATGAGGGTTTATATTCTTTTGGTTATAATCATCCATGTTATTATAATGATGATCCAATACAATTTTTCTTTGTTAAAAGTAATAATGATGTATGTTGATATAGCTAAAATAATTATTTATTTTTAAATTTATTTACAGACATTAGCTTGTGCTTTTGTAAAATATTTTGTACGTGCAAAATATTTAATAATATTTTCACATCCAAATGGAACAGATATTTCTGATAGTATAATAGGATTTCCAAATCTCCTTGATTTTGCAAGATTTATGGAAGTAAATATAATATCATATGACTATAGTGGATATGGAATTAGTAATGGAATACCTAATGAAAGTAATCTAATTGAAAATCTTCAATCTATATTAGAATATTCAAAAAATATTTTAAAATATCCAGAAGAACGTATAATTTTATGGGGATATTCTCTTGGGGGTGCTATATCATCATTAGTAGCTAAAAATAATAAAAATATTGGTGGTCTTATATTATATGGAGCACCAGCTTCAATAAAAGCTGTTGTAAAGACAAGAATTTTTATGAAAAAAATTATTAAAGATAAATATATTATAAATACTCCATTTAATACAGCTGAAGCTGTTAAAGAAGTTGAGTGCCCAACATTAGTTATACATTCCAAAGATGATAATTTGATTTCACATGTTCATGGATTAAAAATATTTCAAAACGCAAAGAAGCCTGTCTTACCATTACTTCTTGAAAAATCGAAGCACGATTATATGGATGTAGCATCTGAAGGATGGAAAAAAATAAGAGAATTCTTAGAATATGAAATAGCATTTATTCATTCAGATAATGTAACATCATCCATAAGACGTTTATCTTAATATTATTTTTCTAATTATATTATAACATTTAACTATCTAACAAAAATAACTATTCTTCTATTAAGTACGTATTAAATACTAATAAATATTGTATAAAGTTTTATATACCTTTAAGTTACATTAAATTTAAAAATCTAATGAAAAAAAGTACTAAAGTTTAATATTTAAAATAAAAAAATATTAATTTACCACATAATTCATATTTATACTTTGCTATTCATAATAACATAATAAACATATTTTAATAAAATAAAAAATCTTATCAGTATAACTTAATCTACAACATAAGTTTTTTTAAATAAAACATAATTAAATCTTTTGCTGTGATAAAATGAAATGAAAATATATAATAAATGTATTTTTAAAAAGTGTACTTTTTGTTTTTTAATTTTTCATAATAAGATAATATAAAGAATGTGTATAAAAAATAATTATAGATAGGTACTTGTACAGATAATTAATTAACTTTACAAAAAAAAAAGTTTTTTAATACTTTTAATTAAAAAAAGTTAATATACTTTTTTTAATTAATTAATAACAATAATAACAAAGTATATTACAAAACTTAGTTGAAATGTATTAAATGATAAAAGATAAAAAACTTATACCATTGATTATTGATGATACTTTATTTTATTACTTAATTTTAATATATTTTCCATCTAATCCACATTTGTCTTTAAAAAACTTTTTGATAGTTTTCAAATGATTTTCCTGTAATTGAACAACAATCTCTCTAGAACATCTTTTTTTTCCTTCTTGTATTCCAGCAGAAGAGGCATAAAAAGGTTTCAAAGATGAAACAAATGTATCATTTAACAAATCGAAAAAAAATTATTTCTAAGCTTTATATTTAAAATTATTAAAAAACATATAAAATAGAAAACTATTAAATTGAAAAAATTTTATAATGTTTAATTGTTATTGGTTTCATTATTTTTTTCAAATGTTTGTTTTTATTATAAATGAAATCAAATTATATTTTAAAATTTATTAATTTTAAATAGTTATAGAATGATGTTTTTATTATACATCGGTGACAAAACATAATGCCAATTAGACATTTTTTTAAAGTAAAATTTTTTTTATAAATTATTATCCTTTATATTGTTTACGGTGAAGATAGATATTTTTTGCAAATGTTGTGAAAGTTTTGTAGGCATCTGTTTTCATTGCATCTATTGCATCTCTGAAATGTTCATAAACAATTGACAGTGAAAATATAAATTGCATCTTAGTTTGAACTGCTTTATAGCGGTGTGACCTAAGAAATTCCAAACATGCTATTGGATCAATATTTTCATTGAAATTGATCATATCAATCATAAAAATAGCTAATGCTAATGTTCCAGTTCTTCCTATTCCTGTGCTACAATGAATCGCAATATAACGATTATTATCAAGATTTATAATTCTTTTGTACAGTTCATTAATTGTTTTACTTTCAGTAGGTATGCCTAAAAAAAACAAATAATATAAATTTTTTTTATTTAAATAAACTTACTTTTATCTGGCCAATTAATATATTGAAGAAGTTTAAAATTATTTGGTAAATTCTTATCATTAAAAATTGTGTAATCATATTCAATAATATGATTTACATTATCAATTTTTTTATCAATATACATGACAGTATATCTACTTGTTTTTATTTCTTTAGCATCTGTTGGGAAATAAGGAAAACATTTATTTTGTTCCTTTATTTCTTTTTCATTGAGAAGTACGACAATGATTCCGATCTTGTATCTAAAAATCATGTCATACATATCATCAACTGTTTCTGATAATGGTGCCTAAAAAAGTATACATTAAATAAAGTTAAATTAATTTTAATATCTTACCTGACACATAATAATTTTTCTTTCTTTTCCTTCACCATATTTATAAACCATTTGGTTAGCATGAATATAACCAAGTACATTATTTATATCATATCCATTAATGTTTACTGAACTGTAATCAAGACATGGTATGTCATTGTAACGATTTTTTTCTTTAAAACTTTCTTTAGCAATAAAGAAACGTCGACAGTTTTTTTTAAGAGAATTATAACTTAACATTCCTACTGTATCAAATTGTACACAAAATTCATTCAATTTTCCATCATCAAGAGTATTAATATATTTTAGAACACCATATAATCCACTAGTCATGTTGTCAGAATTAACAGTCACCTCTTTACGATATTTCAAAAATTTCATGGTAAAAGTCTGCTTTTCACAATTTTTGTTAAACAAAATGTTGCTATCAAAGAAATATGAAATAATAGCCTCCAATAAATAGGCATATTCAATAGAAGAAATGTTTCCACCATAACGCTTTTCACGAATTTGTTTTATAATCTCCATTGGATTATAAATTGAGGCATTAGTTTTCATTGTTTCCAAAATACAGCAAAAATATGTAAACATAAATACATATGATCCAGGACTACGTAAAGCATGGACAAGAACATTCCCATTTCCAGCACATTCAGAAACCTCTGAGTATACTTTAGCAAAATTTAATGACATATGGTGCAATATGTACTCACTCCATTCACTAATACGAAAAATTATCAGTTCCTTTGGTTTTCCTCCATTCATAGTCATGCGAAACTTTAAAACTTTAATATTTTTAATTTTCGTTGGGAGCTTTTCCAGAAATTGAACAGTGACATTTCCATAAATCTGGTCTGTTTCTGACCAATATAAAATATTTTTTTTCATATTTGAGTATTCTTCAGCATCTCTATAAATTATTGCAACTACCACTGCGACATCCTCTTGATAAAGTAACTCCCAAAAATATTGTATTCTTTCAGGTGTAGGTCCATCAGAGATAATATAATTTCTTTCTGGTGAGACATCATTAATGTAATGAGCTCTAATTTCTCCAAATATTGTATTAAAACATTTGACCAAAGAAGAATCAAAAGGAGCACTTGTATCAAAATCAATCTCTTCATCACCTTCTATTTTCTTTGAAGACGATTGATTTTTCAATTTATCCGGAATAAATTCTTTGTCTTGAACTATTTTACAGTACTCTTCCAAATTTGCATTTGATACTTCTTTCCACAATGCAAATATATTGGGATATTTAGATGCTAATTTCCTCCTTATAATATATGGCTTCATTTTTGTATTTAAAATTATAACAAAGATAACAATAACAATTATAAGACCAAACAAAACGATTACACCAACAATACAAAACAAAATAATCAATCCAGGACCAATATTTAGTGTTTCATGCTGCGACGTTTGTGGATTTAATTTAGAAGTATCAACCAACAAATATCGTTTTCCATTTTCATCTATTTGCATACTTACTTTGTCCTTATGTAGAAACGATTTGATAAAAGTAACACTTCCATTTACTGTTTTATAGATGCATTTAAGAGTTATATTAAAATATTCAACATTTGATGTGAAAACGAAATCACCAGAACGAAACAAACCATTCTTTGCTACTCCATTAGTTTTCAATTCATCAAGATTAATTATTTTTCCTTCATAACCAACTGAATAAAGATATCCATAACTGATTCCATTGATGGAACAATTTGGTTTGAGCACCGTTTCATTTGCTAAGTAAAAAAAGTATTCTATATTGAATTCATGTTCTTCTTTTGGTGGCGCAAAATAAAATATTTTCGTTATCGTTTGGTAACCTTCAGCTGTCGGCCAATCATAAGAAAATTTTAAAATTCGATGTTCCTTTAATGTAAAGTATTGTTTAACAGTTTTATTGGAGTTTAACACTTCTTTTACTCCATCCTTTGTGAAAATAACTTCGTTAACTAAAATTTTTTCGTCTCTGTAAAACCATTCTAATTTTGGTTTATCTATTATATAAAGTTGGACTGTACAAGAATGTTCCACATAGTTCAATTGAATAACATTAACTTGTATATTCTTGAAAAAAACTGGGTAAGAACTGTATCCTCTAATTATTATTTCTGGTCTGTCATTAGAAGGATTAACAATCATGCAAGGTTCTAAGTATTCTTTATTATTAATATCATCAGGCATGGTAAACACATAGTAAAGTCTGTTTGCATATGGCCGTTCATCATATGTATCCAAGCTATTATTAACTAATTTGAGTCTAAATATTTTACCATCTCTGTCTCTTGTATACATAAAAATATTTTCTTGATTACTGCCACAATTGTCGATAGTCGGAAATTGATTTGACATATTAATTCTTTTTGCTATCATCATTGGATTTGGCGCAATTTGCCAATTGATATTGAACTTCCAATCAAATGATGTATATGAATTGCTAGTGGGCCTTTTACGTATACTTCCACAATCAAATAATTGAGGTCCAGATGGATTATATATTGAAAATATCCAATAGAATAGACGGTCATTGTCGCGATAAGAAAAATCTTGTCTTGACAGTTCGTAGTTAAAATTGAAATGATCATTATCGTGAGTATGCTTATATCCATATCCTGGGCATTTTAAAAAAATGAGGTCTGAGTTGGATGCAAATGTTAAATTGACTGGAAAAGTGCTTTCAATGATATCTTCAGGAACCGAAGGAAAGGAGCTTTTATAAGTACCTGTTTCACATTGTGTGAAACTTGGTAGAAGTAGCAGCAGCCAGAGATTTTTGAATTTGTTTAAATCCAGAAACATAGTAAATTGTTTTTTGTTAAAAAATACAAGATTTTAATAACTTTTTGAATGATAAAAAATTGAATATTTTTCTCTCTATATTCAAAATTTTTAACAAAATTAACATTTTTTTAAATAATATTCATATTTTATCAAATTATAGTCAAAAAACGTTTTGGTGTTAATAATTCTCTTTAAAATTTACTGATATAACCATTTTATTATATCTTAAAGATGTACTTTATACTAACATAAAATTTAAGATAAATTAAAAAGAAATATAATTTGAAATAGTACGATTATGAATGAATATATCTTTATTATACATAATTTGTTGTAATTGGAAGTAATTAATATTGTGTAAAGTAATATTTTTGATATCATAAAATGTATATTTGCTAAAAATGGTATTTTTTTAAGAAAGTATTTTCCTATAAATAATTATTATTTTTATAATTTGTAAAAAAATATTGGTTAAAAAATCATTAAAATAAATTGAAAGAATATGCAGAAAAAATGAAAAAGATAATATTTCTATGTTTTTTTATATTTCTATTTCATTAGATTTTTTAGATACTTTTTAATTTTTTTTCCATAATATCATATTTTTTTTGCTAGAATCATTTGACTATTGTTTATGCTTTTCGTTAACAATATTTCATTAACTTCCATCATATATTTTTAATTTTCTTCATTTTGATATCTGAAAAAATGATAATCTGAATTTTCAGTAATAGAATATTAGAAATTCTTTTTATCTTTTTTTTAGTTTACTAATACATTATTTTTATTATAATGTCCAGAAATTGTCTTTACTTGAAATATTTTTTTATACAAAAAATTTCTAGAATTTTCTATAATTAATATTTAAAATTATGAATATAAAAACAAATTTGATTAATATGCAAATATCTAAAAAAAATGAAAATTTTTTTAACCTAAAAACTTTTAATTACATATTAATGATTTAAAATTTAAAAAAAAATAATCAGGATTTAAAATAGTAAAAAACTTTGTGTTTTACAACAAAAATATCTTTATTACTGATAAAACTATCTTTTTTAAAAAAATTTATGATAATCTTTATTTCTATACATTTTCTTTGTTTAACAAATTTTTTTTATTATCTATACAATATAAATGCTAACTTTATTTTAACTTTTGACATCAATTGTAATCACCTACTTAACTTTTAAAAAGTATAATTTGTGATAGTTTTTTTAACAATAAAAAATTTGCATAAATATTCATAAAAAAATTAATTTTTTTTGTTTCCTTGTTTATTTAATTAGCAGAAAAAAATGTTTGTACATATATAATTTTTTTTAAAGAGCGTAGAAGCATTAATATCAATAAAAAATTATGAATAATTTCTATGCTTCAAAAAGTACTATTCCAACATTAAGTTTTTATTAATATTTTTAGAAAAATAAGATATTATAAAAAATGTGTATTATTAATAATTAAAAAATATTTACTTGTACAGATGATTAGTTAACTTTACGAGATAAAAAATTTTTTAATACTTTTAATTAAATAATATATTAATTTTTTTTAATAAATTAATAACAATAATAACAAAGTATATTACAAAACTTAGTTGAAATGTATTAAATGATAAAAGATAAAAAACTTTTACCATTGATTAATGTTGATACTTTATTTTATTACTCAATTTTAATATATTTTCCATCTAATCCATATTTGTCTTTAAAAAACTTCTTGATAGTTTTCAAATGATTTCCCTGTAATTGAACAACAATCTCTCCAGAACATCTTTTTTTTCCTTCCTGTATTCCAGCAGAAGAGGCATAAAAATGTTTCAAAGATGAAACAAAAGTATCATTTAACAAATCAAATAATCCTAAATTCCTAAAAACTGTTATTTCTTTTGAAGACACTTTTTCAGAATGAATTAATATATTTGGTATTTGACCTTTTTTAATTGTAACTGAATTATCAGGCTTTTTCATTACATATTCTGGTGTACACTTTTGTTAAATTAAAGTTACAATTGATTTAACAGTTTGAGGTGTAGTTTGAATATGAGGTTTAGCCTCTAAAAATTGTTTTAAATTTTCATCTATTACTATTTTCTCATTTTCAATTTGTATATTATTAGCTTTCAAGTATGCCAAAAGTAAATCTTTAAATTCATTTAAATTATATGCTTTGTTTTCATTTTTGACATTGTCATTTATATCAGAAAACAGTTTTCTAAATGATTTAGTGCTCAAGAAACAAGTTGATATTGAAAAACCTGCTTTGATTTCTTTATCTTTATCTTCATTTGGAATACCATATATTGGTTCAAAATCTGAAATTAATTTATTTCTGAAATTTACAGAATTTATAGATATTTTATCTTTAACATTGATAATATTTACTACTTTTCCTTCTTCAGATTTTTCATTTAAATTTTCAATATATTTAGATAGCTTTGAGTATGATGTTTTTTTTAAATCTATTCTTTCATTATCTGGAACACATTTTTGAACATACTGTTGAAAAAAATAACCAAGATCCATTGGTAATAATGTTGAATCTTTTAAAAGGTATTTTAAAGCTGTTAGAAAACAAATATGTAATTTTTCATTTTCATCTTTAATTGTTATATTTTCAAGTTTATTTTCAGTTTCATTATTTGATGATTCATTACTAACATCATCAATTTGAACTTTATCTAATTCTTTATCCATATCCAGAAATTCATCTATTTTATATCTCTGAATTAACAAAGAATTGCAAAAATGATCTTTACCCCTGGTCATCATAACAACTCCAAGACTTCTTAAAGGATAAATTCTATCATTAAAATTATGAAACTCTTGAGTTGGAACTGCAATTCCAACAGCTCCAAAAATTTCGTTACTTTCCTTATTCCAACAATAAACAAACGCCGTTTTTGTATGATCAAAGGGAGGATAATTTTCAAATGGTTTTTCTCCATTAAAAACATCTTCTTTTGTTATAATTCCATTTTTTTCAATCAATTTCCATCGTGTTGAATTTACAATAATTGGATAATAATACTTGGGCAATATTAAACCAGCGTGCAAAGATAAAAACCAATTTTTATTATTCATTTTACCATCTCTAAAAAAAATTGGTTTTGAATCACAAATTAATATATCGATATCTTTTTTAACTGCTGATTTCATTTTAACAATTTCTAATTTTGAATTACCAACTATTTTATTCCAGATCTCATCACCCAATAATTTTTTAAAATCAGAACTAAAAAAATTTTTTAGTATTAGTCATATAATAACGTACATTTCTTTATTTTTAGCTACTCTAGTTCCCTTAATAATACAAGGTTGAGTAAACCAAAATAAATCCATATTCTTTATTTTTATAATTAATATAATGGTATAAAATTAATTGTATAATAAATATTATTAAGTTGATTTGAAAATAAATTACTATTCTAATCGATAAAGCGTGTAACAAAAATTTGTTAAAACGTTTTATCTAAAAAACTTAATAATTATCTGATTAATTTATTTCTAATCACTTTTTTATTGACCGCAACTCTATTTAAATATCCTCTTGAAAAATAGAATATACAAAATATTTATATGTTAAGGACATNTATATCAGAAAACAGTTTTCTAAATGATTTAGTGCTCAAGAAACAAGTTGATATTGAAAAACCTGCTTTGATTTCTTTATCTTTATCTTCATTTGGAATACCATATATTGGTTCAAAATCTGAAATTAATTTATTTCTGAAATTTACAGAATTTATAGATATTTTATCTTTAACATTGATAATATTTACTACTTTTCCTTCTTCAGATTTTTCATTTAAATTTTCAATATATTTAGATAGCTTTGAGTATGATGTTTTTTTTAAATCTATTCTTTCATTATCTGGAACACATTTTTGAACATACTGTTGAAAAAAATAACCAAGATCCATTGGTAATAATGTTGAATCTTTTAAAAGGTATTTTAAAGCTGTTAGAAAACAAATATGTAATTTTTCATTCTCATCTTTAATTGTTATATTTTCAAGTTTATTTTCAGTTTCATTATTTGATGATTCATTACTAACATCATCAATATCCAGAAATTCATCTATTTTATATCTCTGAATTAACAAAGAATTGCAAAAATGATCTTCACTCCTAGTAATCAATTCTTAACAATTTTTTAAACTAAAAAAGTTTTAAATATAATTATACAACAACATTTGTTTCATTATTTTTACGTATTCTAGTTGATTTAATAATTCAACTTCCATGAAATTAAAAGAAGCTTATAATCTTTATTTTTTAAAATCTATACAAACTTTTAAAATTATCGAAAAAAAATATTAATATAATTCTTTTAATTATAGTTTAAATTTCTACTTCAATAAAGAAAGTATTAAGTAAAAAGTTTTTTAAATTAATATACTAGACAAAATTAATTAAATATCTGGTTAATTTATTTTTCTCTAAATATTAAAAACAAATGAATGAAGTATTATTTTTTACTAGTATTGTGTAATTTAAAAAGTTATTCGACTTATCACTTTTTAATTTTATTTTAAAACAAATATAAAATAAAAAAGTTTAATTTTCTAGTGTTTAAAATCAAAAATAGAAAACTTTCAAAACTAAATTTTAAAAAATTAATAAAAAGGTTTTTAAAAAAAGAAAAGTTGTAAAACATTACATTTTTAAATATAATAATAAAAAAAATATTTTAAAAATGTCATTCTTGAAATTTGAATTCAACATGAAAACTTAAGGAATGTGATATTTTTTAGGAAAAGCTAAAAATATTTTTTAAAGTAAACATAGTAAAAACTTATAACACCAAAAAAATCTTTTTTGTAGATTTATACTTTACCTAATGAAAATTTTTTTAAAACTAAATATTTTATCAACAAAAACAATTAATAAAGAAATACATACAACTAAATTTTTCCTATAAAACAAACTACTATATTTCAACATTTAGTTTATTTCTAAAAATTAACATATTTACAATTATTTTTAAGTTAAAATGTTTATTAATTATAAGGAATACAAATAGACAATCTTCACTAATCATCAATTATTTATACAAAACAATGCAATATAAAAATTTAGATAAACAACCTCAAACAATACATCTTCTAAAAAAGAAGAATCACTATAAGTTTTGATGATTCGAAGTAATTGAAGAAAGAAAACATAGATTTAATCTAGCTTTATCTATTTGCTACTTGTTGTTTCTTCCTCTCTTGATTCATCATCCTTTAACATTCTTCTTTGATTGTAACTTGGTGTATGAGCATAAACTGATGAATGCACTTTAAAACCAAACAAACGTGGTATGTAATATTTAGTTGGACTTTTTGGTCTCAATTCTGGGTGAACAAAAAATAGCATATGTGGAAAACCAGTGCCAAAATAAGCTCCGTCAGTATGACTATATTTAGATGAGCGTGGGTTAAAAATATCACAACATTTTGGGCAGTATAATTTAACCATAGATTCTCCACATATATCGGATAATCCAATTGGAAGTGTAGCTTGCCCTTCGCAATAGACGCGTGGACAATTACCAAACTCTTCATTTCGATACTTTTCTAACATTAATTGAATACCACGATTAGTAAGAATATAACGTGCATGAATTAAACCATATAGCATTTCAGCAGCTTGTTCAACAAGATCAGAATGAATTTCATCATATTCATCATCTACAATATAAAAATCAAATTTTTATATATAATTTATATACCTGGCTCAAGATCAAGAATCATATCCATAGCATTTCTAAAGTGTGGTACTTGTTCAGACAAGCCTGTTAAATTGAATCTATCCTGAATATAATCTTCATCAACCTTTAAAAAAAATGCATTATATCACATTAAGTAACCATAGAAAAGCTTACCTCACAAAAAAAATCGTTACCTCGAAGTCCACAAAACCATGTGACCCATGATACCTCTTCGGAACTACTCATATCTGAGGTCAAAATAAAATTTTAACAAAACGACTATCAAAATTTCGAGTGACTTCTTTCCATTGTTTTGTAGACCTATAAAAAACAATCGTTGTAGGATTTGTTAATCACTAAAACTAGTGACATAAGCTATAGTGACAAATAAAGAAATTATTTGTTGATATATTAATGATTTACCTTTTCCGTTACTTTTTATTATTCATGACATATTTTGCACTATTAATGCATTGGTAAAAATTATTTTAGAGAGAAAAAAATGCATTATTCTTGTGAAGTTTGTCATGTTTCATGCCATTCTGAGGCTTCTTTAAACGCACATTACGGGGGAAAAAAGCATGCAGAAAATGTGAAAGAGGAGCGTAAGCTTGTAGAAATTGCTTCCAGGAGTGTTTTTTTAAAAGGATTTCAGAGGGAGATTGAATATGGTACAGAATGGCTTGAAGAAATAAGTAAGAAATTTGGTGTAATTGATAGAGTTATACCAGATCTTAATAACAGATATTATGTTATAATAGAGTTTAAGGATGCTTCAAGTGCTGAAAGATTCTTAAAAAATGGTAATTTCCAATTGAATGGCGTAAGTTAATTTCAAGTAAAATATAATACAATATATTTAGCATGAAATTATCGTTGAAAAAAGAAAAGTATCGTTTTCCAGTATCATAAAGAGATTAAAATATGCTGACATTGATATAAATACAATAGAAGAGCTATTAGAGAACGAAAATGACTTTGAAAAGCAAATAGAGATCCTCGTTAATTCTCTTACTATGGATAAAGAAAAAGTAACATTTATCAATTTATATATTAGATAATTAATCTTTTTATAGATTCAAAGAAGATTGAATATAATAAATGAACTTGCCACATGTGTTCAAAAATATTTCATTCCGTCATTAAATATTCAGGTATTTGGTAGCCTTATTTCTGGTTTATCAACAAAATATTCTGACGTAGATGGAACATTGCTTTTTGCAGAAAAATTTGACGGTAATAAAGTAAACAATAATAATATTGTCTATCGAAATGCTGAAACTCTATTAGCATTAGATCCACAAATGTTTCTACAAAATGGTATTACGCTTCAAGAATTTTCATTACTTTCAGTGCAAAACCGTGTTAGACTTCTTTGCAAAATCATTTCACATATTAAAAAAACAATAGGAATTGTAACTCAAATTAGTTTTATTTTAAATAAAAAAGTACCAATACTTCAAATAGCTATAAGGAACAAATTTATTCTAGATTTAAGTTGTGATAATCAACTTGGAGTTGTTAAATTCAACTGGTTTGCAGACATTATAAAATTTGATACAACGGGCAGAGTTTTTAAATTTATATTCGCTCTACGTCTTTGGTCTTCAACAACAAATTTATTAAGAGGAAAAAATTCACAGGAAAATAGCGGATACTTTACTTCTTATTCAATTACACTGATGGCTATTTTTTATCTTAGAAATAAAAATTTTATCCCAAGTAATGTGGTAAATAATAGTCTTATTGTTAATGGATTCAATTGTGGTTATAAAGTTTCTCCTTATCAATTTCCAGATGTCACCATGTCTTTTCTTTTTCGTGATTTCTTTACTTTTATTGCAACAAAATTCAACCCGAAATTAATAATGTGCCTTCCTATTGAAAAAATTCTTTCTATAAAGGAATTTAATGATTACTATAATTTTGATGAAGATACTCAGAAGAAGTTTTCCTCTGCTGTAAATATTCAAGATCCTCTTGAGATTACCCATAATATTGGTCAGAGGGTTACTTTTAAATATTGGAGAAAAATGAAAACAAATATGTTATTATCTATTGCTAAAATCAAAGCACGTGAAAATTTTTTATCAATTTTAAAAATAAAAGGACATAATGATAGTCATGAACACAATGAAACAATGACTGATATATGTGAAGAAGGCGAAGAGTTAAAAAAACTTTGTGAGGTTGATGTTCCAACTACATTACCTCAAGAAGTTTTTTATTCACTTTTAAATGAAATTTTGGAACAAATAGTTTTACTTGATTCTGTATTTGATGATACTTATATGGATGATTCAAGAGAAGTAGCTGGTATTACAGGTAATGATGGACATTGGGTAAGATTGTTTGCCACTTCAACACCTGTATGGATAGGAAGAAGGAAAATAAGAAGGCATATAGAAACTATAGATGGTGAGAAAACTTTGTCACTTGAGAAAAGAGTTACGAAAAAAATTATGGAAGAAAGGAATAAGTCTTTTGAAATGTGTCCATCTGAGGTAATAACAGTTTTTAAACTGGAAGGATGTTATGAGACTGGAAAATATAAGATATTTTATGCCAAAGATCCTGATTTGCATCATGAACAAGAAAAGTTTCTATCTGATATTCTGCATTTTCTACAATATTTTATTCCAAACGTTATGAGTAAAACATTAACTGAGATGTAATACCATATTTCTAATAATGCATATTGTTTATATTCAGATTATTTTATAATTTTTATTTTATATAAAATATTTTTTAATTGTAAAATTGTAATAATGTCGACATATCAACTTTTACTAGAAATGTTTTATTTACTTTTCATTTGTACAACAATATGTTTTGTAATTAATAATTGTTCAGATGGAAAAAAAAAATCTACAGAATTAAATATCAGTAAAAACAAAACGAATACGAGAGATATTGAAACCGACCTAAGGTCCAAAAGTTTTTATGAAGATACAAGTAATTTACCTGCATCACCCAATAAATCATCTTCGCATGCACTTAATCATAACTATGAACATGGATCTCCTACCGTAAAGGAAAAAACTTCTTTTAATTTTCTAGAACCACCACCCGCTACGCAATATAATAGATTTATTCCAAAAAGTCCCCCTTGCTTAGAAGGATCACTTGCACCGCAATATAACACAGAACACCCTGAAAAATATATGAATAAATCTGAAAAGCAACTCCAAGAATATCCAGTAAATCATCAACTAGACTACAATCAACCACTGAATCATCAACTAGTGAACAATCAACAAATGAACAATCAACAAATGAACGATCAGCCAATTAATAAACCACCGGCTAAACGGCAAGCTTTGTTGATTCCAGCACCACCTAAACCACTATCTCCAATAGAAATAGTTGTTCCAAAAGAACCTTATCACATTCCACCTGTTAATCATCCAAATTATATTGATAATATCCAAAAAGATGCACCAAATATCCCGTCTCCACCACCTTTATTATTTCCAAAAAAATCCCCTAGTGGTGGAAAACAGGAGAAAAAAAAGCAAAAAAATAAAAAAAAAATAATGACGGAAAAATTTTCGAATACCAATGAAAAGCATATTAAAAAGCATAAAAATAAAAAAAGGCATTGATAGTATATCAATACTTTATTATATGATTTCTAATTTATTTCTCTAAAAATAACATAAGGCTACTAAAATAAATCATGTGTAAACTTTTTCTATTGTTGATTTTTTTACTGATAAATTGTGCTCCAACATCTGTGCAGGAACAATTTAAATATTTTGTATAAAAGTATTAAAAATATTTTAAAGATATTATTAAGGTTAGTATTGAATGATTGTTTTTAATATTAAATGAATAGTATTATTTATTTATTTATTTATTTGAAGTTTTATTTGTTATATTATATATTATTATTAATTAATTTTTTTATTAAAAAATAATTAAAATACATATTTTTCCAATATATTATTTTTAATTTATATTTATTTTAGGTTTTAGATATTAAAAATGTCGTATAATTTCAAACGTATAACATGTGTTCCATCAGCAAGTGTAAGTATAATTTTAGTTTGTTTTTTTTTAAATTATATTATCATTTTTTAGGATCTTAAAAATATTGTATTGTCAAAGACTCAACGTAAAACACCTACTGTTGTACACAAAGCCTATTCAATAGGAAGAATTCGTGCTTTTTATATACGAAAAATAAAATTTCTTCAACAAACTCTTCATGATAAATTAACAGAAATTTTAACAGAATTTCCTAATGTTGAGGAAGTTCATCCTTTTTATGCAGATCTTATGAATATATTATATGATAAAGACCATTACAAAATTGCTCTTGGTCAAATGAATACTGCCCGTCATCTTGTTGATGGAATTGCTCGTGATTATGTTCGTATGATGAAATATGCTGATTCATTGTATCGTTGTAAAATGTTAAAAAGAGCTGCACTTGGTCGTATGGTAAAATTATTAATTAGAAATAAGTCTAGTTTTGAATATCTTGAACAAGTTCGTCAACATCTTTCTCGTCTTCCTTCTATCGATCCAAATACAAGAACTTTAATTCTTTGTGGTTTCCCTAATGTTGGTAAATCTTCTTTTATTAATAAAATAACACGTGCTGATGTTGAAGTTCAACCATATGCTTTTACAACCAAATCTCTTTATGTTGGACATTTAGATTATAAATATTTAAGATGGCAAGTTATTGATACTCCTGGAATCTTAGATCAACCTCTTGAATGTAGAAATACAATTGAAATGCAAGCTGTAACTGCTCTTGCTCATTTAAAAGCTACTGTTGTTTTCATGATGGATGTAAGTGAACAATGTAATCAGACAATTGAAGAGCAAGTTCATTTATTTGAAAGTATTCGTCCATTGTTTGCAAACAAACCTGTTGTTCTTGGTCTTAATAAAGTTGATATTATTAAAAGAGAAGAACTTCCTATTGAGAAACAAAAAGTTTTAGAGGAAGTTGAAGCTAGTGGTATTACAATTGTACAATTATCTACTGTTTCTGAAGAAGGAGTTTCTAATTTGAAAAATTATGCATGTGAATCACTTCTTGCTCAACGTGTAGAAGAGAAGCTTCATAATAAAAAAGTTAATGATTATGGTGTATTAAGTCGTGTATTCGTTGCATACCCAGAAAATAGAGATGAAAAAACTCGTTTACCATTTATTCCAGATAGTGCTAAACAAAAATTGATACAAAAAAAAGTTCAATCAATGGAAACAAATGAAATTGAAGACGATTTATCTTTATATAGAGATGAAAAGACTAGACGTCTTGAACGTGAAATAGAACTTGAAATGGGAAATAAATATATTTTAGATCTTAAAAAAAGATATATGCTTAAAAATGAAGATGAGAAGTATGACATTATTCCAGAAGTATGGGAAGGACATAATATTTCTGATTTTGTTCATTCAAGTTATGATAAATTATATGAAAAAATTAAGACAGATGAGAATGCACGTGAAATTGCAGGTGTTTATGATGCTGATATGGAAACAGATGATGAAGAAACAAAAGAACTCTTAGAAATTTCTAAAAAGATAACACACAAAGAACAATTAATACGCTTAGATTCTCGTCTTCGTGATCGTATAAATACAGCAAAACAATCTCGTGTCATTGCACGTAAATCTGAACGTACTAAAGAGAAATTGCAAGAACAACTTGGTTCACTTGGAATTAATGTTTCTGAGGAACGTCTACAAAATATGCATGCTGAATCTGAGAAACCACTTCATGGAAAGAAGATGAAGATTGGATTTGTACCAACAATTAAAGCTCCAGCTAGAATTCCTAAAAGACTTCTTTCTATGCCATCTACAACAGCTCGTGTTAAAGCCTCCAGATTACATAAATTTGCCAATAGACTTACAAGAACTGAAGGTAAAAAAGGTGAAGCTGATAGACATGTTTACACAAAGATGCCTAAACATTTGTTCTCCGGAAAAAGAGGAATTGGCAAGACCGATAGACGTTAATCATTTTTCAGTATATTTTGTTAATTTTTTGAAGTTTAATATTTTTCATTGTTTATTGTTTTGATTATAAAGCTGTTGAAAATAATAAAAATTTTGTTAATATTTTATCTTTAAATTACTTTTTTTTTATAAAAATAAGTTTGATTTTTTGTATGAAAATTACATTTTCTGACTATTTTTGTGATTTGTAAATATATCACTAGAACGATTATTTCTTATTTTAATAGTTAATATCATAAAAAAAGAATTGTCTCATTAAAACCATGTGAACTTAACTATGCATGGACAATCTATCATTCATGTTATCAGTAATGATAAGATTAATTTTGCTATCTGAATTATTTCTTTTGAATAATTAATTTAATACTCAAACAAATTTTATTATTGTAAATTATTAAAATGACAAAATATTTAATTTTTTTACTTCTATTAATATGCTATTGTTTAGCTAATGATCCAGAAGTTAATATGTCTCCAGTAACTAATTATTTATTTAATTTTTTTATAATATTTTTAAGATTGAAATTATAGAATATTGGGGATATCCAGCTGAAGATATAACTGCAACAACAGAAGATGGATATGTTTTACATATGCATCGTATAAGACATGGAAAAGGACAAAGTGATAATAAAAATAGACCTGTTGTTTTTATGCAACATGGATTATTATGTTCTTCAACTAATTGGATAACAAATTTACCTTCACAATCTGCAGCATTCATTTTTGCTGATGCAGGATTTGATGTTTGGCTTGGAAATATAAGAGGTGATACATATTCAATTGATAATAATCATATTAATACAAATACCAAAGAATTTTGGGCTTTTTCATGGGATGAAATGGTAAAGTATGACTTAGATGCAATGATAGACAAAGCATTAGAAATTTCAGGACAAAAACAACTTTATTATATTGGTCATTCACAGGGAACTTTAATAATGTTTTCAAAACTTTCTATTGATCCAAATTTTAAAAATAAAATAAAGAAATTTTTTGCATTAGCACCTGTTGGAACTGTAGGTTAGTTGTAAAGATTTATGTTAATATATAAATAAATAAAAATATAGGTCATATAAAAGGTGCTATGGAAGTATTGGCTAAATTATTATATCCAGAAATTGGTTTTATTTTAACAATACTTGGTGATAAAGAATTTTTGCCAAATAATTGGCTTATGGAAATATTAAATAAAGCTGTATGTGAAAATTCATTAATAAATACCATGTGTGATAACATTTTATTTTTAATTGCTGGTCCAGAATCAAATCAATTAAATAAATCAAGAGTTCCTGTTTATATGGGACATACACCGGCAGCAACATCTGTCCAAAATATGGTTCATTGGATGCAAATGGTTCATTCAAAGAAGCAAGAAATGTATGATTATCGTAATGAAAAACAAAATCTAAAACATTATGGTCAACCAACACCACCAATATATGATATTACAAATGTTAATGCTGATACATACTTATATTGGGGAGATTCTGATTGGCTTGGTGATCCTGAAGATATTAAAATGCATTTAATACCAAATCTTGATCCATCAATTTTAAAAGGAAATGTGGAATTAAAAGATTTTAATCATTTAGATTTTATTTGGGGTTTAAGAGCACCAAATGAAGTATATAAACCTATTTTAAATATCATATTAGAAGATCTTTCTAAAAACTAAAATGATTTATTTAAAAGTGAAAAATGATATAAATTTATATTTTTTTTAAATGTTTTCCTTTTTCTTCATAAATAACTACATTATCAATTGCTTTTTTAATTGTACACAAAATATCATTAAAATGTGCATCGTCATTTAATTTAACATTAGGTACATGTATAAATAATGTTTTTGGAGAATGATAAAGTGTTTGATAATAGATATAACTACATAAAAATTTTCCAGGATCAGTACTTAACATTATAGGGTAGTAGTCATTTGTTTCATTCATTTCTGAACAAATTTTATGTAATGGAAAGGATGATTTTAATGTTTGAGGTTCTCCTCCTTTTTGAACAATACAACAATTATCCTCTGGAACACAACCATCAATATCCTCTGAAAAATATCCATGTGATTCAGCTTCAGTCTCAAAAATAATATATTTTGAGGTTGAATCTACACCAAGATGAATAAAATAATCAATCTAAAAATGTTAATTATTAAAAAAATATATTTTTTTTTAAATAACTTACATCTTCCCTTTGATAATATTGTTTCATTTCATCGTGAACTGATTTATAAGAAACTGGAAGTATTTTTATTTCTAAGTTATATGGAAAATTTTGTTTGTTATCTTCAAATTCTTTATACAGCTCAGTAACTATTGCTTTTGATGGATTTTCTGTAATATGGTTAAAAGGACCATAACCAGTTAATAATAATGTTGGTTTAGAATTAGACATTAATATTACTCAAATAAAAAATAGTAATTTAAATAAAAATAAAAACAAATATAAAAAAAAAAATTTTTTAAATTGTGTTATAATTTATAAGTTGGAATAATGTTACACTATAAAATTTGTAAAGAACAACAATTTCTAGTACATATGAGGATTATCTGGTTTAATTATAAAGAAAATAGTTATTATAGTTTATAAAAGAAGATAATTTTCTTTTTTATTTTAAAATATATATTGATATATTCTATTTATAAAAAGTAATCTTAAAAATATTTAAAAATAATAAATTTATTTATATATATACAAAGTTTTGCAAATAAAAACTTAATAATATATTAAATTTTTAAGTAAAAGATCATGTTGTATGTATACTCTCGAGATAATTCCAAATGATTCAAATAAAACTTTTTAAATTGGGTTTACTTATAGTTGAAATCAAGTTGATAATAACAAAAATTTTTTATTTTTTTAAAATTAAAAATGATGATGAATTATTTTTTTTAAATATTTTTGAAGTAAATAATTAAAATTCATAAAAAAACCACCACACATTATAAAACTTTATCACAATTTTTTAAAACTTTTAGTATTAAATATAAATATACTAAAAATACCTTTGTAATATTTTTATAATTTTAAATTAAAATTTTTTTATTTTTTGTTATTAAAACTTTATATTAAAAATAGAAAAAAAATTTTTTTTTAGTTTAAAAAATTAATTAACATTGATCTAAAACATATATGTTTAATTGTTGTTTACAAAACTGATAGTAATATATTTACATTAATAATATTAAAATTATCTAATCAAATAATATTATTACAATGATATCAATTACAAATGTGTTAACACAAAACAAATCTTTAATTTTCTTTCGGTCTATAAGATTAAAATTGAAAATACATATTTTTATTATTAAAATAATACGCAAAAGTTATCAATCTAGAAATTTAAAATTTTTTCCAATTAATCTTTGAACATCTGTATATAAAAAAGTGATATTATTACAATGATTTAAGCTAAATAAAGTTTTACAAAGAATTTGAACATTATTAATCTCACTAATATTGATTAAATCTCAACTCATATATTTAAAATTCGAAAACAATAAATATTTTAGAAAAATTTCTGTCTTTTTCAAAATCTCATTTTAAAATTAAGATAGAAAAATACAGTTTTTATTGTAATAAACTGTTAGTTTATTTTCATTTCAAATTTTTCTTCAAAACATTTTTATATGTTAAAATATTCATGAAAGATAAAAAATAATGACAAAAGGTTAAGTGGACAAAAATACTACATGTCATATTTCAAAAAACTTTTTAGCCTGAATCACAGCTAAAATGTTGTGAAGCCTCCAGCACAATACATTTCTTGCTTTCATGATTAAATTTAACTTAGTTATAAACATGTTGTTAAAAACATTTTTCAAACTTTATTTTTTATCATATTTCAAGTTTGAGCCGTTCTAAGAAAATAAAGCTAGCCTTAATAAAATTTATCATAAAAAAGTGGTTTGGAATTGTTTAACTTAAAATAATTTTATTCCATCGTGAAGGACAATTTTGTTCAAAAAATATTTTTCACTTTCATCTCTAACTTTAATTGACCAGAACTTTTAGAATTTTAATTGTATTATATTTATGATTATATTAAAAAGTTATTATATTGTAAGGTATATAAAATAAATATAATCATACTTCTTAATTGTACAAAAAAAGTGTTTTTTCATAATTTATGTGAAAGATTAACTCAGAATTTTTGTTAGTAATTTCAGAATTTATTTTGAAAGTAAATACTTTATGATAAAGATTACTTATTTTAAACTAAATTTTCAAAAGAAATAAATTGATACTAATTTAATTATTATAGGTCAAGTTTCACTTGAAATATTGGAAAGTCGAAAGCAATGAATATTTTAGAAAATTTTCCGTTTATGATATATCTTGCTTCAAAATAAATATAAGAATAAATTTTCTCCAATAGACTTATAAAAAAGTTTATATTTAAGATATAATTTTTAAAATATTTTAGTTTTTCAATCTTTGTTGAGATACAAAAAAGTTGATGGCAAAAATTTAAGAATGTAAAAATACTACATTTTATATATCAATATGGGTAGGTATTTTGAAGAACATTTGAACCTAGACTATACTATAAAAGTTTTTGAAAGCCCAACCCATCATGTCCTATGCTTTTACAATTTCATTTACTTTAGTTATGATTATATGCTTTAAATTTTTTCAAAACGTCACTTCTTATCATATTTCAAATTGTAAATCTTTTAAGAGTATAAAACTAGTCTTAATGGATTTCTTGCAAAAAAAATTGATTTAAAACCATTGAATAACGTTTAAAAACTTTTATTTTGTCGTGTCAAGCGATTTTTATCAAAAAATATTTTCTACTTTTGCTTCTGATTTTAATTGATTATAACTTTGAAAGTTATGATTGCGTGATAATTGTGATTATAATAGAAATTAATAATTTTTTATGATCTATCAAATGAGTGTAATTATATTATGCTATTCAAAAAAAAATTGATTTCATAAAATACCATATAAAACAAAATGAAATTCAATTTCATTTTAAGTATAATTAAGACGGTATTTTTTTTTAAAATTCTAAACAAAAAACAAATTTAACTAATAAACGTTAATAAAAAATAAATATACTAAAAAAAATATTTCAATTACCATGAACCAAGAATCTATCATTTCTTTTCATCATCCATAATAATTGTAAAAATTTCATATTAAATTATGAAAAACATTTATCATACTATAAAATGTCATATAATAATCATTACTACAATTATGATAGACAACATAAGATTATTTGTTTATTTTATCTGTTGACTAAAAATTAATTACTAAAAAAAATATATAAGCATGATTATTTTGTACATTAATTTTTGATGTTATTTCTTTCTCTCTAAACATTTTTATAAAACACAACTATAATAAAAATACCTTTAATTTTTTTTTTTTTTACAATGAAATATTAAAAATTATTGATAGAAAAATTTAGAAAATGTCACCTTTATTATATCAAAATATAAAATAATACAATTATTTTTGAAACATTAATTTTTTTAATAAATATAATTAATTTGGACATAATATAGTTATAGGTATAATTTACAATGCTTAATTAAGTTACATATGATAAATATATTTTATAAATTAAATTTTTAAGTTTCTTTTTTTATTATTGTTTTTGTAGATAATAAAAATATTTTATACTTAATAAAGTTATATGATTATCATTTTTTATTTTTATAAATCATACAATTATCCTCTCCACATAAACAATTGTAATCGACATTAGAAAAATAAGCTGTTCCATAGTTTATGTACAATTCTTCACCAGGATAAATATCTCTATCTGCAATAAACCATATCTGTGGAATATACTTGTATTTTATTTTACGTTTATTTTTTTTATCTAAATCTTCTGTAAAAGAACACCAATCCATATTATTTGCTTCAATAGTTAAAACATTAGGATTGCAACTATGATTTGCAAATCTAGTATAATTTCCAAATCTTCTAGCATCTGATATAATATTATATTCAGTCTATAAAAATTTAAATATAAGTATAATATATAAACATACATAACCAAATTGAAAAATATAAGCTGATGGTTCTATTAAAGCATTAGAATCTTCATACCAACCTACATATTCTCCTATAAAAGAATATTTTGGAATAAATTCTAATGTTCTCAATCCCCATCCAATTGTATTATTTTTAAAAAATATTTCTAATCTTCTATCTTTTCTTGATTCATAATATTTATCTAATCTAAGTTTACATCTTTTATCATCACATCTAGTAAGTGGTTGTTCATATCCTGAAGTAACAACATATTGATATCCTTCCTGTGTTAATTGTTTAAAGTCATCAGTAAAAATTTGTGAAACTTTACATTCACATTTTTTAGATTCATATTTTCTACCAGAATATTTTTTTATTAAATCAATATTTAAATTTTTATCAGTAAGAGCAAATGTATTTTCAGGAATATAGGTAAAATTATCTGGAAAATTTTTTAAATATAATGATTGAATTAAAACACTATCTTTTTCTAGATATTTGATTGGTAAAGGCATTTTTAAAAAATGTGTTTAAAAAAAAATACAAATTAATAATAATATAAATTTATTATATAACAAAAAATTTTGAATTTTATATAATTTTATAGTAAAAATATTATAATAATGAATTATAATATAACAAAAAAAAAATTTTTTTTTCCATCGGTAAAAAAAAGACCCAAAATACTAACTATAACCCGTAAAAATATCTGAAATATTGTTTTCGTAATGTATGAATATATTTTTTTTATAAATTGAGATTTTATAATTTATTGGGAATTTTGAGAAATTCATCAGATACAATAACAGTACTTTTTGTGCTAAATGTTTCAGATATAGAATCATAATCTTTTTCTTTATCATCAAAATTGTTATTTTTTCTTATAATATTAATTATTGCATCAGTTACCTGTACAGTCTATAAAAAAAAATAATATTAAAAAAATTTAAAATTATAGGTACCTTTCGTTTTCTTAATGTATCGGCAAAACAAACACATTTAATTAGCAAAAAATATGATGAAATGATAAATAAAAATAATGATAATAATAATACAACTCCTATTGGCCATGAAAAATGACCTGTAAAATAATCAAAATCGTTACATATTTTAATAATACCATTAATTAAAATTGCAAGATATGACAATGATACAATTATTGAGGCAATAATGTTTGGTAAAAATAGATATGGTACTAAATATTTAGCTCCAATCATTGAAACTGATATTAAAATTATCCAAAAAATCTTTAAAAAAAAAAAATTTTTTTATAAATAAATTTATAACTAACCATTAAAAATGTTATTGGATAATAATATAGATATGGAATAATTTGTCTCAAATCTTTATTATATGAATCATATTTTTCCTCTCCATATGAAATAACAATAATTGTCCATATTAAGGTAATAATAATAAAAATAATTTCAAAAAAAGAAATTAAAAAAAATGTCTTTGTTAGTAAAAAATACCCGAAAAAAATCATTCTATGTAATATTGTCTTCTGAGCTTGAAATTTATTTTTCCTTTCAAAACTATTATTTTTAAAAATTTTTTTTTGATAGGCAATTGAATTTGCATTGATTGTGGCAATTTCAATAGAATTTGACACCGGATCCTGTGAAACATTTTCAACCTCAGTTATTGATAATTCCTCTCCAGTAGCTAAATTTGATTGTAATGATGAAATAATATTATTATTTGGATTTGTAGAAGTACTCGATTGAATATTTACATTGTTACCATTTGGTGATAATGTTCTATTTATTGGAGTGGTATTAAAGTTTCCCATAATTTATATCAATAAAATCATTACCAAAAAAAAAGCTATAAATTTATAAAAATAATATTTATAAATAAAAATAGGTATTTGACACTTAACAATTATCTGAAATAGTTATGAAAACCAAACTGTAGGTCAAGTTTAGATCTGAAATCACAAAATAAATGTATTATAATTTAATAATTTTTAGTATAAATTGAAATATAATTTTAAAGAGACTCTTAAATTATTATTCGAGATGACTATAAATGTTGTTTGAGAGTTAATAAAATGTACTTGAAACTAGTGTCAGTTGTATGTTTTAACAGAAGCTTCTATTTATTTTTAATAAATACTTAGTAAAATATGGATTTATGTTTATTAAAATGTTAGGAAAATAACTTGATTGATTACTGGAATAAGAAGATTTTTTAAAAAATTTAAAAAATATAAACATAGTGTGAATTTATCATCTCAATTACATAATATAATGATGATGTTATTTTAACACATATTTGAATATAATAACATCTGCTAATAAAAGTTAAAAAAAATATATATATATATATATATATTTATTAGATAAAGTTCATCACTTTATAAAAAGATCTAATATCAGCTGTTCAATAAATAATTGACTTTTTGATCAAAATATCATCATTTTTATTAGCTGTAAAATGTCAATGAAAAAAATAATCTTTAAACTATTTTGTAAATAAATTAAAAAGTATCATTTAATATTGTTTTCCTAAACCAATAATGCAAAATTATATAATTAAAAAACAGATTTTCTAAATAATAATATGATAAAAACAAATTATGAGAAAATAATATTTATAAATTATTAAAAAAAAAAATTTTCTTTTTTTTATAAATAAATAGAGGAAATTTTTCCAAAAAAAAAAAAAAACTTTTAATATGTTATAGAACACATAATATATTTTTATTAATAAAATAAACTAAATACTTCTGTTAAAAAAAAAATCCTAATATAAATTACAATTTGATAAACAATCTAAGTAAACAAAATAAAATTGAATTACAATTACATATTTTTTAACACTCTATTTATATTAAACAACTTTTATTTTTTTTTTTTATAAATTATTATAAGGTGAGATAAAGTAGTGTTTAATGTTTCAGTTATTAAATTATATTAAAATAACATTATCAATAGATTCATATTGCTACAAATTTACACATAATAATATTTGTTATTAAAAATGGATACAAAAATTATTTTTAAAAATGAAATAATTATAAAAATAAATTATTATTTTATAAGAATATTTATAATAAAGGTAAATAAAGTATAAAGATTATAATATTAATAAAGATTTAATAACATATTAAGGTAACTTAATAAATTTAATATTTATTAAACCTATGTTAAAAACTTTAAATATATATATTCTAAGTTATTTAATAAAATTAATATTAAAGAAATTAAATATTATATATTTTAAAATTCTTTTACATAATGTTTATTAGTATAATTTAATAATAAATCTTTATATTTAACTTTTGATTAAAATGCAATTTTTTTTTTCCTAGAAATATTTAAATTTTTAAACTTTAAATATGCATTTAATGTTATTGTTCTTAAACAAAGAAAAGAAAAATATTTTAAAAATTAATTGACAATACCAAGTAATGTAAAATTGCTTTTAAAATTTGTCGTTTAAATAATCTATAAATTATGTATTGAATCCTATAAATGTAAGGACATCTGCTACAATTTAAATTATTTTAAGGTCGTTCCAACTTTTTGTCAGCTTTTATAATACACAATCATTTTAAAAAAAAAATGTTTTTCTTTACACAGAAATTTTTATCTAATAATTATTTTCAAATTCTATTTGTTAAAAAAATATTTTTATAATAATTTGTTTAGATACATTAAATAATGTATTTTTAAAAAAATATTGATACAAAGATAAATAATTAAGTACACTTTTAATATTATAGTTTTTATATAAAAAAAAATTTGTTATAATTAATATATCAGGTTTACTTATAATAATAAAATCTTATTAAATTTTTTTATATAAATGTAGTATAATCTATTGATTGAATAAATAAAATAATAAAAAAAAAACTTTAATATTGTAATTTTATAATGATATCATTATAATAATAAGTCATAGTAAAAATTAAAATATTCATTATGTAAATAAATATTAAAAAAAACAACTTTATCAAAAAATATATATCGTGATACTTAAGCACAAAATATTTACAATTATATATGATAAATTAAAATACTAAAATGAAAGGGCAAACTTAAGTAATAAGAAAGTTATTTGTTTTAAAAAATTTTTTTACTGCATATTGGCAGGTTAAATAATATTTTAATTACTTATTTTCAATTGAAATAAATTCAATAATGCAGTAAAGAGTTCTTAATCAACATTCATAGTTATAGACAACGGTTGCTAAGTTATTTTATTTATTAACTCAAAATATTATTGTACGGCTTTTAATTATAACTCACAATAAATTAAAAAAATATTAACAATATTTAATATTATTTTTAAACAATATTTGTTCAAAAATCATAATAGAAAATTGTAATAAAAATACCTGATTAATTATTTTTTTTATATTAAAAAAAAAAAAAAATTCCTTGGCAATGACAAATGACATGTGATAACTTCTCTTAATTGTTTAAAAATTAATTTATATATATAATAAGTAAATTAAATTTAAATATAAAATAATTTTCACTAATATATAAACTTTAAAAAATATAATTTATAACATTTTTTATAAACAATTGATTGTATTACAAAGTAGAACGTGTATAAAAATGTCTTGAGAATAACTCTTATATAAAATATTAATATAAAATATTTATAATCTTTATATTGTTTCAATAATTATACAAATATATGCATATATTTTAAAAAAAAAAAAATAATATTTTTTTATCTATTAATATGTCAGGGATTATGTCATAGATGTTATTATAAATAATAGTATATTTAAATAATATTAGATAATAAATTATATATATATATAATGTAATAAAAATAAAATAATATCTTAAAAATTTGCATTTTAAAATTAAATAAAATAATTATTTTTATTTTTAATTAGTCATTTTTTATGGATTTAGAAATAATTATTTTTACAGTTGAGTTAACGATTCAACAATTGCCATTTGATGATATTGAGCTTAATCAACATCTTTTTGTTACAGGTGTAGCAGAGTATTTTATTAATCATTTAAAAATTGGTGATAAACTTATTCAAATTAATGATGAGTATGTTTCAACAATAGATATTTTTGAAGAAATTATGGAAGATTTATTATGTAAACAGGTAACATGTCATTTTGAAAGAATTGTTTGTAAAAATAATGATTTAATACCAATATATGAAATTGAAAGTAAATCATTACAGTTTGTAGATATGAAAGAAGGGTATATTTATTTTGGTTTTCGTTTAACAATTACTAATGAAAATGAATGTATGGGTTTCTATCTAAAACATTATCAATCTAAAGTATTAATAACAAAATTAACTCCAAATTTTAAATTATCTAGATGTTTATCTGTAGGTGATCATATTATTGCGGTTAATGAACTTCGTGTTAGTAATAAACATATATGTCATGATAAGTTAATTAAAATGTTAAGACAATATAATTGCGCAATTTTGATTATAGAACGGCCAATATCAAATGAAGCTAAGAAATGGACATATAAAGCATTAAATTCTAGGTTAGATAATCCAGCATCTGTAAAAATGAAAGCTGATGTTAGAGATATTGCAATGAAAATAAAAAATGAAATGATACTTTGTGATAGTGGATATGAAAAAACTGTGAAGTCAATTTTAATAAAAAATCCACCTACTGAATATCCTAGTGGTGATGATACTCCTACAGTAACATTTGAAAAAGAAACTACAGAATTTAATATTGGTACTGATGTCTCAGCATCTAAAAAATTAAAGAAAGTTAAAAAACCAACAAAAGCACGAATCCTTGAAAATAAGAAACCAAAGAAGAAAAAAAGGAAATTTTGCTGATTAAAATATAGTAAAAATTTTATATTTCTAGATAAATAAAACTAACATTATATTTATATATCAAACGAACAAATATTTTTAATAAAATATTTTCGTAAATAACAATTTTTTTTAATAATAAATTATTTATTTAGGTAAAAGATATAAAAAAAGTACTACAAATATTATAAAATATTTGTTTAAGGTGTATATTAGAAAAATCAATTTACAATAAAGTCCTTATAAAAATGAATCAAAATAAAAATTTAAAAATTTGATTATTAAAAATCAGTAACTTAAAATATTTAGCATGACTTTATTAAACTTTATATAAAATCAAATTTTTTTGTTCTTGTTAAATTTATTTAGAATTGAACTAAATAAAATATTTAAAAATTATATTGTAGATTATTTATCACAAGAAATTTAAAGTCTTTCATGGAAGTTTTCTCTTTTGAACTACTTTATAAAAATTACTCCACCAACGTATATTTATTTTTTTAAAAAAATTCTTGTAGTTTCTAAAATAAGATTTAATTTTCTACTATTCCAAATACAAAACATTTTCTAGCTTTTTATTTTTTTTGAATTTTAATATTCACTTTTAAAATGAAGATTCTTTTTTGAATCTTTAGTTCAATATACTACAAAATTTTTTCTATGATCTATTAAATGCAAATTGCTAGTATCGTCATTTTCAAAAAAATTATTAATTTATTTCTCTTATAAATTACTTTTCTTAAAATTTTTTTAAAAAATTAGTTTTTTTTTATAAATAATTTTTACAAGTTATCAAGATTCTGATTGCAAAAAGATTTCATATTTTGCAATTTCAAAGATTTTAAATTTAATTTTTTTCTTTTTTTAGATAAATTATTTATATCATTCTACATTAAGTATAATTTTAATGATTATGTTTATCATTATTTAAAAAAGATATTTTTCAAGATTCTTTAGAATTACATATCATTATTGTAAAAAACCCATTTTTAACAATTTTTTTTTATTCATTCAAAAATTATTTTTCCTTAAAAGAAAATAAATTAAAAAACAAACAGAAATTTATCTATAAAAATTAAAAGTTCATCACAAATACAATTAGCCAAAATCTGAATAAATAATTAAAAAAAATGACATTTAAATTGTGGAAATAATTATAAAAAAAAAAAATTATTCTACCAAAATTAAAATAGTACAGAAATTTTTTTTTATTTTGTACTATATATACAATTTTTGGTTCAGTAGGAAATATTTCATGAACCACCCTGTATATTAATATAATATCAGCGTATAGCACCGCGTTTTGGAAAGATATTTAGTCGAAGGATAGAAATGATCTGTTAAAGCAAACCGGCATCGTAAAATGAATATGAAAATATTTTATGAACTAGATTCTTTTTTGAATAATGTGTTGAATTTTGATAGCTGAACCCATTCGAACGTCAAATTGTTTCATAATTTGACTGATGTCTAATTTTAATAATTCATTCATATTAATATTTTCAACCTTCTCCCTAATATCTAATGATGCTTCGGCAATAATAAGAGATGCAAATTCTTGTGGTGTCATATCTTGTACTTTTTTATCTCCTAAATCTGTTTGCATTGGTGTACTAAAACGTGAATTATTACCAACAGATTCTTGGCTATTGTCATCACTTGGAGAAACTGATGGAGATGATGATGGTTCAGGAGTTGTATCGGCAGTCTTTGATGGAGACCCATTTTCTGAAGTTTTACCGGCTACTCTTCCACTTCGTCGTAATTTTGTAGAACATACATCGACAGTTGTTGCACGTTTCCTCGTAACACCATTTGATCTTGGTGGAACCATTTTTCCTTCACTTGGTTCACGAGAATCATATGAAGAATTTCTTTCATCTGTAGTATTTTTTGATGAAGATGTACACCTATCATCTAATTTTGTTTTTTTATTATCATTCTCACCACTAGTAGAACGTTTTTCTATTCTATTATAATTCCTTTTTGCACTTTTTTTGCCTCTTGTTGAATTTGCTGGCCCAGCAAGAGATTCAGATGCAGATAATGTTACAAAATTATTAACATACAATTTAAACCATGGTTCAACTTTATCACATTCACATGAACATGGTTCATCAAGTTTTGTTAATGAAATTAAATTTGGGCAAGCTTGTAATTTATACATAAGTTTTCTTAAATAAAGAGGAAATTCTTCAGATGTAAATGGTGCTTCACATATATATGTTTGTCCTTTAGAATTATATTGAATAGTATCATCTTCCTGAGTACTATTAACAGGTTTCTTCATTATGATTCCAGAATTTTTATCATTACCTGAAATTATATTGGAGACACGAACTCTAGAATTAGAATCAGCACATTGAATGATAAGCCTATTAATATAGTAAATAACTGAAGCTAAAGGTCCACCATTATTTACAACAGGTTTAGATTTTATTGCTTTTTGTCTTAAGTATGGTCCTGGATTACAATCATGGTTAATATAAAATTTTGGAGCAATTTTTGAAATATCTTTAAAAACATCACTAAAAGTAATATTCTCTTTATCAATTTCATCTTTTTTAACATCACAATCAGAAATACTACTTTTAGTAAATTCATTACCAAAATATTTATAATTTTTTTCTAAATCAAATCTTAATTGTCTTGTATCTTCATAATCTCTATCTAATGATTTGACAAGTGTAATACCATATGTCTCAGCAGTACCAACAGGAAATATACATGGTGAACCACAATTAAATGCAAGTGGTTTCATCATATCTCTATCTTCAAGTATAAGAAAGACAACATTTTCAGCTGATCGTACAATTAAAGCTGGAACCATAACTTCTCCTTTCTCATCATAATATTCAATACGTGTAAATTCTTCTATTTTATCATAGCATTGAACTTGAGCAAATGTTTTTTTAGGAGCTGGTTCAGTGATTCCATGAAGTTTTTTAAAATTTTTTAAATCATTTCCACTATGTGAATCAAATGGTGATGTAAGTTTTAAATTGTGACGACTACAAAATCTTTTTGGGAGTAAAAATTCATTTGCATTGTCACATAAAATTGTTTTATTTTTTGAGTTATCCGCATATTTAATAATTGTTACTTTAAAAAGTTCTTCAGAAAAAACTTCAGATACATATCCCATATAAATATATTCTCTGGTATCGGGACAGATAACTTCAAGTTCATATCCACGTTCAAATTCATGAGAATTATGTTTACTTCTTAAAAATGCACATTTTGGTACTTTATTTAAAAATGTTTCTTTTCCTGGTTTATATCCACCTTTCTTAACTAATCCAGCTAAAGAAAGTTGATGATGTAGTTCTAAAGAATAATTGCGACCACTCCTTATAGGTATAAGTCTTTCAGCATCATCATTCATTTTAACAATTACAAATGGTCCATTTTTATTAGTTATTTGAACAACAGCAAAAAGATTATCTAAATCTTGATATAAAAAATAATCTTCTTCTTTTATAAATTTTTGAACTTTAACCATACATTTTGCACTTGATAATCTTTCTAATTTATTACCTTTTTCATTTATAATATAACTTTCATTATATGAATGACCACTAGAAGGATCAGAATCCTCATGATTTAAAAATATTTTTTGATCACTAGATGTTCTTCGCAACCATATATTGTCATATGACACAAGCTCAACTTTATGATTTGTAAAATTTAAAACCTGCACTGTGTTTCTAGTAACACTAAGTAGGACTGCAGGAAAAGCATCCTTTAATTTACCAGTTAAAGATGCTGACACCTTATCAGTGTAATATGGTATACTAACTTCACCAATAGGTCTATTTAAAAAATCAAGATCTTTATAAAATATTCTATCATTATTTGCTGGAAATTGACGTATATATTTTAAGCTTCTATCCTGAATTCTCATCATATATATATCGTCTAAAAATAAAAAAATATTTATAAATATATAATATATAATAATTATAAAAAAAATTTTAATCGTCATATAATATTACATTGATCATTTTAAATATCCAATGAATAGTAATTAGATAAAAGCAAAAATTATAACTATGTATAGTTGGAGAAAGTAAAAGAGATAACACGAATTTCTATTATCATATCCTTTATAGTAGGCAACCGACTTACGGCCCTAATAAATGCTCAAAACAAAACTATGTCTATGCTTAGACATTAAGACTCTATACACATTAGAACTAACATACAAATTAATACAACATATATAGTGAGTCTATAAATAATCCACATTTTGAGCCTATAAATGCAGTAATGTTTTTACATCAACCTCCAACTAATTTCAATTTTTTAAAACACAAAAAAAAAAAAAATCAGGTATCATAAAACTTATTGTATCCATAAAATATTTAACTTTCTACAAGCTGTTAACGTAACAAGTCATATAGATGCGTAAACGTTTCTTAAAGATATAATCAAATGTATCATTAGCTATAACTTGTTTAAAATTAGAGCTAACATATTATAAAACATTTCATAATAATTGATAATTTATCATCCTACATTAATTATAGAAATTAAAAACTTTTTTTTTACAATAAAATTGTACAAGTAAGATCAAATTTTAAAAATCTTATTGAAAATAAATTATTCAATAATTTTAGACAATTTTACAATAATATATATTATCAAAAAAATGACTACTTCATTGGATAATATTATTTCGACTGTAATTAATAAGAGACAAATCATAAACATAAATTAAATAATTATATTACAATATTATAAAAATGAATGATCTAAAAAATAAAAAATTTTGAATAAGTAAATGTGTAAAAAAAAAAAAAAATAAAATAAATTAATTTTAATATCAGATATTAAAAATTCTCTTTTCTATCTTGTATTAAACTTGGATTTCAATATTCTTAAATCGATAGCGCCAATTGAAATTATTAAAGAATGCATATGTAGCCAATACTAAAAAAAAAAATAAGAAGCCAATAACTGCATGGTTACAATAAAATATATATTATTTTTAAATATTCAAGTAAATATACAATTTATTTATTATATTACAAATTAAAAGATGATCTAAAGTTGGCATAATTTATTGAAGTAGTATTAGAAAGTTTTTAAAATAAATATCTTTAATATTTTATGATAAAAATTATAAATTGTAACCTCATGCGCGAGTAATGAGTGAATACTATGTATGTAAGAAAAGTGATTAGCATAAAGGAGTCACAGTTATTCAGATGATACAGGTCACACCTATTACACTGACATCTCTGATGCCCAATGTATGTCAAAAATATGGTCATTTAAAAAAATAATATTAAAGAATGATTAAAATTAAAAATTGAAAATACTCAAATATGATAAAAAAAAATATATATTTTTTTTATTTTTGATGAACAATTTTAATTAAAACAAAAAATATTTAATAAAAAAAAAAAAACTTACTGTTAATATTCAAGTTTAGAGATGACGTATTTGAAGAATCCTGTCGATCCATTGATAATTTTAAGATTATATTAAAAATAATCTAAAAAAAATACTATCAGTAAAGATACCTACTCTGGAATATATAAATATCAAGACACACGAAAATACAATTGAGGCTGCCTTGTTTTCAATAGACAAACAGCAACTTGTCATACAGAAAGTCGGCTGTCTGTCTATACAACTGAATCGAAACATATAACTAATTTTTAATTTTTAAGAATAAAATTATTTATTAATTTTTTTTTATAGATCCATAGAAAACTCTTCGAACTACGGATCTATTAAAATTTAAATAAAAAATATTAAAAATTAAACAAGAACAAGAACTTCAAAGTCTATACGGATCTCTATGAATGTATCAGTCTCAATGAGGGGCACGGTTGGAAGCGAGTGTCCAACTTATTCGTTTCAGGAACGTCTCGTAGGAGGGGGATTCTAAAGAAGGGATGGACTATTTTGTATGGATGCAGAGAGTAATAACTTTTTTTTAGATTATAAAGGACCTCAACCTGTTAATAATAAACTTATTTTATTTAAATGGCATGATAAAAAAAATTAATATTAATTAAATTTTTAAATATAAAAAAAAATTTATGTTTAATATTTAAGAAAATAAAATGGCAAAAGTGATTTTTAAATTGACAGTAAACTTATAAAATATTAAACAACAATTTCTCACAATAAATAATCAATTAGTTTTATTAAAACTATATTCAATATTTATTGTAATATATATAAAATTCAAGATATATATTATTTTTAATTTTTAATTTATTATTAAAGATGTTAAAAAATAAACCAAAAAAAAACTATATTTTAATATTATTTTATTTTAATTATATTTGATAATTAAAGATATAGAATGATTCATTAAATTGCTTATAAAATGAAATATCATGTTATAATATTATTAAATACAAAATATATGACTTTATAATTAATTATAGTAAACAATAATAAATTTATATGTATTTAATTTAATCATAAAAGTGCACAAATGATACTTACTAGAAATAGTTTTTTTTTATATTAATATACGATTTATAATAAATGTTGAAAAATATTTTATTTTATATAATTTGCAATATAAATGTTTTAAAAAATTATATAATTATTAATGTATTTGTAACAACAAGAAATTTAAATTTATGATCAAGATTATTATTTTAGAAATTAAATAAATTTTTATATAATAAATTGTTATATTAAATTTTTATATACACGTATAGTTTGAATTGTATTATAAAAATTTTATATAAATGATCTAATCATTAAAAGAATTCTATTCTAAACTATGTTGGTATTGTATAAATTAATATGTATGTCTATGTGGAATGCATGAAAATGATGAAAACAAACAATAAAATTTACTAAGATAATAATAAATATATTTGGCATTTTAATATTACTTTAAATAATTTAAAGTAACATTAAATAATATTATTATTTTTTTAAAAAAAAAAAAGTTATACTTTTTATATATTAAAAATTTATAAATATTAATTTTAAAATATCTAACAAAACAAAATATCATTCCAACTTTAATGATTACTATGCTAAGTAAACAGTTTTGCTATTGTTTTCTACAATAGAAATAACATTTAGTTAAAATAAATTATAAATTTATATTATAAACTATTTTAATTAACTTGAAAATTTCTTAAGAAAAAAAAAGTTATTATGGTAAAATAAAATTTAAATAAAATAAAAAATAAAAAAAAAATGGCTTATTTACATGAGAATAAAAATTTTTTTTTTTTTATAATTTTATTATTACTAAAAATTTATTAAAACAATAGTGATAGATATCTATTAATAAATTTACTATATTATGTACATATATGATAAAAATATATTCTAATTCATTAAATGTTTAGTTTGAAAATCAAATTTATTTCCATTAAATAATTTATTAAGTTTAAATATTTTGGAACATTAAGAAAGTTATCCAATTTATTAAAATAGTCAAAAAAAAGTATATAATAATTTTTTTTATAAATTTTTTGAATATACTAATAAATTAATATTTATTTAAAAAAAGATAAAAAAATATCTATATTTTTATTAAATTTATTTACAATTTTCTTTGTTTATTATATAAATCGTTTTCATAATATTATATAAAATGGAACTTCAATTAAATCAATGTCATTATCTATGTCCTATTCATGTAATATTTAAAAGATTTTATTTAAAATAAAATTTTACATTTGGTACATCAATTCTAGAAAATTTGTAAAATCATTAATTAAATTTCATATGGTATTGAAAAATATTATAAAAAATTTTTTTGTGGAAAAAAATGATCTTCAATTCTTCTAGTAAAAAAAAAATATAAAACATTTGTATATTGCATGTATAAGAAATATTTTATAGATTAAAATATATTTTTTTAACAATAATAATATTATTTTAATAATTAGAAATAAATTTTTTTAAAAAAATAATTTTTAAAATTTTAAATAATATTATAAGACATAGAAATAACTATTAATAATAATAATATCATTTAATAATTAGTGCTCAAAATATCTTTTTTAAATAAGAAGTATAAATATAAAATATATTATGATAACATCTATATATATATTCTTTTTAAATTATTTAATCCATAATTTTATTTAATAAAATCACTCCCTAATAGGCATATTATATTTGTTTTATTTTATCTAAGTTATATAAATTATACTATAATAAAAAAAAATGGATAAAATATTATATATATATAAAATTTTTTAAAATAATTATCATCAAGAAAGTTAATCATCATATATATTATATCTATAAAAAAAATCCAATTATAGTTAATTAAGTAAATTTAATTGATCTTAAACTTTGATTTTCAACAAAACAATTAATATACTTAAATTTGTAAAATTGTAATAAAAATATATTTAGTTATACCTAAATATAATAATAAATTACTGTTTGATTAACATAATATTATTAGTTAATTACCATTTTTAATGATCATTTTTTTTTCCTAATAATATATTAAATAATTTTGTTGAAATTTTTGTTACATGAAAAAAAAAAATAATAACGATATACAATAGTCAATATGAGACGATCTAAAATACTTCTTATCAATTTTCATCATTACATATATTGAAGAAAATAAATACAAAATTTTAAAATATTTTATACATAATTTACATAAATTTACATAAATAATTAAAATCTTATTTATATTCAAAAGATTTCTTTTGTCAAAAATAAAAATAGTACCATTTTTATTTTTATAATAAATATTTAAAAAAGAATTTTTGTAATATAATTGTATTTTTTTAAATAAATGGAAATAAATATAAATAGTAATAAGATAAAATTAATTAATTATTAAATATTTAAATATATATATAAATTTAAAAAGTTTTATTTCCCTTATATATGTATATATAATATAATTGTTAGAAAAGATATAATATAATGTTTGTTACATTTTTTAAATTTATAACTAATTTAAGAACTTCATCATGTCAATAACTTTATAATATATAATTTGCAAAATATTTGGAATTACATTATATTTTATCTATTATATCGTTGCACTTATCTTTGTGTTATTATAATTAAATATTAGTTATATGAAAAAAAAAGTATTAGAAAAAGTATTAAAATTTGTAGAAGATAATAAAGAAAATTGAACATTAATTTTTTTAAATGTTAAGAAAAATTTATTGTTATTGAAAAAGATTTTTGAATATTTGTTATTAAATAGTTTGTAAAATTGAATGTAAACTTATTGTCATAAAAAATAATGTAAAAAAAAATTATAAAATGCTTTTAATAAATGTTTATATTTATAATAATATAAAATGAATATTTAGATTTAAAACAATATAAGTTTATTATTTATGGATAAATAATTTATTATTATTATTATTATTATTATATTGTCAAGTATAATAATAATAATAATTTATATGTTACAAACAATTCTTACTTCTTTAATAAATAAATATTGTATTTAATAAGCAAGACCATTATTTTGACAAATAATATTTTTATCTATAATCATTAAAATATTATCATAATGAAAAAGATATATATTCATATAAAATTATATTAACAATAATAAGTCATTATTTATCATCATTTACCTTTAATCATAAACATAATAACAAAAAAATTTTATGTAATATATAAATTTTTTTAAGTTATAAAGATTGTCAAAGATTTCAAATAACAATATATAATATTAACTTTTATTAATAAAATTATAATTTTGATTAAAAATTATTTAGATATTGGTTGATATATTACGTGTAGTTTTATTTAAACTTTTTATTACATATACGATCTATTGGGGAAAAAAAAAGCTATTTATAAATTTTATTTTTATTCAAATTATTCAAATTTAGATAGAAATTCAATTTTCTATCTAACAAATATATATTTTTTTTTCCAAAAGAAATCTTATTGTAGAAACCTAATTTTTTTTAATCAAACTTTGTTTATATTAAAAATATATAATTAATATAATCATTAGATTTAATGATTTTACACAAAAAGAAACAAGGTTTAAGTTTAATCATTGATTTCATAAATAATAAAACTGAAGATAAAATTGTAAAAATTGGGTATTTTTAAGTAAAGTTACATTTTTGAAAAAATTAAAATTTCATAATTTTAAGGTACACATTATTTAAAAAAAAAGAAATTAATCTATTAATAAATTTTAAAAAATTTATTATAAATAAAATATAATTTAAAAAAATATAATAATATCTTTTAGTATGAACATGTCTACGCGTGCTTATATAATATTTCTTTTAAAAATTATTAGTAGACTTTATGGTTTTTAAATTTATAAAGTATAAAAAATGTTATTTATTATTAAAACAGCTTAATTTATATTGATATAATGATTAATAAAACAATGTTAATAAAAGTTTAATTTTAAAAAAAATCTATTTTCTCAATAATAAATATAATGCTTTCAAACAGATTTAAAATAATTTTATATTAAAATCAGAGCAATGAAGTAAAAAAAGCAGTAATAGAAAGTATTTGTAATCAATAACACTTATTATATCTCCTTAGTTGATTGTGCAAGTTTATTTTTTTTTTATAATTTAAAAAAAAAAATACTAGGCTAAATAGTATATAAAAAAATTATTAAAATTTTTATAATATAAAAAAAATTATTAAAAAAATAATAATAAAGTTGTTAAAAAGCAATTATATAAATCAAAATATTTTGTTTAGTGCACATATTATTTCTGAGAGCATTTTTATACTTTAGTTATATGAAATTTAAAAAATACTGTATTATTTTATAAACAAAAAATAAATATTAAAAATGAAACTTTTTTTTTAAAGTACATATATTTGGAAATTTATGAATCATATTAAATTATTAAAAAAAAGAAAAATAAAAATTTGTTTACTATACATTAGTTGTTCACATTATTATAGTTTTTTTTTTCCTCTAAACAACGAAAAATATACTAATAATAAATAAAAAAGTAATACAAAACTTATATTTTTATGTTTTATTTAGATTAAGATATCAATTTAAATTATAATTATTATTTTATATTCATTGAATTTATAATAAAATTCATATAAATCTCATTTTTTACAATAGAATTTTTGACAAATTTATTTTATTTTAAAAAAAAAAAATTCACCTTGTGCAAATTAGCATATAATTTTTTAAAATATTTTGTTTAACTTTGATAAATGATAGTACTTTTCCAGATTTTAATTGATAAATGATAAATGTAAATTTCTTTATACTATTAAATAACCATTTATTTTATTTTTTTTGAAACACTGGTTACCAATAAATATATAAAAAACATTTGAATTATTTAAAAAATATTATTAAAGTTTCTTTTTTTTTCATATTCATTCTGAGTGACTACTATACTAGATTTTTTTAAAACAAAAAATAAATTTTTGTTTGTTAAAAATTAAAAAATAATAAAATTATATTAAATTACTGTCAAATTTTTTAATTAAAAAACAAATTATCATTTTATAAAATAATTTAATATAAATACAAAGTAACTTTATTTTATTTAGCTAACACCTAATAGTATATTTAATTGATTAATAGTAGCATATGAGGAAAATTACATTATTTTACTAATTTTTTTTTTGGTAAATATTTATTATTTAAAATATACTCAAAAAAAAATGTATTATATAATATTTATATTATGGAAAAAATATATAAGATTAATATGTATGACCTCGTTATTAGCAAATTATAAAAATTTATAAATACTTACTACTGATACAATATATAAACATTAATTTTTAAAAGCCCTTTGAACGATATTTTATTTTATTAAATATCATTATATTGAAATACCGTGACCTTCAGAATGTCTCATTAATTTTTTATAATATTGAAATAACGGATCAACACATATTTTATTTAAAAATAATAAAAGAAAAAATTTTAAAAAATAAAATGAATTACTTTTTTTTTTTAAAAAGAAAATTTTTATATTAATAAAAATTATATTCATCTTAATTAAATCATCATAAATAATATTAAGATAATTATAAAAAAAAAATTTCAATTGTTTTAAATATAAAGAAAATTTTAAAAGTTATCAAGGTCAATTATTTATAATATAATGTTTGAAAATCTTTTGTAATTGATATATATATGATACAATAAATATCTTTCATAACTGTGGTCATTTAGATGAGACATTTTGGACAAGATTTTTGTTATCACGATTTATTACTACTAATATCAACATAAATACCTATCCATACATATCTTTAATATATAGAAACATCAATTTTTGATATCATACTTTATTTATTCTATATATAATAATATATGGGTGTTATCATTCAAGTAACAATTGACGGAATACTGTTTAGTTGACTTAGTGACCCAGATTTTGTTATTACAGTTCACTCTAGGGCAAAAATTTTTAGCGGTTGATTGTAAAGAGGAGAAGACAGTAGGAGTTTTATTTCAGGTAACTAGTTAAATTATTCTCTAAATATAATACTATATTACATTATTAAAAATTAAATATTTTAAAATGCATCCTCTAGAAAATTTCTTAAAATTTTGTATATTTTTTTTACTTATTATTCCTATTATTGTCCAAACTAATAATAAATGTGGCCTACTACTACCACTTGAATGTAATTGTAATACAGTTAAAAAACAAAATACAATTTATTGTAAAAATATTAAAAATATTAAGGATGTTTTTAATGAATTTAATATTGAAGAAAAAATTTCAAAATTATATATTGATGGATGTGATGAGATAAAAGAAGATAATATAACATTACCAAAGACAAGAGTAGAACTAATAAATATTATTAATTGTCCTATAAAAACTATTTCTAATAATTTCTTTGATAATATTGATAAACAATATTTAAAAGAATTCTCTTGTGTAAATTGTCAATTATCTCTAATACCCAATTTTCCATTAATGATAAATTTAAGAAATTTAAATTTAAATTCAAATAATATTTCTATATCTCAAAATGAAAAGTCTTATTTTAATCAATTATCTGGTTTAGAAAAAATTGATTTATCAAATAATGTCATAACATCAATACCAAATAATATGTTTAATGTTCCAAAAAAAAATTTAAGATATTTAGATTTATCAAAAAATAAACTAAATCAAGTACCATCACAAGAAATTAGAAATTCTTTAAATTTAACATATTTGTCATTGGCTAATAATAATATATCAGAAGTTTATCAATTTCAATTTATGAATCTTCCATCTCTTAAATCATTAATACTTCATTCAAATAATCTCAAAAAAATATCAACAATGGCTTTTATGAATGTTCCAAATTTGCAAATATTAGATATTCATAGTAATAAATTGAGTAGTATTGAGACTACTCATTTACAAACTTTTGACAAATTGCAATCATTAAATTTATCTTCAAATAATTTTTTACATTCTCCAACATTTAAAGAATTCCGCAATTTAGAACAAATTGATTTATCTCATAATTTTTTAACGGGACTGGAAACCTTGACCTTTACAGAAAATCCCAAATTGACTATGTTAAATTTCAATTATAATAATATTAATAATATTGAGAGAAATAGTTTTAATGAATTAAATGAATTAAAAATTTTGTTATTAGCACATAACAATATTTCATTAATTGAGAAAGGTATGTTTACGGGAATTAAAAATTTACAAAATTTAATATTACACAATAATTCAATTAATATAATTCAAAAAAAATCATTTGATTCATTGGAAAAATTGACAAAATTAGATTTATCATATAATAATATAGAAGAATTGGATATTGGTATTTTTAATAAGCAACAAAATTTATTTATCCTTGATTTATCAAATAATAAATTATCACTTATAAAAGAAGATACATTTATTTATCCTATTTCTGGAATTTTATTACACAATAATTTATTAAATTGTGAAAAAAGTAAAATAAATTGGCTATTAAAATATTTTATAATTAATAGAGTACGAATATTTTTTCCTAATCAACCTGATATTACATGTAATGAACCAAATGATATGCATGGAATTAGATTAAAAGATTTATTGATGAATAGTGCAAATGAAACATTTTCAAAGGAGATGGAGGCAAAAGAAAATGTTAAAAATAGTTTAGAAAGTGAATTAAGTAAAATTCCTTTTTTAAGTAAATTATCACAGGCACTTGGACCTAATTTTAAATTAAATCAAGGTCAACAAATATTTTCACATTCAATGTTACCTCAAAATACAAATAATCCTATTAATCAAAATGCAATTAGTAATTCTAATATTGATAAAAAATATAGTAGAAATGAGATATTAGCTGAGAAGGCAGAAGAAATATTAAAAACTATTTCTAATCCTATTATTATTGTTCCTGGTCTTGGACCAATTGATATTTCTAAATTGGATAAAAATTTAATTTTACATGTACTTAATGGTGGACAAATTCCTGGAATACCTAAAGAATCACTAGATGTAGTCCTTGATCAACTTTCACAATATATTTCTCCTGATTCACAAAATGTCAATTCAAATAATCAATTGTATGATACTAGAAAATTATCAACACAAAAGATAGGTGATGCCGATAGAGTTAAGACAATCATAACATCTGCAAGTGATGAGAAAGCTTTAAAAATGAATTCAAATATGATGCAGTTAATGGGATTATTACCTCAAGGATATAATATCTCAAAAATACCAGGAGAAGTTATTGAGTCTTTCCTACAAGGAGAAGTTCCGGATTTAAACTTGTTACCATCAGATTTGAAAGAATACTTCAAAGAAAATACTGATCGTTTAATAAAAGTTTTTGATAAAATGGATGTTAAAATAGATGAAGTAATTAAAAAATTACCAATATTTGAAAGAAGTGAAAATATAAATAGTGTAACATTTTCACCATATGATTTGAATAAAATTCAATTTGATTTAATTGAAGAGATTGAAAAACATCATTTACAAAAAAACAATAGTAATTTTAAACAATTTGGATTTATAGCGTTAGGTGGTTTAAGTACTTTAACTGTAATTGTATTGGTAATAATTGTTATCCGGATGAAGATAAGGCATAATGAGGATAATAGTGTTTTAGTATTCGATTCAAAACAACACATTTCATCTTCACCCAATTCAATAGAAAATAGAGAAATCAATGAAGATATAATGAAAAATTTTAATAGAGGAATAATAAGTGCAAGGGATTTTGAAAAACAATTAGGACATTATTAAACGGGATTTAATATCAATCAATATATATACTTCTTCTTATCTAAACTTAACATAATTTCTCTACTTTATTACGTGTAAAAAAAAATATTCTTTTTAACATTGTATATAAATATTTTTAATAGTTTTATAATAAAAATATAAAATAATAATAATGATATAAAGTTTATAAATAATTAAACTATAATATACATATATATTTGTAGCATAAATTAGTTAATTTATATTATTTAACAATTTCCTTTATTAAGAAGTTCTCTTAAATTATCTTGTAATTTAGAATCTTTCCAAAAATGATCTTCATCATTATGCATACAATATTTATCAGATGAATGAAAACCGCTAGGACAATTTTCAACACATCTTCCATATAATAAAAATCCATTTTTACAAAGACATTGTGGAACATTTTTATCTGTTTTTTGTTCACAATATGTATTAGGACATCTAGCCTGACACTCCATGTCACTATTACATCCATACTCACCAGGCCATAATTTTGTCCTACATTTTCCATTTATACATTTTTCATTTGGTAAACATGTTGAATCTGGATCAAAATCAACACCAGTTATTGTTGGATCATCAATACAACTTCTTAATTCAATAACATTAAACCATAATGGTGTATCAGTTACATTTCCAACTGGTGTAAATAATGGTCTTCTTCTTGTTGTTGATAAAACAAATTTACAAGGATTACCATATTGATCACATCCATTTCTAGCTTGATTAACTACAATAGCTGGTTGTTGTATACATGATGCACCATTAGATATGGCTCCTTTAGTACATATACATGTATTTTGAAGACAACGTGAATTTGAATTTGTAAAACCATTACATTGTGTACTCATTTGACATGATGTACCAGGAACTTGATTAAATGTAGCAGAAACTTGTGTACAACATGTTCCTTGATTACATGTACTACCTTGAGGACATCCATTATTTGCAGAACATTGACATATTGCATTCATTCTTAATGGACATATTGGTTCTACTGATAATCTACAACAACCACCTAATGATGTACATCCAAAACCAGGAGGACAATCACTACCTCTATCACATCGTGATGTTGATCTACCACCATTAGGACATAATGGTAATGGTTCTGGACAACAACCTTGTCTTTCACAATAAAAATTTAATGGACATGAATTACCAATACCACAAAATTGTGCTGGAATCATTCCTGTTGTTGAACATACAGGAATATCACAACATACACCATTTTCACATAATTTATTTGGTGGACAACTACCCATTTGACATCTTTCTGATGCAGCTTTTCCATTACTACATGTAGGTAATGCACAACAACCTGAATTTACACATTCCATACCAATTCCACATTGAAAAGATGCTGTACATAATGAAACAGCTTGAATACCATTAGGGCACAATGGTAACATACAACATCCTCCATTAATACATGCTTGTCCTAATGGACAAGATTTTCCTCCTACTTGTGATCCACATCTACATGAGGCAAAATTTCCACTAGGACATTGTGGCATTGGACAACATCCATTATTTACACAATCAGAACCAATTCCACAATCTCTATTTTGTGTACACATAGTATTTGCAAGTTCACCACTTGGACATTTTGGTAATGGACAACATAATCCTTCTAAACATGTTAAACCTGTTCCACATGGTCCATTACATCTTGATATAGCTTGTATACCATTTGGACAAAATGGAACTGGACAACAACCACCATTACTACACTCAAAACCAGGACCACATTGATTTGACATTGTACATGGAACTGTTGATGCTTGACCATTTGAACAAATAGGTAATTTTATTACTTCAACTGATTGGCAACATGTTGATTGATGACAAGTACCACCATTATTACAACTTCCAGAATTACAAAATCCTTGTGGTTGTTGTCCTATAGGACATGTTGATAACTGACAACATGCTCCTTTAAAACAACTTTGTCCTTGTGAACATAAATTATTTGAATTACATGGTCCAACAGCTGGTTTACCATTAGGACATAACATAATTACAGTAAATTTTTTATCTTCTAATTGTGGACAGCAGCCATTAACTTTTTCATTACAAACAGTACCTGATGGGCAACCATTTCCATTGGTACATGTACCAATTGGAACAATACTTGAACCAGGACAAACTTTAACACTTATTGAAACTAAATTACCTGTTGATTCAAATGGAACTGTTGGACAACAACCAATTCCATCTTGACATTCATAATTATTTGGACAAGAATTTAATTGACATGGTCCAATTGGTTTTGCTCCAGTTCCAATACATAATGATTGTTGGAAGAATGGAGCATTTTGAAACATTTGCATAGATGGATCTATTTGTTGTTGTTGGCAACAAATACTTGAAATACAAATACTGATACCGGGACATGTTCCACTGGATCCTGAACAAGGACAAATAGGTGATCCAGTATTTTTTCCACATTCATTACTATTATCAACCTCTTCAGCAACACAAATTTGTTGAGTAAATTCAAAAATAGTACCTGGTGCACATGGCATTCGAATCCATTCACCACAATATTCACCTGGATTTGTTATAGAACATTGTAAAAAATGATTTCTACTATATGGATCACTTTGTAAGGTAGCTGTTAACCAATTACATTCACCACCTTCAATAGGATTTGCATTAGAAGCCTGACATTCAACATTTTCATCCATAGAAGGTTGCCTATGTACCTTTCTTCTTTCTATACATTTTTGTTGTGGTTCATCAAAATAAAAATTTTTAGAACATTTTTTTAATGTCCATATTCCTAAATATTTTCCCTTTATTCTATATTGTTCATTTTCATTATCAGATAATGGAACACATTCAAAATATGAGGATGAATTTCTTGATGATCTGGAATGTTCTACTGTCATACAGACTCGTCCATCTATCAAATCTAAACTTAGACTATCATCACCCTTTATTGAATATAACAAAAATAATAATAATAATAATCTAGTACCTAAATAATTTAAAAATATTAAAATATTAAAACAAAAAATCATACCAATATTTTTTAGTTTAAAATAGTTAGTAGCAACCATATTTATTATATAATATATATAGATAACTTTTTCGTATTATTAAAAATAAAAATAATGTACATATAAAACTAACTTTCTATTTTTCAATTAATCCAATTTAAGCATAAACCTAGTCCTAGGCGGTTCTCCTTATTCTTCAAAACATGCTTTAACTTCTATCTGTAACCGGACTTAAACAAACTATGACTCAGTTTATCATACATCTTCAGCTTTTAACTTTTTATATGAAATCAAAGTATTCAGGTATGCTCAAAATAAAAAGTTATTCACCCCGTGGTCAGTGATGGTAGAAAACTTATTTGTTTATTTAACAATTTCAATGAAGAAAGAAAAAAGTATTGTAATGATTCTTTTAAGTTGATTAAGTAATCAGACAAAAGTCATGTAAGACTAGTATAAAGTAAATGATATGTAGAACAAGATAGTATTTTGAAACATTTGTTGATAAAATGATTATCTATATATTTTTTTTTATAATTACTATTAGGAATTATAAATTAAAAGAAATAATCATTGTATTTTGTTTTTATGATTTGGTGAAATCACTAACAAGAATATGATAAATTTTCTTGATTTATTACTTCAAAATATTTACAATAGTATATAAAAAAAATAGTTATTAAAAAAAAACATTTTTATTTTTTTTGGATTTTCATATATATTTAAAATATTTATACTTATGACATTTTTTGTTAATAATTTTGAATTTTTAATAATTGTTTTATTTTCAAATTATTAATCATACTCCTGTAGTTATTTTATTTTTGTGCTAAAAAATAATAAGAAAAAAAAACAAAGTTAAGTAAACTAGTTTTTGTTTTTATACTAATTCACACTAACTAAAATATTTCTTTTATTTATTATTTAACAATTATCAAGAAATTAATATTTTTTTTTCCATAACAATATGTTTTTTTTTTACATATGAGTAAGAGGAACTTTAGAAATAATTTAATTATTTTGTAATTATCAATTTATTGGATATTTTGTTTTTTATATTTAATTTTTATTTGCAAAATATAGTTTATTTAAATTGTTATTTATATGAAATAGATAAAAAAAAAGATCATTATTCGGTATATTATATATAATACTTTATTGTAAAAATAAAATAAAAATTTATTCAACAATCATCTTAAAATAAATATCATAATATTACATTTTTTTTTTGTTAACATGTGTACAATGAAGGCCTCATGTGGTACTATGATTAAAAATGTCAAATGTCATTATATTTCTATACTAATAAACATTTTCAAATAAAAAAGAAAAAAAAATTTTTTTTTTCATGCTTGGTTTGATTATAAAGTCAAAATCTATATATATATAATTATAAATTCTTATAAATTTTGAAGTACAAAAAAAGAAGAAAATGTTTTTTTTTAATTACATATGAGAAAAATAATACCACGTCAAGTTTGAGAAGATTAAAACTTTTCTTTGTTAATCTTAATTGTCACTAAGATTCAAACCACTATCAGTTGTATCATTTTCATCCTCTCGTACCCGGAATTTATTGGTTTCTGAAATTCCTTCAACTTTACAATTTTCACTTTTACGGAAAGGTCTTCGTGTTTTTTCTTCTGTTTCATTTATATCTTCATCTGAATCAAGATATTTTCTTTCATCAGGAGTATATTCTGGAATTTTTATTGTTACATCTGCTATCAATACTGACATTTCCTCAGAAGCTAATGATCCTCCATCACCATTGAAGTTAAAACTTTTATGTGATGTATTAGAATCATCATCCATATCACAAATACTTGTGCCTCTTAACTGAGCACAAGCCAACTTTTCAGCATTCATACTTTCGTAATGTGCTATTTGTTGTTTTAATTCAGCAATACTATTCAAAGCTTCTGTATATTTTAACCTTTGTATAACAGCTTTTTCTTTTAATTCACTTTGAAGTTCTACACTTTTTCTTTGTTCTTCCTTTAATTGTTCTGCAGATTCTTTTTCAATTTTTTTACTACTTTCACATTCTGTTAATAATTTTTTTAATTCTTCATCTTGTCTTTTTAATTGATTAGTACAAACATGATTTTGTGTCTCAAGTTCCATTACTTTTTGCCTCATTTCTTTTAACTCTGCAACAGCATCAGCTTCACGAATTCTAAGTCCCATTAATTGATCTTCCATCTCTTTCATTGACATTCCCATATCATTAGACTCTTCATTACTAATTCCAAATCCTGCACCCATTAATTTAGCAGTCAAATTAGCTAGCCTTCCCCTGGCTGATGTTGGTTGTTGTTGAGATGTTGATAATGATTGAGTATGAGAAGAGGGAGATCCAGTATCTGGACTATTCATTACACCAGAATCTTCATCATTTTTTGGTAATGTATCAAAACTTTGGATTGCCATAGCCTGTGCCCCAAAAGTTCTAGCATGTACATATTTAGCCCATTGTTGTTCTAACTCAGAAAAACGTTGTCTCATTTCTTTTAATGATAATGAAGCTTCTGCTTCTCTCATCTTAACAGAAATTAATTCTTCCTGTAAACCAGCAATCCCATCATCTGGTGGTTGTTCACGAAGTCTTTTATTAGTCAATTCAACCTCCTGAAGTCTTAATTTACATTCCCTAATAGCATTTTCTAAATCATTTTTTTTTGAATGTGTTTCAATTAATTCTTGTTGAAGTTGATGTATATGTTCTATCATTGTTGTATCATCAACTTGAATAGATGTATCAACATAAGTAACATTACCATTTTTAGGTCTTGAACTTAATTCTCTTATTGTTTCAAAAGCCTCTTCTAATCTTTTATGAGCATTACTATTTATATCTCTTAAAATATTTAATTCATGTGAAATATTTAAACAATTTTCGGCTTTTTGTGCTAGATCTACTTGACCACGAATTAGGCGATCAGCAAGTGCTGATGATTCCTGTTCCAAATAATCTATTCTTTGTCTTAACAACCTATTTTCTGTACGTAGTCTCTAAAAAATATATATATATAAATAAAAGTTAAGTAATTTAATTATATTTTTTAATTAGAAAAATAAAAAATGTTTTTATTTATAAATGATGCATTTCTATGATATTTAAAAAAAAAAAAACTATAAAACTACCTTTACATAATGTATTATTTTTTTTTTATATATTTTTTTTTAAATATTATTTTATAAAAAAGAAATAAATATTTTTTTATACCTTTTTTGTCCATACAAATACAAATTTGCCTTTTTTCATTCCATTATACCTTGTTGAAGCAGAAGGAAATTTAATATTAATTTTTTTCTTATTATTATTAGAATGTTCTCTTACATTTAAATCAATCATTTTAATATCTGGATTTAAAAGAGGTATTTGAAGGGACATGACAGAAAATATTTATATATATATATTATAATAAAAGATTGAATAAAAGATAAAGAGAAATATTTAGTTAAATAATGATCAATTGTACAAACTATATCAATTTTCCTCTATTTGGATAGTAATTTGAGAGTTCTGAATAAAAATAAGTTATAATGTTGTACAGTAAATACAGAAGGAATGATATATTAAATTTAAAATATTGAATTTGACAAATAGACGTATTTTATTGGGTGTTGTATAATAAACATCTATCGAATAATAAAAAGGAAAAGATAATTTCTCTTATAATTTATGAATAATAGGAAAAAAAAAGTGTTACAAGATCCATCAATCAAGAAGAAAATTTATTTTAAAAAGAACTAGAATAAAAATTATAATTTTTTTTTTTAAAATATTTATCAAAAAGTAATCAACCAAATGTTTATTTCCTATATATATATATATAATTGACTTAAATTAAAAGAATAAGTAGAAGAGTGTTTAAATGAACACGGAGACCGAAAAATGTTTATAAAATGATAAAGTGTATGTTATATAAGCAATCTTTTGATCTAAATACAAAATTAAATGAACTTGAATAAAGAATAAAATTAGGAAAACTTTTTTTTTTTTTTATAAATTTACTAAATAAATTATATAATTTTGTTTATTTATTTAATTACCTTTATATATATTAAATGGTAATGAAAATTTTTAAATATATAATATAAAAATTTAGTAAACAAAAATATTTTAAAAGTAATAATTATTAACATCAAAATGACTCATTAAAAATTGTAATAGTAATATTATAGCTAGCATCTGGTAATAAATAATCAAACTATTAATGTTAACACTTTTAAAAATATAAAAGAGAATCTTGTTTAAATTTATTATAAAAGATACTTTAATATAAATTCTATTATTAATAAAATTAATTAAATAGTTATCAAAAGTGTTAATTGAAGTATAATTATATTATACAAAATGATAATACTTCAACATGCTTAAAATAAAATATAATTTTATCGTTAAACATTTACAATAAATTATAGATTTATTTTAAATATTTAAACTATTATTATAAAAAAAAAATATTCTTTTAAAAATGACAATTACTATATATAATAGCATTTAAAAGATAATTGCATAATAAATCTATAAAAATGATAAATAGTTTTGTCTATTATATTATTATAATTTTATACTATTGAAAAATTTAAAATACTTTTAACAAAATTAATATTTATAATATTGTCTAAGATTATTTAAATTCTAAATGACAAAAAGTATATATTAAACAGTAATGACTATATAATAAGTAATAACATTATATATATATATTTTTAAAACCATATGAAAATTTATAATTTTGTAAATAAATATTTTAAGCTTAAGATATATAAAAATGAGTCAAAATTTTGTTGATTATTAAAGTTATAATAGCATGACAGATAGACAAGATATGACAGGTTAAAATTATATATATATAGATACATATATCAGCTTTCAAAAAATTAACTAAAGATTAGTACTACCTACTTAAAAATACATTAAATGAATATATATAATAGTAAAAAAAAAATTTTTTTTTGATTTTTTATTGATAAAGAAAAGAATAAAAATCATTCAAAAAATATTTTAAAATTTTTATTATAATATTCTAGAAAATTTTATTATTTTTCTAAAGAAAATAATATATATAAATATATATATATAGATAGATATATATATAAAGACCTAATTAAATAAATAATCATAGTTCATGTATATAAATTTATACTTTAAATTCATATGAACTTTACCAACGTCATTAACTTTTAATTATTTAAAATTTTATTTTCAATAAATCAGACATAAAAACTGGAAGAAGACCTGAATAGTATATATATAGTAAAGTCAAAAAAAAAAGAAAAACTTTAATATTTTACAAAATTATTACATAATCATTTTTTTAATTTATACATTATTATTTCTATATATAATAATAGTAATGAAAAAAAGAAAAAAAAATATATATGTAGTAGTTAAAAATTATTATCAATTTTAGAAAGATTATTTTTAATTTTTAGAAAACATAGAAGGATGAAAATTTATGAAGTACAATGTAAACAAATTGAATAAAAGTGTGAAAAAGTGATTAACAAAAGTAATGTTTAAATAATGATCATCCTCAATACAATTGAATCATTATAATTTTTGTAGAAGTAAATTTGACTTGCTGTGAATATTGAAAAATACATAAAAATTTGTAAAAAATATCCATAGGTATGGTAAGTATAATACAAAGATAAAAATATATAATAAAAAATATAGTAATATATATTTATGAATAAACAAATAAATGTTGACTAGTAGGAAGAAACAAAGTTATGTATATCAAAAAAAAAAAGATAAAATCATTCTTTTAAAAATCGAAAATGTGTTTTAGTAATTCAATAAAAATTGTGAATCATACAAATATTTTAATGAAAAATATTTTATTATTTTAGTATATAGATTTGTCTTCTGGTAATGACATATAAAATTTATTAACAATTACTAATGTATAGTTATTTTATATTTACGTAAACATTTGTAAATGAATAAATTTATATACATTCCTCTTATAGTGACTTTAACTCTTCTTGATCTAATTTTTAATTAATCATTAATCGCGTAATATTAATAAACACATGAATAAAGAAAACTTGTTTATGTTTTAAAAGTAAATTAAATATGATTAAAATACATTAAATATTTTAAATAACACTATAACATTTTAATAAAAAAAAAATATTATATAAAAAAAAATAAATAATATATAATAAACTTTAATATCATTATGATTGTTTCAACTATATGCTATGATGATTCAATGCATTATACATTTCTCTATTATATATTAGTAAGAATAGTCATTAATTTAATATTTAGCTACAAATTTTATATTTTATCAAAAGAAAAGAATTATATGATAAACAAAAAATTAATAGTAAAATAAATCTAGATAATATATCTTATTTCTTTAATTACATACCAACTTCAAACATTTTATAACATTTAAAACTAGCACAAGTTTACATAAACTATATTTTCATTGAAAAATAAATTATCTATAGAATTTCTTTCAACAGATTAAAATTTCTTAAAACTAAAAGTATGAAGTTATTAGCATTTACAAAAGTTCATTAAGACCAATTATGCATTTATTTATTTTGGATTTGACAAAAGTGATTAAAGTGTAAATCATAGCTTACCTTAGAGTAACATAATTTATAAAAAAAAAAAGAAAAAACTAGTTGTCATAATTTTATTATTATATAAAGACAACATATTTATAATTATAAAAATATTTTAATCTAATATATGAAACATTTAATTTAAATTATAAATTAAGAATAAATATCACATTATTAGTTTACATTATATAATATATATATAAAAAAAAAAATAGTTCTCATTTTTGACAAAAAAAAAAAAAAAAAATTTATTTTTTAATTTATCAACTAAACATGAAGTATATATTTAGTGGTGAAGACAATAATAACCGGTTGATTAAAAAATGCTGTAAAATACATGAATTTTATAAAAATGTTGAAATCAGACATGATATTAATTTACTATCAAAATATTCTTTCAAAAATTCGCTATAAAACTGTGATTTATATATTAGAAACAAAAATTTATTTACATTTTTATAACAAGTCATTAAATATCTATTTACTTGCGTGTTATTGTGTATATATTTTAATATGTCAACAAAAATGTAATTTTAAAAAGTACCGCAACAAAAAAAAAAAATATATTACAAAAATCATGTTTGGTATAGATGTAAAATTTTTTTTTTAAAGTTTTCTTTTTTTAGTTTAAAAAAATATAAAATATAAATAAATTTTAAATCATTTTTTTTTATTGATTTAAAAAAAATTTTTATTATTTCAGTGTCAAGTATCTTAGTATAGGTGGTGTTTTTTTTTTTTTTTTTGTTATTTAGAAACACATCATTAAGGAAACATTTTTTTAAAAAAAAAAAGTAATTTTATTTTTAAAACATACCCGAAGTTCAATAGCCTCTTCCTGTTCTTTTGATCTCTTAGTCATATACTCTTTTTCAAGTTTTTTCATTTTTTTTGCATTTAAGGTTATTTGACATGCTACAGTAAATAATAAATCATGATCATTTTCATACCTTTCTTTAATATCTCTTTGAAAATATTTTAACATTCCTTCCATGTCAAGGCGTAAAAGATCAAATCGTGCCTGTTGAAGGATAGCCATAGCTATTCTAAAAATTGCATCCATACCATCAACTAAAAAAAAATCCATAATTCTATTAGCTAAGTCTAATGGTAGAGATGTTGTAAATAATGTTAAAAACCAGGAACTAGCATACATACTAGTATCAAATCCCATATTATTAAAATGTGTATATAAATCAGGCATCTGTTCTTGTACCATACATTCTAATTGAAACATACAAAGACCCAAGTCAGTCATTGTTGGTTTATATAATTCTCTAAGTCGATAGTCTTCCATTAAACGTATAAATACAGCAAAAGCCTCCTCTTCAGGCATTTGAAGAAGTAACTGACCAACAATAAATGCAGATCCTTGACAATATCCAACTTCTTTATCATGAATACTATATGCTTTAATAACATTAAATAATGATGGTTGTCCACGTCCACCTTCTTTAAAAAATTTTAACTCAGGATATGTTCTTGGTATGTCACGCATTATTACTTTTTCATATGGTGAATGTTGACGTAGGTAATCTGTATAAATATCATGAATATTATTAGAATTAGCTCTACTTAATAATTGCCATGTTATGGTACGAAAATGTTGTGGAATACCACGACGAACCAAATCTTTAACATCATTTGGGCGTTTTTTCATTTCATATTCCCAATTTTTAACTAAATTTCCCCAAACAGTCCATAAATCAATATTATCTTCATCATCTAAATGGCATGAATTTTGTCTACAACTTCCACTAGATGATCTGGTTGGAGAGTTTGTCTCTGTATTCAATTCTGATGACAACGAGGCACTTTTATGTGAAATAACACTTCTAGCATCCGTTTCAATAATTCTATAATTAAAAATATTATATTTAAAAAAAAAATAAATAATGATACATACTTATTTAATTCTTCCATTTTAAGTAATAATGAAGAAACTTCAGGTTCTATAGGTACAGATTCTAATATTTCTGCATCTGAAAGTGGATTCGTCTCAGAATCTGTATCTTGACCTAAAAAAAAAATAATAAATAAAAAGATGATACAATAATATAATTATATACAATTTTTTTTTTTAAAAATGTAACAATTTTAGAAATTTGTATATAATGTAAAAAAAACAATTTTTTTTAATAAACAACTAGTAAGATTACATATAAAAAAAATTTTAAATTATTCTATAATTATAAAAAAAAAAATCTTAATTTATATTAAATTACAAACAGATAGAAAGTAGATAACAATAATTTTAATAAATAATTAATAGTATCAAATTTATTTTAGAAATTATATATTATCCATCTATAAATAATATATATTATAACAATACCCTTTATATTAATCATATAACCTATTTACAAATAATTGTTATAAAGAATTTAAAAAAAAAAAATATATATACATATATATAATGCAACTTTTGTAAATAATAAATTAAAAAGTAATCGTATATATTAAAATTAAATAAAAGATGAAAAATAAATAATTAAATATAAATAAAATATATTATTATGTAGATGCATGTTACTTTTATCAGTAATTAAATTAAGTTGTATAAAGTTGTTATATTTTTAAAGATAAGAGAAAATATATATATATATTAAAAGTATTATTACTTTTTTGATATAATTTTAACATTTTTATTTATATAATAATAAAAAATATTTTATTATTTCAAATAAGATATTTTCAAAAAGTTTTATCTTTATAATGTTTTATGACAATTAAGACAGGTAACAAAATTATTGATTTAGTCATTAATATTAAAAGCCCATTTTGGCTTATTTGTCACACTTAAATATGTGTACACTATATTAACATATATAAATAGAACACTAAATTATATTAGTAGAAAGTAATAATAAAAAAAAAAAATTCTTTTTGATATATAAGTTGTTATCAATATTATTAGAAATTTATTAAAAATAATATCATCTTTATAATAATAATGTTTAAGAATTTTGATGTGACAAATTTTAACTATACATTATTCCAGATTTTTATATTCAAAATACCATTTTAAATGGTTATTCAATATATTTTAAATTATTTATTGGAGTAAAAATACATAACATCATAAAAGAAAATATTTAAAGTACAAGTTTAATATAAAGAAGATGTATATTATTCATAGAGGTATATAAAAGATTAATAAATACAAATATAGAAAATGTTATTTAATACTTAAATATATTACTTTTGATGAGTAACAATAAATAATTTATAATAGAAATGATCAACATTTAAAAAAAAATATTTTTTTTTACATATTATTATTTATCTATTAAAATGCATTGTTAAAATAAAAACAAGTACATTAGATTATATGAAAAATTATATTTGTAAAATGATATAATAATTTTGATTGAAAATAAAAAAAAATAAAAAGTGGTTATATGATATCAATTGTATAATTTAACATTTCATATTTTTTTTTATATTAAAAATATATTAAACATTTATAGAATAATTAAACTTAAAAATTTTTCTCAAATACAAATATATCTTCATTGAGATATTATAAGTAAGAAAATTATAATGAATAAATTTTCTATATTTCTAATAAACATTTGTTTAGTGAATAATTAAAAATTTGTATAAATTTAAATGAATGCATTTTTATTATATATAATTTTGTATAAAAATATAATAACCTTTTATATATATATAGTAATTTTATTAAAAATATTTGATGAAATAATGATGGACAAGAAAACTGGGTATAAAAATAATAAAAAAAAAAAAAAAACTTAGTAAACTCGAAAAAATTTATTTATTTAACTAGTAATAGATAGACTCGATTTATAAATAAAATTAGTAGAGAATTTTAAAAATATATCTTAAATAAAAATAAGCAAAAAAAAAAAAAATAATTCTAGTTTTTGGTGAAAAAGAAAAAAAAAACTTTTTTTTTTAATCATACAAAAATATATATATTAAATAGTTTTGTTAAAATATGAGAAGGCAATGAGAAGATATAAGCATATACATGCTTCTTCTTTACAAATAATCTTATTGATATATATTAACAACAATCTTATCACTATTTTAAATAAATCCTTCATGTTATTGTTAAGCATTTACTAATAAACACATTGAAATGTCCCATTCAAATAAAAGTTAAGTTATTTGTATTAAAATGGTGAAAATAAGGAATATTTATATAAGAAATAAAAATTTTTAGGTTTCATCTTATCTTGTTATTAATAATAGTACACATTAAAGAAAATTTTAAAAGTTTAATAAATAAATAAATGAATGTTTATTTAAGTATAAAAATAACATTTTCTAATGGTAAAAAGATATATAGTACTAAAGTTTATATTCTGTTGTGGACATCTATCAAATACTAAACATTGAAAAGTTATTTTTTTATTATCTTCTAATAAAAATGTCAGCTAGGGGGGTTAGTAAAGTAATATTGATATGTAAAAGATGACTTTACTATAGTTTTTAGATATTAAAAAAATTGAAAAATAAATAGCAATATGATATAAAAATGTTATTTTTATTATACATAATGATTTATATTTTTATCTAACTAATTTTTAACTAAAAATTTTTAGTATATCTTATATATTATTTTTAAAAAAAAAATTATATTTCTTTTTAAAATAGATTAATTTTTATTAATATAAAAATTGATTACAAACTGGTCAATTTTTTTATTAAAAGTCATGTAATTATTATATACTTTATCTAAAAACATGATTTTAAAACATTTCAAATGGCCTATTAGTAAATTTATTCATTGAACATTTAAAATAATTTTTGTAATTCTATTATAAATGTAAGTATAAATTATTTATAAATAAAGATATTAATGAAATAAGGATATCTTTTTTAAAAAAAAAAGTACAAAGATGTAATAAAAATTTCAAGGATAATTGATTTAATTTAAAAAAAAAAAAACTTACTAAAATCTGAAGGTCTCGAAGATTGGATACTGGAATTTGTTGATGAATGTCTAATTATTTCAGGCATTGTATTAGGTGAAATTGATCCTTGATTACTTAATAATTTTTTAATCTTATGTTTATGTGATTTACGAGCTGCACTACCAATTGAATGTCTTCTTATCTGATAATCTATTGGAATAGGTAAAGATTCAATGACATTTAAATTTTTGACATGTGAAAGATTATTATTATTTTGTAAATTATATAAATTTGTTAATTTTGATTTTTTTTGATGTTTTGATAATTCTGTTAAAAAACTATTTTCCTCAGTTAAGGGAAAATTTAATATAGAACTTGCTGAATCACTTCTTCGGCTTTTATCAGAAGGCCTATTAATCAAAAATATTAATATATATATATAATATATTTAGTGAAAAAAATAAAAAATAAATAAAAGAATAGAGGATTATTTCTGAGTCGAGTCTTTTATAGAAATAAATACATTGATTGTTAATGTATAGTTATATTAGTAAAAAAAAGTTAATATATTATAGTGAGGCAACTTTATAAACAATATATACAAAATGATGCCGATCTAACCCAGATAATGATTTATATATATAAAGATATTAAGATCATCCATAGATAGAATCTTTAACCTGTAAACAACAATCAATTCAAAGTTTTAATACTAATCAATCAAAAATTAAAAAACATATTAAAAAATTATTTTTATATATTAAATTAATTAAAGATGTAATAAATATTTTTTAAGTAATTAACAGTTTTAGATTACTATAAAATTTTTCACAAAATAATGTTTAATAGAAAATTACTTAAAAATTTTAAAAATAAAAATGGAAGTGTATCTGATAAAATTAATGAGATGTGCTTAAAAATTTAGTTTAAATAGTTATGTTTTTAATTAATTTGCAAAAAAAAAAATAGGTTTCATTTAATACTATTTTTAAGAGTAAACATTAAAAAAAGTTTTTAATATAAATAATTTTGATGGAAAATTAAATTGTTTATAGATAGAAAAATTTGATAAACTTTTAGTTAATAATAGAAAATATTTTTATGAAAGTGAAAGGTTATAAAAGAATGAGATTTGTAAAAGATATATAATATAATACTCATTATTATTAAAATGACATAATATTTGTGGAGATAAAGATTATAAGCTTGAATCATATATTGAAAATACTTGTTCTTTTGAATAATATTATGTTTTGAATTACCAAAATGTATAATAATTTGTTTATATATTTATTAAAGTAGCTTAATATGAACAGTCTAAGTTTTATTCTAAATTAAACTTTTCATAAAAAGGGTGTGCTTGTTAACAGGTATAATATTAATCATTAAATTATAAGCTTTATTGATAACATTATTCAGATGGGTGAATTAATAATTAATATTAAAAATTTATATATATATATATATCATCATCCATATTTTCAAAAGTTATACTTACCAAGGTAATGAAAAAGATGTTGATAATTCAGAAAGTGTCTCTTTTGCTGCTTCATAATTAATTTGATAACCTAAGAATGAAATTGAATTCAATTCTAAATTAATCATGATACTTCTCTTTAACTAATACTTCCCTATTTGATTATAATTTTTTGTTTAATAGTTAGATAATTATTTAAAATACAATGTTAAAATAATAACTAAATAAATCAGTATTCCTCACAAAGCTCAATATAGTTATATTTATCTAAACTACTTTTCTTTGATCACGGTTACTATCCATCTGATTTTTCTATTTGACATTATAATTACAATAGAATATTTATATTAAAAAATGGTCAATACAACTTCATATTATTTAGTGCTTTGCGATGACAGCCTAGTTTTCTCGAGAATTCTCACGATTTGTACTGTATTTTTATTAGACTATATATATATTTTTTTTATAAACTTCTTTACCATCCAAAATGAATATTACCTATGACTATAGACTTAGCTTTAAGTTGGTTTAGATTTATTTTAAGAACTAAATGATTGGATATTTTATTTAAAGATATATGTTTATTATTACAAAACTAGGTTTAATTTTTTTTTCCTTTTTATTTATGAATGAAAAGTTATATATGAAACAATTATTTCTGAAACTATTTTTATTATAGTTATCTTAAAAAAATTTTCCAGTTCTTATGATATTCAATGAAGTCAAGTCATTTTATATCTTTGAATACATGATTTTATCAAGATACATTTATAATATTCTTGCTTACAGTTTAAAAATATAAATATTTTTAATGATAACAATTTATTACCCTTATAAAAAGTATTTAAAAAAATAAAAGAAAGATGCTTTTTGATTAAAAACTTAGTGATTTTTCAATAATTTATAATAGATTAAAATATAAAATACTTTCTACAAATAATATTAGGTTAATTTCTACTTATGTATTAAAATTTAAATGTCAACATAATCAACTTTTTCAATCACTAGATGTTTTCTTTACAATATTCTTAATTATATAAATATATATTTATCGTAAATGACAAAAAAAAATACAAAATTTAAAGTATATTTGTTACAAGGAAATTTATATTAATACTAAAATAAATGTTGAAAAAAATATTTATATATAAAATATAAATTTATTTGAAATTTAATACTTTAATGAAAATGTTGACGTTATAAATTTGTTTCTTATTACTTTAACAGAATATCACCTAATAAGAATTAAATGTTTGTTTTCTGAATAATTACATTTTCTTATTGGTAAAGATTATATATATTGTTAGTAAAAATGTTTACATTTCAAAAAAAAAAAAATAAAAAAAAAGACGACTGTATTAACTTAAAAATGAAGAATAAAAATATAAACTATAAGTAGAAATCAAAAATATAATCTTACAATACTTGTATATTAATAAAAAAAAAACAATATAATTTTTATAAAAATATAAATTAAATGAATATATATTTTTAATAGTATGTCATTAATTTACTTACTTCTTTAAAAATTACTTCTGAAAGATTATCAAAAAGAATTATCTTTACATTACTTATTTAGTAAAAAAAAAAACGGGAAATAAATTAAATGTCATAAAATCTTATCATCCACTAATTTAAGGATTAAAAAAAAACATATCACATTTAAAAGTTTGTCAAATATATGTTGATAAAAAAAAGCCGTTAGTGATTACAAATTTCAATTGAATAAAAAAAAACTACATATGTACTTATTTTACAATAGTAAAATAATGTTAAGTCAAAATATTCTTTCAAATGATGATTTATTTATAGATTTCAAATTATAAAAAATACAAAAGTTAAAAAAAAAATTATTTATTTATATAAATGATATCACCATCAATGATTTTTAAATCGATTATATTAAATATAGATGACATTTTATCAAGAGAATTTTATCCTTCATCAATATTATTAAAAATTTTTAAATAAAATATGGGTCATTAAAAATTGTCAATTGTACTTAATATGATTTATGAAAATATTTTAGGAACAAACTTATGTTATTCTAATAAAATATACAAAAATATATAGGTAGGATAAGATGATATATAAATAAAAGTAAGTTTTATAATTAAATAGTCTATCTTTATATAGAAGAGGAATATCATATTGTGTATACCTCCACTGATTGTTTTTGGTAACAATTGACAATGAAGCATTAAGATATATCAATAATATTATTAATATTTACCATATATAAAAGAGAAACTCATAAACATTAAAACTATTTATAATATAATGATATGATTTTAAATAAAAGTTATATATCATTGTAATATTAATTAATTATTATTCTTCTTTATCACTTTTTTTTTTGTTAAAACTATTAAGAAATAAAATTAAGATTTAGATACTTTTACTAAATACAAAATTAATTTAAAAAAATTGTCAATAATTAATCAGTCCTATCAATAAAGCAAAATTTTATTTTATAGTCAAATAAGTATGAGAAATAAAACATCACAAAGGTAAACATGTTTCTTTCGATATATATATATATATATTAAAACATTGAAATTTATTTACAGACACATCTCGTGTTTTTATATTAAAATTTTTTAACTTTTTAATGTGAAAAAAATAAATATTATAATAAACGTTTATGTTAAAATTGATTTTTCATAATATGATTTTTGTGACATTATATATATAAAATCAACTTTTATATTGGTAAATTTCCATTACTAGTCTTGTATTTTTTTTTTTTGAATTCCTGTCCTATTATAGTCAATGGATGAATAACGATTACAGAAAATACAAATATAAGTGTTGCCATGGTTATGAAATTCATTAGTATTACTGAATTGTTTATTAAAGAAACTAGTAACAATAGGAAATTATGGTCTTTTTTTTATTTTACTAAAAAAAAATTACCACATATCATAACTATTGTTATTTATTAAAATAATATTATTAAAGAAAAAAAAAATCTCAATTTTTTTAGTATAACTACAAGTTTATTTCTTTAAGAGATTATTTATTACCATTCATATAAACAAGTATCAATTAAAAAAAAATTGATATTGTAAACAACAAATTAGTAAGTACACAAATAATTATTTTAATAAATCTAAAATTTATCATCAAGTGTCTCTCCATTCTTAGCCAAAGCCAATTCTAATTGTTTTTTTGCACTATTAATATTTACAAGCATCGTTGCTGTAGATATACTTCCATCAGGTACAACAACCATAATATATGTATTCTCTGTAAATGTACTTATAAAAAGGGCAAAATCTTCTTGGCGTACTTGGAGAGAATCAAATGTTGATCCTATTCTAGAAACAGATAGCTTAAATTGTTTAATTATATTTGATAATTTTTCAAATCTCTGTGTATCCTCATGCATCTCAATTTCAGCTTTTGCAATAACTAAAAATGTTGCCTTCTCAAAAAGTAATATTTCACTGGCTTCGATTATTTCACCAAATTGTATTAAAAATTTTTCCATACGATCAATTGAAGGTACCAATTTATGAACAATATTTGACCAAGCCTTATATAATGTTTCATCCCATATTGAAGACATAAAACAAAATTTTTCCAATTCTTTTTTTTCATTAGCTTTCATAATAGGTGTTTCATCTAAAATTTTTTGTAATTTATTTTTAAAAACAATTTCTCTACTATTAAAATCAACTAAATCGATTTTGTGTAAAAGTAAAAATATATGAGCTGTTGGAGAGTATTTTAACAATGCTTCAATACATTTTTTATAATAACAATAATCTTTTTCATCTTTTGAATTAATATCAAAAACATAAATTAAAACAGAGGCACCCTTAAATACATGTTCAGCTTGAGAATGTAAATATTTTTCCATAAACATTTCCTGACCACCACAATCCCATAAATGAAGAACAAGGTTGCCAAGAAATCTATATACATATATATATACATAATAATAATTATTCAAAACATAAAAAAAAATAATTTTTTATTAACATACCTCACATGGGCGTGTTCCACATCAACTGTTGGTCCTATTCTATTTGTATCTCTGGCAATATAATTAGCAAAAATGATAGATCTCATGGAAGTTTTACCAGATCCACTTTTTCCCATCAACAAAACTTTATTCTTATTTGTCATTGTAGAAAAAAAAAACTATTATTTTACTATATAAATTAAAATAAACTAAAAAAATTTTTTAGCATTTCTTAATAATTTGCTAAATTATTTATCACGATATTAAGTAAATTTAACAAGATTCTTCCGAAATTAATACTACACAATTCCAATATGTTTTTTGACATGCTTTAAAACATACAGAAATATATTGGAAAGTTGCATCTATTTTTATATTATTAATATAAATAAAAAATATTTATTTTTTTTTATCTGGGTCAATAATTATAAATTGATAAATAATAATATTTAAATTATTATCATGAATTTTTTTTTAATAAATATTAATCAAGAATGTTAGATATTTAACAGTCTATTTTTGTAATAAAAAAAAAAAGTTTTTTTTTAAAAAGTAATTGATAAATATAAATTTTTTTTATTAAACATATGAAAAAAAACATTTTATATAAAAATTTTTTTATTTGTTATGTTATATTTATAGACATTTGTTATTTAAATTATTTTTATGTTAATAATGTCTTTTATTACCTCTTTTTTTGTTATTTTTAAAAAAAAGTTTTTTATTACATTGACAGTAGGGGGCATAACGACTACTTGAAATACATGGCAAATTTTGGCTTTTTATTGGATTAAGGCGTTTGATATCATCGGCAAATAAATTAAATTCATCATCAAATATGGATGTAAATATTCCATTTCCAGGTTTAACAGTACCAGTTATTTTCCAAAAAATGTCTTTATTGTCATTTAAAATATAAGAAATTTTAAATGGACTATTCGGTTTTAGTGTTAATTTATAACAATACATATCCAGTTTTGATTCTTTTAACTTATTATTTAATGCTCTTATAAAAATGTATTGAAATATTTGTAATATTTCTTCTGGTACATATTTAAGTGTTGTAAATGTATATGAATCTATACAATTTTGGTGATTAATATTCAAATTTGAGCAAGAACGTTTACTTATTGGTTGAAAAATACTTTTTCCTTTTAAATAATTATTTTTTATTTCAATTTCTCCATCAACATTTGTGGAATCTATCTGTTCAGCTATATTATGTAATGTAGCATATATATCAAATGATGATATGTCAATTCCTTTAGAATTGTTTTTTAAATTTTGATATAATTTATTTGTTTTACTGAAATGTTTTGGAATTGATACTAACATAAATGGTTTAACATCATCTATAGTTTTTGTTGGTTTTTCATCATCATCATTTACCATTTCACCTCTATCTGTTAATAGGAAAAAGAAACTTTTATCTAATATATCAGAATTGGTAATAAAAAATTCTGTTAATGCTAAATCTGCTCTTTCAAAACCATTTGTACTTTTATTTTGAAGTCCAGTAATCCAATTTATTGAAAATTTAGGACTTTCACTATTGTGTCTGTAGAAGTCTTGACTATATGTTAATAAATCAAAAAATGATGCTTTACATTGACCAGTATAAATACTATTATACTCATCATCAGTACTAGTCAAAAATGAGGTAATTTTACCATAAGGAAATGAAGTATGATTAAAATTTGGTTGAAATTGATTTGGACAATTAGGATTTTTAAATATAGAATTAAATCCATTTTCTGCTAAAAGTGTTACATAATTATTTCTTTGAAAAATATCCCCAATAAATCCCATATCAGAAAATGACTTTTTACAATCATACAAATTTAAATCAGCCTTTTGATAAAACATTTTTTGTTTAAAACTTTTAACATCATTAATATTTTTATTTGAAAACATTGCATAGACATTTCCTGTAGTTGTATTACTTACACTAACATAATCATCAATCGTGAAAACATTACTTCTGGTTCTTAAAAAATTAGTCACTTTTGTAAAATGTTGGTAAATACTTTTTTTTGAAAGACCTTCTAAAACTAATATATGAACATCATATTTACTATGATTTTTATTTTCATTCCTTGAAATAACTTCCATTTTTGGTGTACTTTTAAATTTTAAAAAGACATCAACTAATGTTATAATGTTACCATTTTTACATTTTAAAATATATGTTTCACATTGTGGAGGTTGATTATTAATAATTTGATATTTGGATTTTATTAAATTATGTAATCTATTTCCATACATACATCTGAAATAAAATGAAAAAAAAGTAATGGATAAGTAGAAAAATTTTAAATTAATTATTTAAATATGATTAAAAAATTTTATAATTTACTTACTTATAGTAACATAAAAGATTTCGTTTTTTTGGATATTTATATGAAATTGACCCGTTATTGTATATTAATACAATATCATTTCTTAATTTTGAAATACAAGAATTACTATTTTTATATAAATAATCATTGTTTCTATTTGTTAAAGTATTTCCATTAAATAATTTTGAATACTTTAAATTGGATGTATTGACAGAATTTTTGAGAATATACAAAAATGCTTCATATGAATATGTTTGAAATCTTGTTGGATCAAAAGCAACAGAGACTGTAAAAATGTAGCAAAAGTATAAAAATACCCGATTCATTGAAATGTTTATAATTACTAATCGGATAAAAACAATATCCAAAATATTAAAAAATTACTAGGTCATTGTTTACGTAAATTTGTTTTTAATATATTAATTTTTTTTTTGCAATGTCAATAAATTTCCGAATCAACAAAATAATTTTCTTGTTACTTTAACGTTCCTACAAATTAACCAGATTGAACTAATTGATTAAAAATCAAGAGATTAAGAGAATATTCACTTTTACGGAGTTTGTTCCAGCAAATTTAATAATGAATAAATTTATAAATTTTTTTTTTTGATTTTTTTTTAACCAGTTTAAATGGCATTCGGATTGGATTAATTTATTGAAGGTTAAATTGATTTAGTTTTAATATATGATATTTAAAAGAAACAAAAAAAGTAACATTTTAGTTTATTTTAAAATGAATAATTTGAGCTCCAAAAAATTGGAAGAGTATTATGATATACGTCGTTTTGCATTTATTACCATTATTATATCAACGATAGCCGTAACAACATCTATATTTACTATGCCAGTTTTATTTAACTATGTTCAGTATATTGAAAGTCCCATGAATTATGATATTAGTTTTTGTAAATCTAAAACAGACAACATTTGGAAAGAAATTGTTACAGTACAAGTTCTTTTAAATTCTGATGGAAAAAAATTCAAAAGATATGCTCAAGGTGTATTTACAGAATCAGTTGCTACTTTTGATAATATACCAACTGGTGGTGGTTGTTGCGGATGTGGGGTTTCAATGCCTGGTTTGCAGGGAGCACCTGGAGTACCAGGAAAAGATGGAGCACCAGGTCCAGATGGTATGCCAGGACAAGATGGACCAGAATTGTTATTATTTCAATTACCACTTACAAACCCTGATTTTTGTTTTGACTGCCCAACTCCTTTACCTGGTCCAATGGGTAAGCCAGGACCGAAAGGCAAACCTGGAAATGAAGGCAGACCAGGAACACCAGGACAAAATGGAAAATCAGGTATTGGAGGAGTTTCTGGTATGCCTGGTCAACAAGGTAAAGCAGGACAACCAGGTAATGAAGGTGCACCCGGTATTCCGGGAGTTGTTATTGAAGTTGATGGACCAATAGGACCTATTGGATTACCAGGCCTTCCAGGAAGCGCTGGAATTGATGGGCAACCTGGACAAGCAGGACCAGATGGAGAACAAGGAATGATTGGTCTTTCTGGAGATCCAGGAAGTAATGGAGAACCAGGAAAACCAGGGAAATGTGGTAATCAAGGAGAACCTGGAGCACAAGGTGAAAATGGAAGTTGTTCTCATTGTCCAGTTCCAAGAACTGCTCCAGGCTATTAAAATGTTCTCAACACTAATCACAAATATTTCAAAATAATTCTTATGAAAAATCTTATCATAAAAAGTTAATTTTATATCAAAAAATTATTCTCTTTTTAACAACAAAAACCATTTTGAAATATTACACAAAAATATTAAGTTTTTTAAATATCAACATTTTAGCATATTTTAAAAAAAATTTATTCATCAATGCTCCACATACAAATTTTAAATCAAATTTACTTTTTTTTTTAATTTAAAGATCATCTAAATGATAAACATTCTTAAATAAAAAATTAAAAAAAATTATTAACTAAATATTTTACACAAAAAAAGACAATTAAAAAGAAAGAAAAAAAATAACAAAAGATAATGTAGTTATCTAATATAAAAATAAATAACACTTTGATATAAAATTATCTTTGATTTCTCATCAGAAATGGCAAAAGAATTAACATTCCTTTAAAATGTTTTAATTTAATACAACTTGTTTTATCTTTTTTTTTTTACCATTATTAGTATTAAACAGTTTATGTATTACTAACAATTCTCTAAATACTTCTTGGAATTTATTAATCAATAAAAAATGTTCTTTCTCGTTATAAATTCTTCTTTTATCATTTGAATTTAAAGTCTTTTTTCATTTTTATTGACAAAACTTTTATCTAAAATATTTAATGAACTATATTAGTAAAATATATTCAAATTATATATACTGAAACTTCAGAATTTAAATTTTATTCCTACTATCGTGATAATATTTAAATTAACAAAGTTAGTATAAAAATTTTTGAATTAAAATCATTAGCATTCTTTTTTAAGTAATATTATAATACACTTTTTTTTATCAGCTTCTTTTTTTATAAATTATTTTAATAAAAAATATTTAAAAATTTATTTTTTTTTGAGTATTAAAGCTATGAAGATCTTACTTATAATTACTAGATAATTTTTTTTCCTTGAGGAGTTAATTGAACAAGTAATGTTAAGATAAATGTAGTAAATGGAAATAGTGATACAAATATAAATATCCATGTATATCCTAAATCAGCCAAGAAATATTGACTTGTCAGGGATAATAAAATTCCTGACAATGTTGTTGATAAAATTAAGAATCCATAATTTGTTGCTTTATATTTTGGTCCAAAACATTTGACAATTGCAGTAATAAATAATGCATGTGTTGCTGCTAGGCAGATAAACATTAATATTAACTAAATAAAAAATTTAATAAAAAATAAAGTTTTAAAATTACCCATAAAAAGTAGATGTACTGTCCAAATAATTTAGTTAATGGCATTGTTAATAATAATCCACCAGATAAAAAACTTGCAATTGACATTGTTACCTGAAAACTTGTCATATCAGTAAGTAATCCCCATCCAATTCTAGCAATGGCATTAGCAATTGAACCAACTGAAAATGCATAGGCAAAAAATTTGTCATTTGATATAAAAGTTTCACCAAATGTTTTATAAAAATTATAGTAAAAATTTCCATAAAATGAGCAACAAAATAATGCCATAAATAATAGGTAAAATGTTGAACTTTTTAAAACTTTTGATGGGATCATTGATGAATCATCATTTTTTGATTCTTCATAACTAGATATTGATAAAGAACTTGTTGAAGATGTTTCTGTTTCATTTTGATTTAATATTTCATCCTAAAATAAATAAAAAAAAAATTTAGTAAATATTTTTTATTAAAATAAATTTTACAACCACAATACATTTTTACACTATTCAGAGAGAAACTAACATTTTCCCTTTCTATGTTATCATATGTTTCAGCATCCAAATTATTATTAGAATCATTAAGATATGTATACATTATATTATTATATCGATCATCATAATAATTTGGGATATAAAATCTTTGTCTTTCTATTGAAAAACAATATAATATATTATTAATAAAAAACTTTTGAATATCTCTAAAATAGGGAATATTTTCAATTGTAATTTTGTCATACAATTTAATAAATATAGGTGGATCATTTAATTGTTTTTCATTTAACTAAAAAAATTAATGTTTTTTAAAAATAATTTTCTTACCTCTTCTGAATTGACAGGTGGATTACACATAACAATTAATCCTATACATTGCATAATTATATATGCAATACTTAATTTAAAAAATACATTTGGTACATTTTGTAATAATTCTTGTTGTGTAAAATATCCATTTTTTGATGTTTCTAAATTTTTAGGATTTATTAATTCTGTTTGAATTGGGGCAAAAATACTAGAACTTATACCAAAACCTCCAGCAACAATACCAGAAACAAGACCAACATTATTTGGTGCCCAATTTATTGCAACTGCCACTGTTGTTACATATGCTATTCCCTGCCCCAATCCAAACATAATACCATACGTTATGAAAAAAGCATTAAATGAATATGAAATGGTATAAGAAGATAAAAAAACTCCTAAAGACATAATAAAACATCCAATACCAATTGCTATTCTAGGTGTTAAGTATAATGAAAGATATCCACCAATAATCATTGCAAATGGAAAACATCCCTGAAATGTTGGAATCCATATCATATGCTCAATTTTTATACTTGGATTTGTATAATTTTTCATATATGATGCCATATATGGTAACATATTTCCAAATGTATGATATGTTCCAAGTGATAAATGAATTAATACTGCTCCACAAATTATAATAGATAATCTTAACTTTGGTGATAATTTCATTAGAATATGTGCAACTGGGTCTGTTTTTTTGGCAAATGATAACATTTTAATATGTATTATTTATTTCTTAATAAAAAAAAATTATATATATATTTTATAAAAAGTTAAATTTTTATATTATTTTTTAATCCAATTTATAAATTAGTAAAAGTTTTTTAATTCAATATAATAATAATAAATTTTTTTAAATATACCATTTTAGTTTTTATTATATTTAGTAAATATTATTAAATATTGTTAGTTAAAATTATGGATGAATAAAATTTATATCATCAATAAAAAGGCATATGTGTATAGTTGAAAATGCACTATGAGATATAGAAAATGGCAAAATTTGGTAAAAGTAATAATATATTATGCTTAAGAAAGACCTATAATTGTTTTCTCTTAATTAAATTGAATAAAAATAGTCTCCTTAAGATAAAAAAAAAGTAGTTTAATTGTTTTATATATAATTTCAAAATGATATTTATAATTATTTTATATTTAATAAAATAATATTTAAAACAAAAATTTATATTTAGATGTGATTAATATAATATTCATTCATTTTTGTTAAATACCATCATAAAATGTTGATATTCATAAGAGGAAGTTTTAAACAAATACAAAAATCGAAACATAAGTTAATGATTATAATAAAAAAATACAGACTAATTCTATAAAAATAAAGGTTAAAAAAAAAAGAAATTGTTATAACTTTTCATAAGATGTTTGGTGGAACAATATACATAGAAGACGAAGAATTTAAGTAATGAAAAAATTAAAAAAAGAATTTTAAATTTATTTATCTATTTTCTTGATAATAATAAATAAATTGTATAGTAAATAAGCAAAAGATATTTATAAAAGTATTTTAAAAAATATTTAACAAAATTAAGTTTTTTATGATGTCATTTAATACATAAAATCAATATAAAAAAAATTTTTTTAATTTATTGAAAAATAATTGTTTGCTACATTGTTATGTTTTGTTTCAATAAAAAAATATCAAACACATTTGTCATTTTGTTAAAAAATATTAAAGCGTGTATATTATGGTTATGTAACTCAAACAATAATTATATAAATAACATTTTGACCAAACTTTATTTTTTTTTCTAATAAAAAAAAATATATATTTTTCACTGAGAAAAATTTTGTTTATAAAATATTTTATTCTATGATTAATTTACACAAATATATTGTAGTATAAAAATTTCCTTGACATAAACAGGTTCAAAAATTTTGTTAAATAGTTGCATTTCCGTTGATATTATTAGAATTTTTAAGTTATTACATTTTTAAATCTTCCTGTTTTATAATTGATTTTTGAACTATCATTTATTAAGAGAATAGTAGTTTAAAAAATTTTATTAAAAAAAATCTACCAATAAATTAGTGTGTAAATTTAGAAATGTTTAAAATAGTTTTTTTTTTCTTATTATATTGTAATACATTAATATTAAAATGGTAGTTTATTTTATTTTTTACCAGTGTTTGTCATATAATAAACTGATTGATACCATTTTCCTGGTTGAAATTTTGTCCAAAAACCATTCATATTTGGTTTACCATCTTTATTTTCTTTGTCTTCATTTAAAGAATCAAAATCGATGGGACTTGTCATGATATCAGTTTCTTTGTAAATTTCTTCTTCATTTTCTGCGGTGTTTAAAGTAGTTGATGAAATGTTCTTAACATTTATGTTTTCTTCTGTTGAAGAAGTAGTTGATGGTGTTAAAGGTTGTGTTTGAAGGCGACTCATTGGTGTTTTAATTTTTTTTAACTTTTTTTTCTTTGATTTTGGTTTCGGTGTTGTGGTAGTTGTGGTGGTGGTAGTTGTTGGGGAAATTGATGATGATATTGTTGTATCTTCATTTGATTCCTCCTCCGACTCTTCAATAATTTCTGTTGATGAATCTATTTTACCAGTTGATGAAGATGATAATTCATTTTCAGTAATTTTTTTATCATTTTCTTGTTTTACATTATCAATTTTAGTTGCTCCTGTAGTAGATTGTAATAATTTTTGCCAAAATGGTAAATGTTTTGGTGTTGTTTTATCTTTAACACCAATTGTAAATCTATCCCAAATATTTGGTTTTGAAGTTGTTTTAGTAGTATTTTCTTCTTTATTTATACTTTCATCAATATTTTCATTCTTTGTCATTGAATTTTTTTTCATAAATTTATTATTTATACTTACTATACTATTAATTTCTTTATTATTTTTAATAGAATTTTTTTCTTTATCAGTTGTCATATTATTGAATTGTGAATGATCGGTATCAATTAAAGTAGAATTTAAGAGTCCTTGAGAGTTACAAATAGCTGTGGCGTAACATCTACTTAATGTTTGGTGAACATAACTTTTTGATTTATATGGATCTTTTCTACTTTTTGATAACATTTGATCAAAATTACCATTACTTTTACAATAAACAGTATCACTAGTATCTTGACAACTAAATGACAAAACTTCTCCCTGTTCATAACAATAATTAAAACACATTATACCAAAACCCATTTGACTACATGCTCCATGTCTAGCTTTATAAATTGAAGCACATGTTTTTTTAAGTTGAAAATTTGATCCAACAGGTTCTTTGGCACCCTGTCGTGGTAGTATCCAAGTTTTGTCTAATGATTTTAATAAAATATTTAACTTTTCAACATCTAACATTTCAGATCTACCTTGTCTTATAGTTGATGATTGACTTGATGTACTTACTATACCTTGTTTTTGATTATATGGTATATTTTTTCTTGAATTATGACTATTTGAACCATATCTATTTTCAGATAAAACACCATATAATATACACAAAAAAAGAACAAATAACTGTTTATTAAAAAGAAAAATAGATAGATTCATATTTATATTTTAATAGATAAATAACCAAATAAATTATTAGTAAAAAAAAAAATTCGTATCTAAAAGTTTTAATATTAATAAATGATGAAGTTTCAATAGATGGCAAAAGAAAAATAACAAAAATTGATAAGATGAATTAAGTAATTTTTCACATTCAACCTCCTCACGTATAACTTCTTCACATAATTTATTTTAAGAATATGTTAAAGATTCTTTATTACCTTTAATTTAAATAGCTTTATTTTTAATAAATATTAAAACTAAAGTAATCTACGATAACAAGGTAAATCATTAATAGTATCAATAAACTTAAATAAATAAAGTTTTAATTTTAATAAGTTAAACTAATAAAAAGTATCTCACACCATTTGAAGTGGTTACGCAACAAAATAATTCCAATATCTTTAAAATATAGTATAAAAATTTTTACTAATATTAAGATAAATTTAATTATATCTTCCTTCAAAGCATAAAAATTATTAATAAAGGTGATAGGTCATTTATAATAAACTTTTTATATATATATCTTATTCAACAAGATTTTCTAGTTTAAAATTACTAAACTTAGCAATTCTTAGAATGACAAATATTTGACATGATTAAGAAAAATATCTTTAAATTAATATATTATTTAAAAATTTCTTTATAATGTCAAAATATTATTATAAAAGTAAAAGGTGATGTATGACATTAAAAATAAAAAAAAAGAAGACATAACTGATATATATTTATAGTTAAAAAGAAATGATTGTGATAATGATATATTATTATTATTATTATTTAAGAAATTCAATTCTTCATGTCACGTTTACCTGATCTTCTTACCTCTTAACTCCTGAACCATTCTAATCATCTTCTTACATATGTATCAATAAGTGTCTTTATTAATAAAACTTCTTCAATTTACATAATTCACGACACTTAATATTAACATATAATATCTTTTCTTATTATATTTATGCATATAATTTTTGGTGTATTGTTTCATTATTTAGAAACTTTATATAATCAAATAAACACAAGAAGATATTTCAATTTATTAAAAGAACGTGAATAATTACTCAAAGAATGGTTATTATTATGATTAAAATTTTGTAATTAAAGATTTTTATCCAAAAATATAAAAGATATAATAAGATTGTAATCATATTTTGTTTTACTATATATATATATATATCTAATAAATATATCTTTGTTTTAAAATTGAAAAAAAAAAGAATTTTTTTATTTTATTTTTAAAAATAAGAAATAAGAAAAACTATAAATTTAATTACAATTACAATATTATAATCTTACTTCATACATATACATATACATATATAAATAAATCAAATTTTAACATTAATTTAATATAAAAGAAAATTTTAAAAGTATTGTTTTAGATATCTAATAATTAATAAAGTACTAATTTTATTAAATTATCTTTCATGACCTCAATTCCTAAAGATTTAATCTTTTTTATAGAAATATATCCATGAAAATAAATGTATACTTTAAACATCTTGAATATCAACTTTAATTTATTTTTACACCCCCAAACATGTATTATTCTAGTTATCCATTAAAGTTGAAAAATTATATCCCTTTAAATATCATGCTATCATATAACCATAATCATTATTATCAAATGAATAAGTCTAGTTCATTGCCTATTACCATCAAAAATGAATGTAAAGAAAAAAGTGTAAGGTGGACTAATGAAGAATGGTTAAAATTATATAAATATGGTGGATTAATTATGTTGTGTCTTCAACAAACAAGGTTTGTTCTTTCTTTTTATAATTATCCTTTTTTTTGCTATTTCTTCTTCTTTTTTTTTTTATTTTTGTAAAATTTTGTTCTTTTTAAAGTATGCCATTAATGACAAGAGCAGCAAGAGATAGAAATTCTAATGAAGTATTTTTGACAACAGTAAATGTTTTTATGATGGATATATTAAAATTATTTTTTTGTATATTTGTTTTAATAATTAAAGAAAAGTCTTTTGTTAATTTTTATAAAAAAACGGTAGGAATTATTTTTGGTGATTGGAGGGATACATTAAAATTAGGAATTCCATCAATATTATATATATTACAAAATAATTTATATTATATTTCATTAAGTAATCTTGAACCAACAACATTTTGTGTTTGTTATCAAATGAAAATTTTTACAACAGCTATTATGCTTAGGATGCTTTTAAATAAAAAATTATCCACCATACAATGGGTAGCATTACTATTTTTATTATTTGGGGTTGTTGAGGTACAAATGCAATACTCACCACCAATTTCAAAGATTGATTCAAGTGATCAAAATCCAACAATTGGTTTTATAACTGTGTTTTTAATGTGTTTTACGAGTGCTTTTGCTGGAGCTTATATGGAGAAATGTTTAAAAAAGTCAGATGTTGATATATGGACACAAAATATTCGATTAAGTTTATATGGATTAGCTATTGGAGGTGGATCAATGATTATTAAAGATTTTAATAATATTCAAGAATGTAAGTTAGATATATATATTTTTTTTATAAATTATTATACAAAAAACATTTAGATGGAATGTTTCATGGATTTGATATATTAGTTTGGATATTAACAGCTGTTAATTCAGTTGGTGGCTTATTAATTGCTTTAGTAATGAAATATGCTGATAACATTCTTAAAGGATATGCTCAATCAATGTCAATTGTTGGTGCTGCAGTAGGATCTATGTTTTTATTCAATTTTTCACCAAATTTTATGTTTCTATTTGGAACAGCTAATGTTATACTATCAATTATTCTTTATTCAAATTACCCTTATGTAGCTCGTTCATAATAGTATTTTTTTTTTGTATATACATACGTTTAGCTATCATATCATAAATCACTAAAGTTATCTTTTTTTATTTCCTAATCATAAACAAAACAACTATCTTCTAGTCTTAATTTTTTTCATGGCAATTACTAATTCAACAATTTTATATAAATAAGCATCCAATGGAAAGTCTTGTTCCTCCACATCCTCATCATTATTTAATACCAATATATCCCATCGTGGCCAATCATCTAAATCACATTCTGTCTCTGCATCATCAATTCCCTTTGAAAATACATACCCGCGTTTAGTTCGTGATTTTTCTCCTGCAATCATTCTTACTGTAATAACACTATTACTATATGTTTCTTGAAAATATATAATATCTGACTTTCTTCGACAATCACTTATTATAATAACATCAGATTTTATAGATTTTTCCATAGTTTTCTTACAAAATATATGTGGATCTATACGCCGTTGATCCTCTCCCCATTTTACCATTCTTCTTCTATAAATTTCTTTATAATGTGAAGATGTTTTTAATTCACAACCATCTAAATCATTAAGTTTTGCAAATTCATCCTTAAGTGGATGAGATAAAGAACGAATTTCAACATTTATATCTCTATCTGTTAATAATTTAGCTAATAAAATACAAGTAAAATCTTTTCCTGATTTTCTTTTTCCAGACATACATACAATTATAACCATTCTAGATTATATCAACAATAAATAAATTTTTAATAAATTACAAATACAAATCTTTTTTTTTTTTATTACTAAAAATATATTATAGTATAATATTTAGATAAATAATACGGGAAATAAAATTATATAAAAAATAATTATTAAACTTAATAAAAAAAATAATAATAATTATATAATTACTCATAAATATTAACCTTTTATTTTCATTAAATTTTCCAATTATCGTCTTAAGAGAAAAGTAAATTATTTAATAATTCATTATTTTAATTTTAATTAAAAAGTTTTTTTTAATATACTATAAAATATGATCAAAAAACAAAAAAGAAAATATATATATATACATATATATAAAATTATTCCATAAAACTATGTAAAGATCATACTATAAAAATTAAAATATTTTAACATACATAACTTAAATTTTTATAACATTATTTAAATATAACAAAGTTTAAAAATTATTATACAACAATACAAGGCAAAGGAGCTGTATAACTAAAATTATACCATTTGTCAACCATCCCTAGATACATTTTTAAAGATTTATCTGAAATATATTTATAATTTTAAATCCAATATTTTAAACAAATAATAGTTTTTCTTAGTCATATACTAAAAAAGGTTGTACTATATAAAAGTAAATTTGTATACATTTAAAGATAAAATTTATTATGCCATTTTAAATAGAATCTAAAATTAAAACTTTTTTTTTTTGTTATTTTTAAATTTAAAAAAGATTTTATATAATTAGATTAATTATAAAAAATATTCTTACAATTTCCCTACATTCATATAATATTTTTCTATAGTTAAATAAAAAATAATAACTTTTTAAAATATTTAAATAAAAATTTATATATATATATATATTTGACATATGTTATATAAGGATAAATTTTTTTTTTAATATAATAGTTGTATAATTTAATTTAAAATAAATTATATATATATAATAATTTAAGCATTTAACTATGTCATGATAACGTAAATGACATAGTAAAAAATTTGTAAGCAAAATGTTAATATATATATGTATATATATATGAAATATTCTTTTTTTTTATTTTGATTGGTAATATATAAAGTAGCTGATATAATATTACTACACATATACTGTAACACATATCTTTTATCTTTTGTAAGAAATCATGAGAAGTATCAAAATCATTTATATCCGTAAAAAAAATAATCTAAAGTCATTAAAGTGAAAATATATAATCACAATCTAATAACCAAAATCTTGATTAATTAAACAATACCACATATCAACTTTTTATTAAATATAAATACCGGAAAAAAAAACATGAATACGAATGTCTTCAAATAACTTATGATAATTTATAGATCAATTTTTATAAACTGATATTACACATACTTTGTACTTTTTGTAAAAGTATAAAATTAAAAATTATCTACATTAATTTTACTTTAATATATAAAAAAAATATTTAGTAAAATATTACAAAAAAAAATATATATATAGTAGTATTGTGAGAGCTTTATAAAATATTAATAAGACATATATATATAAAAAGTTACAAAAAACAGTTCCATGTCGTTACAGTAACGGCAAATAAACAATAATAAATTTAAATGTTTTTTGGTCATTTTATATGAAAATAACAATCAAATGTAAGGATGATAATTAAGCTCCAACAATAATGTTGTTAATAGGAATATGAATAAGTTTGACAAAGAAACCAATAAATCCCATAATGGCAAATCCAACAGCGGTAGCAGTTGCTATCTTTTGATATTCTAAAAATAAAAGAGAGTTATTTTACATATATTGGGAAAATATGTTTGTCAGTAAAAATATATGGCAATTTATCATGGTATAGTTTGCCACTACAATAAGATAAGGTTATTGACGGGCTATTTTGGATAGAAGAAGCAAATAATATGGGGTCAAAAAAAAATTTTTTTTTTAACAAAACTAACCTTTACGATCTGGTTTGGTACATCTTCTTACTAATCTTACAGAATCTTTAGTGAATTTCTTGAGTGGGTCAACAATTTCTTCTTGTAAATAATCCATTATACTTATTAAAATGTCTCTAAAATAATAAATTAATAATACCTCTGTTAATAAAATATATTTGGAATATTAAACTGAATATATTAAAATGCACGGAAGTTTTTAAAGGATGATTTAGTTGTGTTGACGAAACACTTTATGTTTGAACAATTTTTGTTGCGTTGGAAGCACTGTCGAATTGCTAACTTTTAAACAGAAGTTTGGAATTATATGTCCTCTATACGCTAAGTATAGTAAAAAAAAAGCTACTATGTGTATTCTATATCTTTATCGTTATCACGATTAATAATAGTAATACATAGACAAACTTAAATTGACATGAAATTTTTTTCGTCTATTTTTTATAATTAAAAAAAAAAAATTTTTGAAAAAAAAATTTTTGAAAAAAAAACTTATGCTTATTACAGATAAGGAAATATATTTTTTTATAATTTCATTTTAATTTAAAGTTCCCTTTATGAACTCACAAAATGTCATTTTTTGAAATAAGGTATATTTAAAATGGTTTAAAAATTCTATCTCTACAATAAAAACATTTGAAAAATAATCTTTTCTTCCCCAAATATGAACTAAAAACAATTTCAGGTAACCACAACCTTTTTAAAGAAACATATATGGAAAAAAAAGATTTTGAAACATCCTTGAAAATAAAAATTATCTATTGAATGACAATAATTTCATTAAATTAGGTTCATTGGTTCCTATAAAAAAAAAACATAAAAACAATGTTTTTAAAATTTCTTAAAAATTGATATCTATCATATTTTGTTATTTTTTTTTTAGGATAATACGACAAAAAGTTACTTTCTGGTTATTTTATAAAAATGACTAATTATTATTTGTAATATTATATCAAAAATAATAGAATATCTTCTTCTTTTTTTTTTGAATTTTTTTTTATGTAATAAATAATGTCTAGGAGCATTCAATTAAATTTGAAAATATTTAACAAATTACAAATATTATTTAATAAAATTTTAGCAGATGAATGGTTAATCTTTTATAAATCAGAGTTAAAATTAGATATTGCTAACTAGGAGAAATAGGTTAATGTTAAATATATAATTAACAACTATTTGCATATTTTTTTTTATTTTGTCATTGAAGCTATCTAAGAAAATGTTTGATAGAAAATCTAGAAAATGCAAATAATAAAAATTTTACATTTAGTATATAAAATATTTTTTTTTTTCGTTTTAATATCAACAGATAAAAAGTAACATTGAAAGTTGAAATGAAAAATTAATTCATTGGTAACATTTAATTATTTAATGTATAACAAAAAATTTGTTTTAAATAACTTTGTTTTTTAATAAAGATAATGATATTTGATTTTAAATAATCTTGAAATCAAAGTTTTTGTGTAAATTTTGATGTTACATTTAAAATCATAATATCTTATTTCAAATTGATTGAATTTTTTTTTAAATATAAAGTTTCTATATAATAAGATATTATAGTCAAATTACTGTTTATAAAAAAATAAACTAGGATATTGATAAGCCAAATTTTTTAAAGAATAACTCTAAAGTTGTTACTTATTTTTACTACAAAAAAAAGTGTCATAATCTAGTTTATAACAATAATTAATATTTATCCTAAAAGTTTATTTATAATCAGGTTCTAAGGATTGATTATTTATTTTAACATGAACTATGTAATAATTATTAATTTTAATAATAAATCAAAGAATGCTATATTTAAGATAATAAAATAACATTTTAAAATTTTTTCTAACATTACATTAATATAAATTAGGTATATGTATGTAGATGTGATATGGCATAATAACTAGTCTTTTATATAGTTAATATTAATTGGCTAAGACGATTCATAAATTTATAAAAATATACTTTTTGTATTTGAAGGCCACAACTGAAGTCAAAGAGTTAAACAAGTATAAAACTTATTGATAAAATTTTAATTAAAAATCATGCTTTATCCAATGTAATTATTTACACTTTAACCGAAACCGGATTTTATATGAGTCAGAAAAATAGATGAATAAGTGACAGCGTATCTCCATACAAGAGTTTAATTATAGAATATATCTTTCTAAAAAAAATTTTTTTTTTCTAAAAATATAGATATCAAAAAGTAGTCTATATTTTTCTATATTTTAAACTATATTCTTTATATTAAAATAATATAAATTTTATAAATATAATATTGTATTTTTCGAGGCCATCTTACTTGGATATCATTTTGTTAATAACTCCAGCTATCTTTTTAGATATCTTATATATGAATATTTAATCAGATTATATCAATTTATTTAAGATGTATTATCATATTAGTAAGAAACATTTCTAACACAAAATAAAGAAACTGTATTTGTTAAAGAGGACACCATGATGTATAATTAATAATAAAATACATTTTTATATATATTATTATTGTAATATATATGTATAATTATAAATTTTTGCTTTATTTTTTAATATATATATTTTTTATTACTATAAATAATCATTTACATATTTTAGAATGATAAAAAAAGTTTTAATTATAATTGTATTATTTATGATATCACAAAATGTTAATGGAAATTTTCCCGATAATTTAGATGCTTTTTTAGGATTATTATTTGATACAGAAGCATGTAAGTAATTAATTAATTGATTTTTATTTTTATTATTATATAATAAATATTTTTTTAGGTGAAAATTTTGTAGCTAATGCAGATTATTTGGGTGTTGCTACTAGAAAATGTGATCCATATACATGTGATTTTCCTCATGAAATGTGTATGCGACCCTCTGCACTTTATAAAGAGGAAAAAGCTAATCAATGTAGGAGTATACCAGAAAAATGTTTAATAGCAGCAAATAATGGAATGCCTTTACCACCAAAAAAATCATTTACAACATTACCACCAATTATTAATCCTATACCACAATCAACATCACCACCAATACGAATTGTTCCACCAAAATCAAAAACATTACTACCAAAAACAAGAGTTAATGTATGTAGATTAGAAATTGCTCAAGGTCGTTTTTGTGGATTTAAACAAATGTGGTTCTGGAATAAGGAACATAAAATGTGTGAACAGTTTTGGTTTCCAGGATGTGTAACAAAAGATACAAATGGTAACTTGTTTGAAAATCAAGATCAATGTTTAGAAGCAACCAAACACTGTAAAGAAGGTAATAATATCTTTTTTTTTATTTTATTAATTTTTTTTATTATCACAATCACATTACTAATTTTAATCTATCACATTATTATATCACTTCATTTATTTTAACATTTAGAATTAGCTAAAAAAAATGTTACACCAGCACCTATAACAAATGGAAATAAAGTTACTAGGCAAAATAAAAATAAATTTATTGAAACAACATCATCATCTGGACCAATTGATCCAAGAGAGTATGGTGGAAATGCAATTGTTGGTGGAAAAGCTGTAAAACAAAATAATTTATTAGGACTTATATCAAATGCCTTAAAACCAAAACAAGGAGGAAAAAAAAAAGGTGGAAAAGGAAATAATATGGGTGGAAATTTGGCAACACTAGGAGCTTTAGGAAGTTTAGCACAATTAGGTGGTTCTGGAAATGGACCTGGTGGGATGCTTCAAAGTCTTATCGGTGGAATGACTGGAATGAATGGTAATAGAAATGGATTTGGCGGAGGTGGGGGTGGAGGTGGAGCCGGAGGAATAGCTCAACAATTTTTATCAAATATGAATTTAGGCGCATTTTTGTAAGAACTAAATATTTTTTTTTACCTCATATTTAATAACAAAAAAAAAAAGACTAACTATCTATTTTAAAAATTGAACACATTTCATATTGCACAAAAATTTAAAGCCGCTTTTAGATAAATTAAAAAATAATTAATTTTTTTTTTCAGAGGATGATTATCCAGACTATCCAGATATTACTCCTGATCTCTATGAATCTATTTGTTTGCTTCCTCGATACTTAGGAGACAGATCCTGTTCATCTAATACATTATCAAAAAGATTTTTTTACCATTCAATATCAGGAACATGTAAATCATTTTGGTATTTTGGATGTAATGGTAATAAAAATAACTTCAAAACAATAAATGGATGTAAAAAGATATGTGAAAAAAAAGGAAAAATAGATTAAACTATTAAGTTAATATAAAAGTAGTAGTAATATGTTATGTAAATAATTAATAAATAAAACTTTTTTTTTTATTTTAAATGTCCTATAATTGATTATTTAAAATTGTTAGTGAATTAAAATAATGTATATTGTATAGTAAAATAATTTTAAAAAATTAAATGATATATTTTAATGTATAATTATAAAAGACAATTAGTAATTAAAGTTCTTTTTTTATTTGAAAAAAAAAATTAAGTATATTAGTGTATATATTTTAAAACATTTTATTAATTTTAAAAATAAATATATATAAATATTTTATTTGTAAAAATTCTTTATACGTACTTTACAATAAATTACAACTTGGAAATTTTATTGTAACTATCTGTATAGTATTATTTTTAGTAATCATAAAAGACTGTATATCTTTAATATTTTGTTTTTATACTTGGATGTTGATTAAGCATTAATATTTTATTAGAAGAAAAAGAAGAACAACTAATATTATGTTATATTTTATATAAAAACAAATATTTAGTAATTCCAAATAAAATTATATTTAAAAATGTATGTTATCATTTTAATTGTCTTTTTCATCAACTATTTATAAATAATTCTAAATAAAATTATATCATCAGGCTTTGAACATTTGATATATCATGCTATAATATATAAAATAACTCCTTAAATAAATAAAAGAAAATTTCAAACCATAATATATTAGTTAATATCAAATTTTTACCAACAATTGATGTAACTTTATCCTTTTCTTTTGTTAAAATAAATATTAAAAATAAAAATTTTGTTATTTTTATTTACTAGTAATAAAATGTTCCATTGCATGGCATTTTCATATTACTTCTCATGATATTTCAACACTTATATTTATACTAACTATAAAGTTAAAATTTTATATATATTACATTTACTCGTCATCTAAATAGATGATATTTTCTAAATTTTTCCAAGGATATATCTAATATTTTATAAAATAATTTACTTTTAATGTTGTTCACCTACCTATAATTAATAAAGTATTTGATTATATAGTATTTAGCTAATGTTTTTCCTTAATTTATTTGAATCGCGCAAATATTGTTCATATTTATTGTTAAAAATTTACTATATATATATATATATATAATAAATATTTCTATAAATTAAACGTCTATCATAACTACTTTTTAATTTATGTCTTGTTTTTAAAGACATTCATTTAAAAAAAGAACATTAAATTAAATAATAAATAATAGTAATAATAAGTTTTTATAATTATTTTTATTATTATTTTTTTCTTTGTTTATTTTAATTTAATTTTTGATTATTAAAATGATCAATGTATATTTTTATTAAATAAGATCATTTCAATTAATAAAAATTTTTCTTCTACAATATAAATCACGACTTTATCAATAGAAAATCTCCCACGTTTCAAATTATTAACAGCTATTGTTGATATATGATATGCTACATTGAGTAACAATGAACCAAATAAATAGATGGTATATTAAATAATTTACTGTCAAATACGATGAATCCCCTTTTTTCATCATTAACAATATTTTAATGCATCAGTTAATAGTTATTGCTAATATTTACTATCCTAAATTTGTTATCATTTACCTTATTTTTATTGAAGTTAAAATTTATTTTATTTACTAACTTTATCCAATATATAATATATAGATATTTATATATATCCAATTTTTTTTTATCATATATTATTCTATTTCAAAAACTTAATAATTTTAAATATTCAATAAATGTTTACCCTCATTATTTGTTACATTGAAATTTTTATTATTTTCTTATAAAATTTTAAGAAATTATTTTAAAATTCCACTACATTTATCAAAAAATATATAATATTTCGATTTTTCATTTTTATTTTAATGTTGAAAAATGAAAATTTTAAAAAAATGTTAAAACAAATTATTTGCATTATTCAAGAGTTAGATATTCTTTTAATTGTTTTATATATATAAGATCATTTTTATATTAAAATCATTATTTTTTATATTAAAAACTGATTTAATATTAAATTCACTTATAATGAATAATTTTATTCACTTAATATTTAAATATTTTATTCATCTTAAAAATTTTTGATATATATATTAGAAAGTTTCAAAAGTAAAGACAATTGAAAAATGTACTTTTAACATTAACGTATGGTTACTTTTATAAGAAAAATTTTTATACTGATTAAACATTACTAACTAAAAGATTATCTAAGTATAAGTGGTAGAAAAGGTTAACTAAAGAAAACGGTTGAAAAAGTAATTGCGATTTTCATAATATTTTAAAGAATAAAAACAAGTCTGCATTATTGAAGATGTTTAAACAATTAGTATTACTTATTTCAAGATAAAACCATGAAATAAGTAACTTAACAATTCTAGATCTATAATGACTTAAGACGTCAAAATGATACGTTAAACTTTATCTTAATTAAAAAAACTTATACAAATAAAATTATTTTACACCTCTTATTATTTTAATATAAAGTTAATTTTTAAAACTTTAGTTTATAGAACTAGTAAATACTTAAATATCATTTTATCAAATTTTTGTTACACAACTATATTATTATTTAATTTTGTATAGTTTTATTTATTATATACTTTTAGTTAAAATAAAATAGTATTACAACGTTACATTTAATTAATTATCTAAAATAATAAAAAAATAAAAAATAAAATTTTTTATTTTTATCTAATAGAGTTTTATATTATATTATTTTATTAAAAATTTTGTCATTCAAGATAAGTTTGTTTTATTATAATCAGAAAATGGTATTGACTATCATTATGTTTCTTTTAATAAGTATTATACTCACAATATGATTATCAAAAAATGTTCTATTTATTAGTGGTCATTACATTCTTTTTTTTTTTCTTTCTAATAAATGTTACAGAAGCATTAATATCTTAATTATTATTATATACATGTAATCTTTAATTTTCCAAAATACTTTATTAATTACAGGTAAAGATATTTTCCCTATAATTTATCTTATCGAAAACAAAAAATTAGTCATTCTATTAGTTTTACAATTTTCAATTATTTTTTAAATATTAAATTTGTCAATATTAATTGTTAAAGTATTACGTGAATGAAATAAAAAATTTTTTATTGTTTCAATTTAAAAAAAACACATTGTTATATTTAATCATAACATTGTAATCTTCATTTTAATAAAATATTTATAAATATTTTTATTTACTATTTTTATTTATAAAATAAATATAATAAATAAAATAAAATAAAAAAATTTTCTTTTCTACTTTTAATCCTTTAGAGTGTTTGGTTTAAAAAATTTTTATTGTATTAATTTTTCTTTGTAGATAAAGAAAATATTAAGTATCATGATTAATAGTTTTTCTAGGTATAAAGGTCTTATGTAAAATTATAGAAACAACCAAATACATTATCATATTTTCAGTTAATAACTTTTTTCCAAACCTGTACGTCTTTCTCATCATATTACTTTATTTTTCAAGCATATTAATTTAGTTTTTTTTTTTCTTATATTATATCAATAAATATTTTATTACTTTAATTTAATCACTTAGTTTATTAAAAATTAATATTAAAAATAACTATATATAAGCTATAATATATATATATATATTTTTTTTTAATTAATATATTTTCTGTTTATTCAAAATATATTTTTAATTTATTATGATAAAGAAATTAAATCAAAATAATTTAGATGTTATACAATTATTTTATATATTATTTATTTTATATGTTTAACATAAACAAATGATACATTCATAAAATCACAATAAATTTCCTTAATCATTTTATAAAGCTGTTATGCTAAAGATGCTTCTAGCATTTGTTTTTACATTACTTTTGACTCACATTATCATTTATTCATATAAATATTTTCAAAAAATTTAATTTCATTTTTATATTTAAAAAAAAATGAAATTTCTTAATATACGAATGAAATTATTTTATTAATTTATTAAACTTTCCTTATTCATCATTGCTAGGATGTATTTGACAAAAAAAAATTTTTTTGAAAAAAAAAGAGTTATATAAAATCATAAATAGTTCAAGGTACTTTTTGACATTGATATTTATCTTATTATAAAAATTTACATAAAATAATTATTATATTAAAAATCATTAACAAATTTATTCATTGTATTTATTTATTTTTTTCAATAAATTAATTAGTTAGATAAAATTTTATCTTTTTATATACACCTACATTTATTTTTTTTTTGATATATTCATTCCATCAGAAACTTCTATAAAATAAATAAACTATTTATTGTTATTTATTAAATTAATTATCTAAATATAATATTCATAAATATTACGTATAAATAACAATATAGCACTGATAAAATAATTTTTTTTTTGTATGTTATATTTTGATTAATAAATAAATAAAGATTTATAATAAAAAAAAGAATATATATATATATATATATGTACGAATTACTTACAAATTATCAAAATAACAATGTAGCATTATTTCTTATCCTTTTTAAAAATAATTTTTTTTTTTAAATTTATATTTTAGATTTCTTTTATTTAATTTACACAAACAAGTTATTTAATTTTATTTAAAAAAATATTAAACACTATCAAAATAATTTGTCATAGTCATTAGAAATGCAATATAGAAGAATCTCATGTCTAAGTTGAAATCAACCAAACCAATTTGTTACCGATGGTACAAAATATTAGCTGGTATAGCTGTATGCATAATATGTTTTGTTATATGGATATTTATTATTAATCCACTTTTAATATGGGATAAAGATTTTGCAACAAATTTATTAAAGAAATTATCCAGTAATAATAATAATGAAATAATTGGTAAAAAAAATATTAGTGATTATAATAAAAATTTAACAATAACACAAGATGAAAAATTTATAAAAAATACCACAATTTATCCTTATATTTTAAAAGAAATTAATAATAGTATATTAAATCAAAAAATTCAAAATAATGCTTTAAATATTTCCACAAAAATAAATGAAAAAATATTAAATAATACATATCTCCTACCAACAACAAAAACACCATTAAAAACTTTTTTTCAAACTTCTACTATTAAAACGACAACATTAAAATATACAAAAATTGGGTTACCAGTATCAAAAATATATTATAAAATACCGGAGAATTATAGACCATTAAATTATACACCAAAAGGAAATATTTTTAAGACAATGATAAAATCAACTACTCAAATACCAAGTATTTTAGATAATAAACATAATTTTTTTGATAAAAAAATAAATGTTTCTAAAAATACAAATTATTTAAATCAAATATATCCTTATCAACAAGACAAAGTATTTAATATAATTAGAAATGGAAAATTTTATGAAAAATCAACAATGAAAACAATATACAAATTAACCACAACAACAAAATCAACATATTCATCTCCAAAAAATAATACTTATAATTTTAAGAATCAAAGTGGTTGGTTAGTTTCAAATAATACAATTAACAATACAACAAAAATGTATAGTAATGTAACACAATACCCAAAAATAAAAAATCATATAATTAATTCAATTGAAAATAATTTAAGTACAAAAAAAATGCATCCTCAAAATGAAATATTATTTAATACAACAATACCTTCAACAACAATAAAACAAGATTTTATAACTTCTACAACTACTTTTTCAACAACTGTTACATCAACTGAAAAATTATTACCTATAACAAGTGTTGAAAGAACAAATTCAATATTAACTGATACATCTATTGTCACTTCAACTGTTAGATCTCAATTATTTGCAAATGAAAATAATTTTATTGACAAAAATAATATAGATAATATAAAAATTGATAAAAATAATATTGTGAAAAATAATGCTCCGGTTATTGTTACTGCTTTATTAGATATAGGTAGAGGAGAATGGCAATCATTTTATAGACCATTTGAAACATACTTAAATTCATTTTTAGATCTTTTACAATTAGATAATAATATGATTATATATGGTGATAAAACTGTTATAAATTTTGTTAAGAAACATTTTAAAAATTATATTAATGATAAATTACTCTTAGAAATATCAATGAAAGATTTACCATTTTATCGATATAAAAAAGAAATGCAAGATATAATTGATCATGAACAAAAAAATTGGAATTCAACATGGGATAAAAGAATGAAAAATCATCCAGAATCATTGTATGCTGATTATAATATTTTAGTAAATTCAAAACCATATTTTTTATATAATGCCTCAATTATATCACCATTCTCATCTGATATATTTATATGGATTGATGCAGGTTATTCACATGGTGATAAAAATTTAATACCAAAAACAACATGGGATCCATTTTTAATACCAAATAAAGTTCATATAATTAAATTAACACCAAAACAAGATCAAATAAATACATATACATATGATCGTGTCTATAGAAAAGATATTTCAGTTATATCAGCAGGATTTATTGGAGCAAGTCATGGTGTCATAAATAGATTTTATAACTTTTTTTATAAAACATTTATAGAGTTGTTGGATGATAAAAAAGTAGATGATGATCAAACAGTAATATTAATTACAATCAAAAATTATGCTTCATTATTTTATGTAATACATGGTGGTTGGTTTGATGCATTTAGATTACTGCCAAATTTAGATAATACCTATGATAAAGAAGAATTACGATTAAGGTATAATCCTAGACTTTATCAGAGTACATATCCTTACTGGAAAATTCATAATAATTCAACACGGGATCAAATATTAAATTAATATTTACATTGAAAAAAAAAAATTATATATCGTTTTTTTATATACATTATTTCATATTTTTTTTTTATAAAATTTAAAATATTTTAAAACTATTATACATAAAAATTTTTTATTAAATTAAAAAAATTTTTAAAAAGAATATTTTTATAAATAATAAAACTCAACAAATTTTATTTTACACTTAGTTACGAATCATACAATTTAATAAATATATTTTTATTTTATTATCATTATCATTTTTAAAATAAAATTAAAAAAAAAGAAAGTTTTTTTTTTTAAAGTTAAAGTAAACAAAATAACTTATAAAAATGTTTCCTATAATACAATAACTACAAAAAAATTCATAATTACAAATAAAATTATATCAATCAAAATTAATTATCTATTGAAAAATGGGTTTAGTTATCAGGTAATCATTAGAATAGTGGGTGTATTACTTTTTGATAAAAGAGTTCTAAAATTTAATCTGTTAATTAGTTTGATTGATAATTTTTATCAGCATTGATACGAAATTATTTATTAATCTTTTTTTTCTATTATTATTTTATAGATATAAGAGTTCTTTTCTACTTATAGATATGACAATCAAAAGTATCAAAAGAATTTCCAATATAAACAGCAGACAATTTAACGCCATACTTAATCTTGATTTTTAAAAAAAAAAAAAACTTTGGATCTAATGTTGATTTTATATTAATTTTTAAAAATTTTAAAAGTTATACTGTTAAAAATTAATTGAATATTAATTAAAAAAGAAGTAATATATCTCATGTCTTCTTGATATAAAAATATAAAAAAATATGACGGAAAAAAATGAGATAGAGTGAAGTTAAATGAGATAGTGTATGCATTCTATTTCTGAAAAATTAGTTTAATTTTTCACCAATATAAACATTATCGATTTGTTTTTATCAGATAAAAAACCCCTCCAACTTTCTACTCACTATAACTTCTACACTTGTATCAAATAAAAAACCTTATTTTAGAAAATATTTACACAATCAAAAGTTTTAATTTCTTTACAAATTATTTACAAACAAATCATTTCAAATTATGTAAAGGTTTTGTTTATAAAACTTATCTCTCAATTGGTAACTTTTGAAAAAGTTATTTATTATCTATCTTGGCAATTCTTTTTTTTTTTTTAAAAAACAATCTATTATAAATATAAAAAAAAGATGATCAATTTCGAGTGAGTATAATTTATAGACTAGTCTTTGTCGTTAACGTGGGTTCTAACTTATTCAGAAAAAGATGATAATTTTAAATGTAGATGTTTGAATATTTTCCTCACAATTGTTATAAAGTCTGTTTTTTTTTCAACAATGCTAAAAGTTTTTGTTAGTAGTTTGGATGTAAACTGTACTAAGATTAATATTTCTTCTAAATTTCCCAATAATTTTTTATTTATTTAGAATAAAAGGAAAAATTTTTTTACTATTAGAGTTTTTTTTTAAATATTATTCAAGTCAAGAGAGCATTCTTTTAAACAATACTACCTAGTATTTAGAAAGATGTTTGCGGAGAAAATGGCGGGTGAAATATGGAACAATAAAAATTCTCCTTTTACAAACTATTAGATGACTGAGATATTAGTTATTAGAGTTTATGCAGAGAAAGTGAACAAATATCTGTTAAAAGTCGGGTTCCATGATTTTTATAATTTGGAAATTTATATTGCAAAATTGCATTATCTAATACCATTTTTTCTTACCCTGTTTTCTATAATATTATTATCTGTGTAAATCTAACTGGGGTAGAAGTATATAGTTAAAAAAATTTTTTCATTTTTGAATTTTTATTAGTTAACAAGTATAGTGACTTATTTACTCTATGACCTTTTAATTTTTTTTGTTTTATTACTTGAATTCAAAATACAATTTTTTTTTGGTGTTACGTAAATTGAACTATTTTTTAAATTTGGAATTTTTAAAAGAGTATCACCAGAAAATTTACCGCATATTGTATAACTTTTAATATAGTTTCTTTTATTTTGCAAATATTTTAATCATTTTTGATTTTAAATTTTTTATCTTAGAACGAGTTGCCTGGGATTTCTCCATTTTTTATTCAAATTTTATTTAATTCATTATATTTACAGATTAATTATTTTCTTATTATAATAAATTTTTAAGATTAATAGAAGCATGGTTAGTACAAGATATGGTAGAGTACTTCGAAATATATCTAATTCTGAATCCGGAGAATCAAGTGTTACCGGAACTAGAAGTTCCAGAAGAAGTATGTTTGTTTGTGTATTTTTAAATTTCAATTGTTTTTTGTTTTCAGATACTAGAACTGTAGCTAGAAAAAGAAACTCTTCAGATGATTTTGATGACGAGTTTAATTTAAATGTTTCAAGGGAAAAGAAAATTAAAAAAAGTAAGTAAAATTGTATTGTTGATAAAGTATACATTTACTTTTAGCGGATCCTACTCTAAGTTCATCCATGAGATTTGAACAATTATTAAATAAAATTGAAGAAATTTCTGGAAGAATGAACTTTGGAAATGTGAGTAACACACCTAAGAAAAAAATATCAAAAAGAAATGATACTAATAAAAGACGACACTCTTTTGATGAATGTGATAATGATATTAATGACGGTAATGGAGGGTACACATTTACCCAGTCACCTTCTTTTATTAATGGTGAGATGAGGGATTATCAAATACATGGGTTAAATTGGTTGATAACACTTAGAACAAATAATGTTAATGGAATATTGGCTGATGAAATGGGTCTTGGAAAAACATTACAAACTATTTCAATATTGGCTTATGTAAAATTTTTTGAAAGTGAAATAAAGGGAACAGATGATTATTTGCCTTCTATTATTATTGTACCACTCTCTACACTCAATTCTTGGGCAACTGAATTTAAAAGATGGACAAATGGTATGCGTGTCCTAACATATCATGGAAATAAAAAAGAACGTGGAATGTTTATCAAAAATAAGTTAAGAAAAATAAAATTTGATATTGTTTTAACAACTTATGAAATGTTTGCTAAAAATGGTGGTGAACTTAAGAAAATACCATGGGAATATGTTGTTATTGATGAGGCACATCGTATAAGAACTGAAGAAACAATTCTTAGAAAACAAGTTAATTTTCTTAAGTCAAGAAATAAATTATTGTTAACCGGAACACCATTACAAAACAACCTTCATGAGCTTTGGTCATTACTAAATTTCCTTCAACCACAATTATTTAATGATGCTGATGATTTTGATAATTGGTTTGATAGCAATAAATGTTTAGCTGAAGGAGAAATGATGATTGAAAAGTTACACAAAATTATTAATCCTTTTATTCTTAGAAGAATCAAGAAAGATGTTGAGAAAGGTCTTCTTCCAAAAAAGGAGACAACATTATTTGTTGGTCTTTCTAATATTCAGAAAACTCTTTATAAAAAAATTTTATTGAAAGAATCGGAAATGTTGATTAATGGGAAAATTTCAAAGGCTAAGTTACTTGGTATTATGCAACAACTTCGGAAAGTTGTTAGTCATCCTTATTTATTTCCTGGCATTGAACCTGGTCCTCCATATGTAGAAGGTGAACATATTATAACAAGTAGTGGAAAATTAAACGTTCTTGACAAACTTTTGGTTAAGTTGAAATCACAAGGATCTAGAGTTTTAATTTTTTCCCAATTTATTGGTACATTGGATATTCTTGAAGATTATATGACCATGAGAAATTTTACATACCATAGATTTGATGGTTCTACACTTTACATGGAAAGACAGGAGTTTATTGATGAGTTTCAAGAAAAAGGTTCTGAAACATTTGCTTTTTTAATTTCAACCCGAGCTGGAGGATTAGGAATTACTTTAACTGCTGCTGATGTTGTGATATTTTATGACGTTGATTGGAATCCACAGGTGGATTTGCAGGCAGCTGACCGTGCCCACAGAATTGGTCAGAAGAAAGAAGTGAAAGTTTTTCGTATTATAACAGAAGGTACAATAGATGAAAGAATTTGCGAAACTGCTGAAAGAAAATTACGTTTAGATAATTTGGTTATTCAAAAAGGAAGAATGAATGAAATGAAAAAAGAAATGGAAAAAGAAGATTTAATGGGAATTATAAGAAATGGAGTAAGTGCTATTGATGAGTCTGGTGAAAACGATGGTGAATTTGATCATGGTATAGAAGAAATTATTGAAAAATCTTGTGATAAATTCAAAGTATTAAAAGAAAAGCTTGATGAATTTTATAAACCACAAGGTGATGGTGTCTTGGGTGATCTTCAAAAATCTAACGGTGACTACAGCGTGTATAAATTTGAGGGTGATGACTATAAGATTCTAAAAAAACTGAATGATAGTAATATTAAGGCAGATCAAAATATTATTTCAGGGAAAAGGAAAAGAAACTTACGTTTTGATAATTTCAAGCATACAAGTGATAATAAAGCTAGGCAATCAACATCACCAGCTCCAAATTATGATCACAAAAAAACAAAATTGGATATACCATTTCCTCCTGATTACCAAACACATAGGGAATGCTTTTTATGTTATAAAGAATATATAAAACTTTCTGAAAGATATGTTGCTTATTTCAGAAAGTGCCAGAATTTTTCCTACATTCAAAATGGCACTGTTGAGGTTAGCAAAGATATTATTTTTAAGCAGAGAACAATTGATAATGCAATTCCTTTAACAAATGAAGAAACAAAAAGAATGTATGAGCTTAAGGAAAAAGCCTTTTTTTCTAACTGGTCAACAAAAGATTTTTCAAAAATAAAAGGTCTTTTATCATCATTTGGAATGGACTTTGATAAAATCCGGATTGAGCTACCAGACTATGATGTTGATGAAATAAAACGTTATTCAGATCGTTTAATTGAATATGCTGAAGAAAATAATATGATAACATTTTTATTTAGATTTAGAAAAGCAGAACAAAATCGAGTTAGAAAGATTAAACGTGCAAAGTATATTAATGATCTTTTTGATAATGCACGTGGCGATCCATTAGATATCAATTTACCAAATAAGATGTTTTCAAAAAAAAATCGTTCTGTCAACTATACCCGTGACTTGGAACTAGACAAACATATCTTCTACTACTTTATTTCTGAAATAAGAAAGAATGACATTGATGTTGACGAGATTTCTGAGAAAACTATTATTCCTTTGTTGAAATTGGATTTTGTCAGTCGCCTAAAACGTGAAGTGAAATTTTCCCAAAACTTGGAACTAAATTGTTCAATGGTTGTCAGTCATTTCTTAAACATTATCCGAAATATTGACAAAGCATCATCAGTTGATGTCACTTCAACTAATCAGTAAAATTTAATTTTTTTTTTTGCGTTTTATATATAGATTAATTTTTAACAAATAAATTTATAATACTTTTTCTTTATATTCTACATTTTTTGTATAGTTTAAAGGAATTGACTACAAAATTTTTTTTCATTTAAAATAAAAAATTATTAACTAAAAATGATATAAAATAATTAAAAAAAGTTATTTTTCAATACATGGTTAGCAAGTAAAAGTTTACATACAGGGTATAACCAATATATTTGTTATATAAAATATATAGTTAAAATACTGTTAATAATTTTTTTTACTAAAAATATATAAGAAAAATATTCAAAACATAGAAAAAGTTAAAATTTTTTTAAAATGATCAATTTCATTGTATTTGAAAGAATGTAACGGATCTCTTTTAGAGTCATTGACGTATTAAATTTAAAAAAATAAGTTAAATGAAATATTTTTAAAGTTTTTAAAAATTTAATTAAATGTATAGTAATTTGAACAATTGATAGTTGATAAGCAGTAAAAAAAAGTTTTAGAAAAAATTTTTTTATTATATTCAAATTTAAAAAAAAAATTTTTACATAAATAATTAAAATTATCATATAAATAAATAAAAAATAAAATTAAGAAAATTAGTAGTATATTTTTCAATAAAATTTTTATTAAAAAAAATTCTAATATCAGAAATCTAGAAAATTTTCAGCCATGTTTTATATCTCTGAAAATAAATATATTAGACTTAATTTTGAATAGAAATCGAATGAAACTAGTCCCATCTTCATAGGATAAGTATTTGCTGAGATACTGAAAAGACGGGTATAATGAATATTTTTAAAAAATTTTCACCTTTGTTCATATCTCGCTTCATAATAAAGATAAATGCAATCAGATTTCTGCAATCGTGTGCAAATGAGTTTTCATATAGGGTCTACCTTTAAAAATTTTTTATATCTTTAAGTACTTGCGAGATATAAAAAAATGGTGACAATGGAATACGCGCGAAAAAGTATCAAGCTCAGTATTTCAAGAACGGTTGAAAATTTTAAAATGTTTTTAACGTAAGGTATATCTTAAATTACGAAAGAAGCTCAGCGCATCTGGTTTCATGCTTCTGTGACTTCATTAACTTGAGTTATCACTAAATTCTTAAAACTTTTTATTAAACATACTTCTTATCATAACTTCATTTTTTGAAGTCCTATAAATATGCGAATAAGCTTAATGAATTTCTCGTAAAAAATTGATTTAGAAAAAAGTATTTATTTTTAAAATTTACAGTATTATCATGGAAGTCGAGATTTTAAAAAAATATTCCACAATTTCGCCTCTCAACTTTGAATCCTTATAACTCCTGAAGTTTCAATTTTAGAATATTGTTGATTATATTCAAAATTCATCCTGTCTCAAGGGCTATCGAATGAATATATTATCATATTCAAATTCCAAAAAAAGTTGTTTTTTTTTTTGTCATATTTTTAGAGGTAAAGTCAGAAATCTAGAATATTTTTAGCCAATTTTCATATCTCTGAAAATATTAATGTAATAGCTATGAAAATTATTTTCCTAGACCTACTTTTGAATAGAAATCGAATAAAACTAGTCCTATCTTTATAGGATAAGTATTTCTTGAGATACTGAAAAGTCGGGAACAATGAATATTTTAGAAAAATTTCCGCCCTTGATCATATCGCGCTTCAAATTCAAAATGAATCCAAGCAGATTTCTGCAAACGTCTTAAAATCACTTTTCATATGGGGTCTACCTTCAAAATTTTTTTATATCTTCAACCACTTTCGAGATATAAAAAAATGGTGACAATGGATTACGCGCGAAAAAATACCAAGCATAATATTTCAAGAACGGTTAAATATTTAAAAAACTTTTCAACGTAGGGTATATCTAAAATTACGAATGAAGCACAGCGCATCCAATTTCATAGACCTGTGACTTCATTAACTTAAGTTATCAATAGATTATTAAAACTTTTTTCAAACATATTTCTTATCATAACTTCATTTCTAGAAGTCCTATAAAGATGTAAATAGGCTTAATGAATTTCTCGTAAAAAATGATCTAGAATAAAGCATTAATTTTTAAAATTTACAATATTATCATGGAAATCAAAATTTATAAAAAAAATATTTCCCAATTTCGCCCTCATCTTTGAATCCTTATAACTCCTGAAGTTTCAATTTTAGAATATTGTTGATTATATTCAAAATTCATCCTGTCTCAAGGGCTATTGAATGAATATAGTTGCATAATCCAATTCCAATAAAAGTTTTTTTTTTTAATTTTTATTATAAAAAATTTTTTTAGTTATTCATTTTTTTTTATTTATTTGTTGTTTTAGTATAAAAAATTTATATTTAATCAACATAGCAATTTTAAAAAAAAAAATTATACATATGTATAATATTCAAATACTCAAAAAAAATTTCTAGTACGTCAGTTACTTTAAAATTAAGCCGAATGTAACATTAGATAAATATGTATTAAATTAGATTTTGATTTAATAAACAAAACTTTTTAATAAGTTTTTTTTATAAAACATTTTCAAATATCCAAATAATTAGTGTACTCCTAAGATATATTATTTTTAAAGATAAGAAGCAACCTTTAAAGTTTATTATGAAGTTCAAACAAATCTTATATTTTTTATGATTTTCTTCCTGACACGAAATTTTTAAAAAATTAATCTAATAAAAGAGAAAAAATTAATAATTTCCTTTTAAAATATTGATAATAATAAATCTGATTTTAGAAAAAGTTGAGAAGATTTTGGTGTAATAGATTCTGAAGGTTCATAAATTTATGTTTTTATATAAAAAATTGATTTTTATAAAATAAGTATATTTTAAGTCTTTAAATTTTAAAAAAAAAATAAAAAACTTTTTTTTACATTTAATGAATCTTTAATAATTATTAAAAATAGTGCTGTTATTAAAGTTGCTATTGAAGTTTGATAAAATATGACATTCTTTCAAAAAAAAAGTTGTAGAACAAATGAATTATTTTATAAAGAGTTGGGTAAGGTATAAGTGAAAGAAAAAATTTATTAAAATCACTACATATTCAAGGGTATTGAACAAAATATTTTTAAAGTAAATTCATATTTGAATAAAAAAAAGTTGGGAAAGAAAATTTCGATTTTGTTACAATGATCGTCATAATTTTAAAAGTAGTATCAATCCTCAAACATTAGTAATTTTTATCTAAGTTCTTTGTCAAGTGATGAAAAATCACTTGATTCAAAGAATTAAAATTCTACCAAAATAATTCTATTTTATTTTTTATCTATTTATTTATAATTGAATACTTATATAAATAAAATTTATTAACAATATATACATGTATTTATTTATAACACTTTTGAATTTAAACGAGAAAAATTGTTAACAATCTTTAAATTAATTGAATAATAAAAAGTTTGACTCTCCTAACAATAAGCTTATTTTAAAGTTGATCTTTTGTAATATTAATACACTAAGCAACCATGATAAATTATTTTGTTTAAAATATATGTAAAAACAAACGATTCTTCAAAGTTATTTATTGATTATGGTGATAGTGATACAAATACAATAAAAGAACTAGGTGTCATCATCATACTTACATTTTAGTTATTTTTTATATTTTAAATTAGTTATATAATTTATAAGATATTTCCTTTCTTCCTCAAATTGTCCATCATTTTTATAATTATGAGGAAAATTATTCATTATATTAATGATTTCAGTTTTATTACCCTCTAAATATTCTAAAATTTCTCTGGAATGATCAGGTGAACAAATTAAAATTTTAAAAATATGAAAAGCTTCATAACGAATTCCATTGCTACCATTTGATAAATCATTAATAATCATCTTTAAATTTCCAACATTATAAAAATAATATTGTCGGAAGTTTGGAGCTTTAATAGAATATAAAAGCTCTGATAACAATTTCAAACATTCTCTTTTTGTAAAATAATTTGCCTTTGATAACATTTCATTGTAACTATGAATAAATTTTTCATAGTTCTTTTCTAAAAATTGACTAACTGTATCCTTAAAACTAGTAAGAATGTTTTTTATTAAACTTAAGCAATTAGATGCAATTTCAAAACTTTCCATTGTAATCATGTTAAATAATTTTAAAAAATCTTTTGAAAATAAAATAACACGTGTCAATTTTTCAAAAACCAAACACTCCCGAAGAATATTTCCACATATAAAAGCGGTATCAGTTGACGCTAAACCACTAATTAACGATGATAAAAGGTGTGGTTTTGTAGCCAAAAATTCAGCCATAGGAAACATTCCATTTGTCCTTCTTTGAAGTAAATTAATAATAATTTCTGCTGAACATTTTCGACATTCTAAAGCCATTTTTGGCATGTTAATAATCATACTTTCTGTAATACCCTTTTCATTCAATGAATGAATTAATTTAATGACCTAAAACAATAAATATATATAATAATAATAATAATAATAATATATAATTATATATACATATATATTTATATATATATATATTAAAATAAAAATAATATAGAACATACTGATTTTCTATGAGGATCATCACCTGGATTCCCAAATATCATAACTTTCACCTGATTAAGTTTGGATAAAAGAGATTCTTGGTCCTTACTTGAAAGTCCATCTTCATATACTTCACAATGAATATTTGCCATTAGTGACGACAAGTTTTTTACAACACTATTTGGGGATTGAAAAAATCTATTAATAACTGATAGCGGCATGACAAAATACTGAAATAAAGATAATGAATCTAATTTTGATGAATAACTGAAATAGTCAAAGTTCAAGAAATTATTTTATTTTCTGAATTGTTATATGAAAATTTTATAAATGTATTACGAACAATCCCTTTGGGTGTAAATTACTATTAGTAATTTGTATTTGAATAGAAACGATTACATTGCAAAGAAAAAGATACAATGATCACATCTTTTCTTTTAGTACTTAACAGTACAGCCTGAAATATGAGACAAATTTTTGGTTTGTATTGAATAAAATACCAATTTTCATTTTATTTTATAATATTTTATATTGGTAAATTTTTTTTTTTAAATTTAAGCTTTAAAAGACCTTAATTTTTGTACTTAATTATTTTGATTTATGATATAATTTTTATGTTAGAACAATGATGTAGTTAAAAATATTTTTATATTTAACAAATAAATAAATTAATTATAAAGTGAAAATTTAAAATTTATGATAAAAAAAAAATACTTCCTTTCTAAATTTTTTTTAATCAATGAAATTTTAATGAATGTTTACATTTTAAATATTTTTAAATTTAATCTTTATTTTATTTTTAATATACTTATAATTATTTATTATTCATATTTACAAAAAAAAAGTATTGTAAATTATTTCTTTGAAATTGTGTTATGTAATGGAATGCCATAAATCGCTTCAAGAATAATATTAATATACTTGATAAAATTTACATTATGACCTAAAAAAACAACAATTAATTATTATTTTATTGTGAATTTATGTATCCAAAATTATATTAAATAAGAATTGAATGTGAAAAAAAAATTTTTTTTTGAATTTTTTTCAACTTTCTATAGAGTAGTAATTTATAAATATTAAACAAATTGTTACAAAAAATTTATGATCACTTCAATAATAAAATTCTACTAAAATAAAGAAATATTTGATTTTTTTTTAACTTTGTTATAAAACAAATAAAAATATTATATTTTTATGTATAATCAAATATTGCAATATCATTTATTCTTTCATCAGATAGAATTATAAAGATAAAATTTTATATCTATTTAAAATAATCTTTAATACTTCAGCTGTATGTTATAACAAATGGCCAGAAATAATATTTTAAATTTATAGGTTAATGGCAACAGATTTAAAGATGAAAAAAAGTAATCTTAAGCATCTAATCAATTTGCACTTGTAATGGATGAGTTTAGATAGTTAGGAGGAAAAATATTATTCTGATTTAATATATATATATTTATTTATTATATTTTATTATTAGTTACTTTTATATAAAATTACCGGCATTATGTTCTTTCAACAAAAGCTGGTACTTTTATTGATACTAATAGCTTCTTTAAGTAATTATTTGGACTGTGAGATTAATCCAAATCCCAGAAATTATGGACAATCAAAATATAGAAAAAATATTCATGGTAGTTTACCAAGATTCACTTATACATCAACGAATCAAAGTTACAGAGAAGGAGCAGCAGTAACAATTAATTGTGAAGTTACTGGTGATCCATCTCCATCTGTTTCATGGGTTTTTAATGGTAAACAAATTTTTGACTCAAGAAAACATCAAATACAAAAGAGAAACACTCAACTTACTATTTATCCATTTTTGGATTCTGATGTTGGAAGGTAATTTTTAAAATATAATAAATTTAATTATTTATTTATTAGATATACATGTATTGCTATGAATCGTTTTGGAAGTATTTCACATAGTATTGATTTAAAAATCATAGTATCTGTTCCACCATTCATTACTGAAGGTCCACAATCACAAAAAGTTAAACCATCTGAACGTGTGGTACTTCGTTGTAAAGCAAAAGGTGAACCAAAACCTCGTATCACATGGTTTTTTGAGGGTTCAGAAATTCAAAATTTAGCAGGACATTTCCAGGCATCTCATGATGAGACTGAACTTATTATTTCTCATATAACACGACAAGATAATGGTGTTTTTACATGTATGGCTGGAAATGATGTTGGTGCAATGACAGCAGATGCAACAATAACAGTTGAATCTCCTACATTAAGTAGAATAGACTATTCATTAGATGATTCTAAACTTTCAGAGATTGTTAAACAGGCTACTGAAAATGTTGACAAAGCTATTGCTGAAACTCAACGTGATTTAAAATATTCTATGACTAATCCTCATTCTCTTATAAAATTATTTAAATTTGCTGCACCCAGAGCACTTGAAATTACTAAAGCAAGAGAAGTTTATGAAGAATCTTTAAGATTAATTGAAAAACATGTTGAGGATGGTTTAAGATTACCAATACATGAATTACCAACAAATGTTTCATATGAATCAGTATTAGCAGTTTCTCATATTCAAACATTAATGGAATTATCAGGTTGTATGAATGGTCAATTTAGAGAAACATGTGATAAAAATATGTGTTTTCACATGAAATATCGTTCATATGATGGACAGTGTAATAATTTTGATAAACCTATGTGGGGTGTATCCCAAATGCCATTCCTTCGTCTCTTACCTCCAATATATGAGAATGGTTTCAATACTCCTGTTGGTTGGGAAAAAGAAAAGTTATACTTTGGTTTTAAAAAGCCAAATGCTAGATTAGTTTCTAAAGAAGTTATATCTTCTGAACAAATCACACCTCATTTCCGTTACACCTCTTTATTAATGCAATGGGGACAATTTTTAGATCACGACATTACATTTAAAGCACCTGCTTTGTCAAGAAAAGTTTATTCTACAGGAGGAATTTGTAATAGAACATGTGAAAATATAACTCCATGTTTTAATATAATATTACCACCTGGTGATCCTAAACTTAAAAATGCTAGAGGTAAATTTCCATGTATGGAATTTGATAGAAGTGCTGCTGTTTGTGGTTCCGGTGAAACATCACCCATTTTTCAACGTGTAACATATAGAGAACAGGTTAATATTATAACATCTTTTATTGATGGGTCAGTTGTATATGGATCAACAGAAGTTGATGCAATTAATTTAAGAGATTTATATAATGATCATGGGCTTTTACGTTTTGATATTGTTTCTGGGGCAGAGAAACCATATTTACCATTTGAAAGAGATAGTGATATGGAATGTAGAAGAAATGTATCAGAAGATAATCCTATTCGATGCTTCTTAGCAGGAGATTTTAGAGCAAATGAACAATTAGGATTAACTTCTTTACATACAATTTTCCTTCGAGAACATAATAGAATTGCTGGAAAATTTGTCCAAATTAATCCTGATTGGGATGGTGAAAAAATTTATCAAGAAACAAGAAAGATTATTGGAGCTATTATTCAACATATAACTTATGAAGATTGGTTACCAAAAGTTTTAGGAAATGATGGAATGAAACATTATTTAGGAGAATATAAAGGATATGATAATACTGTTAATCCAGGTATAACTAATGCATTTGCCACAGCTGCCTTTAGATTTGGACATACATTAATTAATCCAAAATTAATGAGACTTGATGAAAATTTTAAACCTATTCCCCAAGGACATATTTCACTTCATGAGGCAATATTTGCACCTGAAAGACTTTTATCTGAAGGTGGAATTGATCCAATTATTAGAGGTCTTTTTGCTACACCAATGAAACTTCCAAGATCTGACCAAATATTAAATAAAGAACTTACTGAATTATTATTCCATAAAGAATCTGAAGTTCCATTAGATTTAGCTGCCATGAATATACAAAGAGGTAGAGATCATGCTCTTCCTGGTTATATTGAATATAGACGTTTCTGTAATTTGTCAGTTCCAAATACTTTTGAAGATATGATATCATATGTCACTGATCGAAAAGTTTTACCAAAATTAAAAGAACTTTATGGTCATCCAGGAAATGTTGATCTTTGGGTTGGTGGTGTTATAGAAAAAAAACTTCCGGATGCCTTAGTAGGTCCAACATTTTCATGTATTATTGGAGAACAATTTAAAAGATTAAGAGATGGTGATCGTTTCTTTTATTTAAATGATGGAGTTTTTTCACAATTACAAATTAATGAAATAAAAAAATATACAATTTCTAAAATTATTTGTAATAATGGTGATAAAATTGATAGAATTCAAAGAGATTCATTTGTACATGTTGGTGAGAAAAAATCATCCTACCAAAGATGTGAAGAACTTCCAGATTTAAATATTCATATGTGGAGTAGTTGTTGTGATGGAACATGTAGCAACAACATTGATTCTTCTAATTTAAAAAGAAAAAAACGAAATGAGCATATGTATGGAGGAAGAAATTAAATCAAATTTTTTTAATTATATTAATAAAATGTTTTTTAAAATAATATTAAAATTCTTTACTATTATTCTTATTCATATATTACTTTACAATAGTAATAGTTTTTTTTTTATTGATATTTAAATTTTATATATAACTTACAATAGCTAAAATATTCAAGGGCACTTCCATGTAATTTATTTCTCCATAAATGACATCGATTACTAATTTTAAACAACGGTCATTCATGAAAATAGGTGTATATCTGAGTAACATGATTTAACAAATAATTAACAGTTTTCTTACCCGCCAACATACTTAGATATATGTATAAAAGTTTAATTTTTTTTACCATTGCTAATATCATATTTTTTATAGTTAAAATCAAAGGTATACTTTTATCAAAAATAATTAAAAGTTATCAGTTAAAGATATAACCTCATTAATATTGTACCCCCTGTTCTATAACTATTGTCCTAAAACAAAGTGGCATTTAATAATAATAACATCATTTCACCTCTACACTCATATATGGGTTATATACCTTTTATAGAAAAAGTAAGAGTTTACCTTTTAATAATAATTCTGACATCAACAATATCTCTGATCATAGTTAACCTTTAACAATCTTGTAAATGATGTGCTTTTGTAATGTTCTAGAGATGATGCTTGTGCTTAGATTATTTATTTATTTTATGAATCATAAATTCATTTTACATTGATGTTATATAGTTTTTATTAATAATATTTAATTCATTCTTTTTTAGTTAAGAATATTTTTATTATATAACAGAAATTTATTTTTTTTTTTATCTATAAAAGTATGTATATGTTACTGTTGAATTAGAAAAGATTAAGAAATGTATTTTATCAATTTAACTATATCATTATTACAATATCTTTTATATTTTTTTGCTTTTACACCTCATTTAATTGAAAGTCAGGGACAATTTATTTTACCACCCGGTTCAAGTCAACCTATTCAACCAATTAAAAATACCATTGGTGGTGTTTATTCTAAAAATGTTACATTATATTTTATGAATTCTCCATATCGAGTTAATCAAGATTTGATTGTAGAACATGGTGTAACACTTCATATACAAACTGGTGTAATAATGTATTTTGATAGTGGTGTTGGTATGAAGGTATTTGGTATTATTGAAGCATTAGGAAATGAACATGCACATATTCAAATGTTACCATATCAACAACAATTAATATATGATCATAAATTTCCAGATTTTAGATTAATTGATGGTCCAAGTGTTCGTCAAGGTAGATTACAAATTAAAGTTATAGATAAATTAACACAAATACCTAGATGGAAAAGTGTATGTACTGCATTAACAAATTGGACTTCTATTGATACAACAGTTGCATGTAACTCACTTGGTTATTCTGGTGGAGGATTTTGGAAATGGTATTTAAGAAATAATGATACATATCCAATTGTTATTTCAAAACCTAATTGTCATTATGGAGCATCAAATTTATATGAATGTGAGGGATTAAAAGATGTTAATAAAATTCCTATGTCTGAAAATATTTGTCAGGGAGAGGATGATATTGGTTTATATTGTTGGGGAAAACCAATATTTCGTGGATGGGAAAAACATTGGAAAGGAATACAAATAATTAATTCACCATTTACTTTTGTTAATGAAGATCCTGATGAAGTTTCTTTAATACGAAAATCATATTCAAGATTAGATTATGTTGATATTATGTATGCTGGTTATGATTTACAAACAAAAAATGTAACTCCAGCTGTATATGTTGAGGGTACACCACCATTATTTAATGGAATGAAAGTTTCTAAATCTGCTCGTGATGGTTTCTTTTTTTATGAATCTTCTGGACCTATATTTATAACAAATAGTACAATTGAATATAATCGAGGTCATGGAATTGCTGTTGATAATACAACTGATGGAAGATTATTTGTAAATAGTACAATTATTCAAAATAATTATGGTGATGGAATTTGGTATAAACAGAAACGTGGTGGTATACAATTAATACAAAAATTAAATAATAATAGATTTAAAAGGCAAATTTCATTTTTTGAGGAAGAAAATGATAGAATAGATATGTGTAAAACACATATATTACCATCAAATCAATTTTTTCCTCATTTAATACGTCTTCATTTACAAAATGGAACTTTTTATAATATTGATGATCCACCATTATGTTGGATGAGTTTAAGTTTACCATCAAGATTATCTTATACATATACAATTCAATTTATTGATATTATTAATAGAAATAATGATGATATTGAAAGTAAAACAAATTTAATTATTTGTGATGGAAATGAAAATGAAAATTTATGTCGAAATGAACGTTATAATATTCCAATATATAATGGAATATTTCCTCAAAGTATATCATTAAAATCACACTCTCAACCAATTTATATTGCATTACTTCATAAAACATCTCCATTATATAATGGAAAAGTTGTTGGTGATATAGAAATAAGATTTAAAATTCATGCATCAGTTTTAGATAAAGGTATTTATGGGTTAAATGTTACTAATTCATTAATTTTTAACAATACTGGTTGTGGTATACGTGCCATGGAAATTAGAGATAGAACATGCCTTTCTAATGTAACAATTAATAATAATGAAGGTTTAGCTGGATTTTTAATAAAAGATGGTTCTGCAGATGTATGGGTTAATGGTTCAAGTATTGATAATAATTGGGGTGATGGTATGAATATATCATATGCTGGTGGTTCTATTAATTTTAATGGTTCAACATTAATAGGTAATAGATGGAGAGGTTTTGCATTCCATCAAAATGATTCATTACCATTTTTACCATTGAGACAGGAAATAATTTTTAAAGGTAGACCTTCAAATAATAGATTTTATCTAAGAACAATATTAGCACATAATCTTTGGGGTGGTATGTTAATAGGTAATTATTGTACCCCATTTGGTATGAATTTTGAACCAAAAGTATTTATTAATTGGGTAGAATTTGTCTCAAATATCTATCATCCTCATATAGAAGTATTTTCTTGTCAAAGGATATGGCCACCAACAGGACAGACACTTTTAGATATATCTGGAAATCGAATAGAAAGAGGTACTGGTATAGGATTTAGAATGGAACCTGCTGTAAATGTTTTAGCAACAATATCTTCAAATATATTTTTAGAAATAAATAATACAGCATTATTAATACGTAACTCAAAGCATCCACAATTATCTATACTACCAGCAAAAGTAAATATTAGTAAAAATGCTTTTAAATTTAATAGAGGTCAATATATTGTAAATATTGGTTTAAATGAAGAAGCTGAAAATCAAAAAATGTTTTTTAATCAACAAAATGAAGTTAATGAAAATAAAGTAATAAATCCATTTCCTTATTTAAAACCAAGATCAACACCATATGCAGCATTAGTTGTGTCTAGTAGTAATGTTATCATCCAACGAAATTGTTTTCGTAATCCTGAAGCTGATTATGAAATTGGTACAGAATTATCTGAACATGCTAAATGGATTGATGCAAAAGAAAATAATTGGGGTAGTCCACAAAGAGAAATTTTTATGCCAAAAATATTTGATCAATTTTATAGGTATTCATTAGCATCAATTGAAGTTAATCCATATGCAGCTACTTGTAATCAACTAAATCCTAAAATAACATATCTACAAGAATATTTCAGACAATTTAAAAAAGAAAGTCATCCTTTTATATTGGGAGGAAAAATTTATGAAAATCATGATTTAGTTAAGGGAAGATATGTTGTGACGGATGATTTACATATTGTACCTGGGGCAAAATTAACACTTTCTCCTGGAACAGTAATAGAATTTAGTGATAATACTGGTATGCTTGTAGAAGGTGAATTATTAAGAACTGATATGATTGAATCAAAAGAACCAATTATTTTTACAGGTAAAAAATTTAACCAACAAAAAGTTAAAAATGTAAGATTAATGGATGAGAATGATAATGAAGACACCTATGAAGGTAGACTTGAAGTATTTATTGATGGTAATTGGGGATCTGTTTGTAATAGAAGTTTTACAGCTTTTCATGGGCAACTTGTTTGTAATCAACTTGGTTTAATAATTGATCCTGAATTTTTTGAAAATTGGAGAATTTACCCACCTCCAGGGGAATTACCAATGATTATGGATAATATTCGTTGTGAAGAAAATGAATATGATATTACAAAATGTAGACATGATGGTGTTAATCATAATATTGAAGCATCCTGCCCTCCAACAAGTGTCATTGGTCTTCGTTGTCTTGAACCACATTGGGCTGGTGTTAGATATTCATTATTAGCTAATCCACCAATATTTACCGGCCAACCAACAATGAATAATTGGATTATAGAGAAGGCAGGACTTTTTGATTTTAGAAGTAATATTTTTAAAGCAGCTCTACAAATAGATTGGAATTATCATACATTTGAAAATTTAGTTATTAAAAATAGTTTTTATCATGGTTTAGATATAATTTATAATGATTTAACAAAAAAACCTGCCTTCAGAGATTCTTATTTTATAAATAATCGTCGTGATGGAATTAATATTAGATCTGGTGGTATAACAATAGAAAGAGTTTTTATTAATAATAATGGTAATGCAGGAATTCAATATAATCCAATGGTTCATGAAGGTACTCAAAAAGATATTGTCTCATGGTTAGATAAAAAAGAACAACCTGAAATGGAGGCAAATAATGTTTTTATTGTTCCAAATGGTATAAATCAAACTATAACTGTTTTTGAAAGTCAATTAAATCAAAGAAAATTTTTAGTTTTTAAGGAAAATAACTTTTGTCCTATTGATTTAAACAATCCATGTTTATGGGAAATTGATATTGAAGCAATTGGTAGTGAATTTGGTATGAATGGTAAACTTGCAATTCAACTTGTTAACAGAGCTGGTAATGAAACTGATGAAGAAGCAATACTAACAGATTATAGTACCTCTCAAAGTTGGAGTGTTAGAAAAAATACAATTGAATTTCCTATAGTTTCCAGAGGAAACAGAATGTCATTAAAATATTCAAGAAGTTATGGTAAACCGAAACTTATTTTATTAGTTCTTTTTCTTGATACTCAAGAATATTTAGATAGATTTGTTCATGTTTACAAATCAGAAATCAAAGGAAATCAATATGCTGTTTTATCAATTCATTACAGTAATTTGACTTATGATGATGGAACAATTTTGATAAGACGATCTCAGGAAATGTTATGGTTCCAAAAAGTTAATTTTACAAAAAATACAGAAGCTGTACTTTGGATAAATAATCCTCAACATGTTGTACTTCCAGGAACAGAAATTGCTGAAATAACTTATAATATTGATAATTGTTCAATAACTGAAAATTATGGTTCTATAATAGATACTCATAGAGATCAATTTTCATCTGCAAACATTTTTCATTGGATATTTTGGTCAAATACATTTGAAAAAAATAAAAATTCTGGTATTTTTGTTCACCTACCAGATAATTATAATTTATTAGAAACTAAAAATCATAGTTTTTTGATGACAGAAAATAGATTCATAAATAATACAAATTTCCATGTTCATTTAAGAGGTTTTTATGCATTCTTAAATATTTCATCAAATAACATTACTGATAATATATGTGATAACAAATTTGGTATTCTTGAAATATCAGGAACAGAAAAATATATGATAATAGAAAGAAATAGATTTTTACAAAATCATGGAAAATGGATGATTAAAGTAGATATAGAAAGTCATACATTAAGAGATCGTGGAAGTGAAATTGAAGGTTTCATTCAATATAATTATTTTCTATACAATACTTTTGTTAATAATTTAGATGATTATGTTGAAACTTTACCAAGATCTTATGCAATTGGTATATTTGGTTTACAAAAAATTGATGTTCATTTTAATAGATTACGAAATTTATTGATGGATTTTGAGTTAGTTGCTGGAGTTAAATCTAAATTTCCAGCAGATGATGTTTTAAATGTTACTCATAATTGGTGGGGAACAGGTAATGATGCAACAATTTTTCAAAGAATCTTTGATCTTGATGATTGTACCAATTATATTCTAGCTGGTTTTTCACCATTTTATGTAACAGAAGAATTATTTTTAGATTATTGGTGGCGTCCACATATAGGTCAACTGGCAGAGGCTAATTATATTGAACCTGATGTTTTAGATTTAAAAGGAAGAATGTATATAAGTAAAAATATGACATTATTATCAGAAAGATGGTATAAATTTCCATTTTTTTATAAACCAGAAATTCCTTATAGAATTTCAAAAGATTTAATTATTATGCCAAATGCTACATTATATATTGAGAAAGGAGTTGAAATACATGTTTCACCTAATGTTAATATATTAGTTCTTGGAGAATTAATTTGTGGTGGTACATATTGGGAACCTTGTCGTATCAAACCATTAAATGAAACAGAATTTATTCAAACACAAAAACAAAAACCAACGCGATATAAAAGAGAAGTTTATAATAATTTATACGCAACAGAGATAGAATATTTAAAAAGAAATAGGAGAAAAGTATCTATAGATCCAATATTTGATAAATTTCCCATCTTACGTCGTCAAGATCCATACTATCAAACATTTGAAATTTCATTAGAAAGAAATGGTTCAGCACCAAATGCTGGATTTCTTCAAATATATAATGAAACAACAGGAGAAATTGTTCCTTCATGTGATAGGCAATTTACTTTAAAAAATGCTCGTGTTGTTTGTAAACAATTAGGTTTACCATATTTAAATGCTTATCATTGGATTACACCACGTTGGGATTATAATCCTAAAATAAGACTTGTCAGAACATATATGGAACCAAGAGAATGTTTTGGTGATGAAGATCGTTTAGATAAATGTTTATTAAGAATGAGTGGAAATGATTCACAATGGATGTGTATGGATAATGAACATTTTAATTATATTCATTGTGGAAGTGATGTTTCATTAAATAAAGATTATGTAGGAAATTGGGGATCACTTATATTCGGTCCATCTACATTAGAATTAGGAATAAAAACACAAGAAGAAAAATCAATATTAAGGCATATAGAAATTGTTGGTGGTGGTAGATCTCATAATGAATCTTTAGATGTTGGAGCATTACAAATTGTAAGAAGATCTCCTGTTATAGATGCACTTAATGTTACTAATAGTTCAATGCATGGTATTCAAATTATTTCACCATCTTCAACAGTAATTTTAAATATGATAAATGTAACAAATAATAAAGGTCAAGGTATTAATATTCTTGCAACAAATCTTCAAACACCAATGTCTACATCATTTGTTCCAACAGGTCCATTAACAATTCCTTATTATTCTCCTGGTTTATTAGATATATGTTCAACAGGTAAAATAATTAATGTTCAAAATAGAATTATACTATTTTATAAATATGATTCTATAAATGTGGATTGTATTAAAGTTTTTCACTCACTTCGTGGTCCAATATCATTTAGATTTATTCATTTTAATCTTTATAAATCAAAAACAAATCTTGGTAGATCAGATGCATTATATATTTATTCAGATGCATCATTTAAACAACGTTCATTGCTAAAAAAATATTCTGCTGATAATTTCGATTCTAAATCATTACCAATACAATCATCAACTGGCGTTATATCTTTACACCTTCGTGGAACAGCAGCTGATGGTGAGTATGGTTTTATTGCTGAAATTGCAATAGTACCAAATAATCCAGATACTGCAAATGCAATGGAAATAAATATAAGATATGGAAAGTTATATGAAAATGATAGAGGAGCAATTGAATATAGAAATATAGGTGAAATAGGACCAAGTTTAACAATTGAAAATTGTGCTATTGATAATAATGGTTATTATTTATTTGGTAATATATCAACATCATCTCAAGCTGTTGAAGTTCACCTTCATAATACATTATCATTTAATTTTCGTAGAAATAGTGTAACACATAATAGAGGTGGTTTATTACTTACTGATGAATGTTCATCTGCTGTAGCAAGATTAACTGCCTTAATTAAAAATAATGCTTTTGTTAGTAATAAAAATAGTACAACATTAGCATTTTTAGGTAATAATTATCAATCAGTTATGATTGTTGGAAATATTATAACACTTAATGAAGCATTATATTTTGATACAGCACTAGTTCAAAAGATGAGTGCTAATTTTTCAGCAAATGTATTTTCAAATAACACTGGTACACATATCGTTAATACACAAGGATACTCAAAAATTAATTCAGATACACAATTATTTTATTTTAATAGTTTTCAAGATAATATTGCTCTTGGATCAGGACATCAATATGAGGAACGTTATGGTTATCTTTCATATGGTGAAATTGATGAGTTTAGTAGAAGACCTAAAAGGCAAGTCTTAACGCAACGTGGTGTTTCATTTGACTGGTGGACACATGTTGATTTTGATACAGCAAGATATCGTGGTACAATACTTGCTGGAAGTTCACAACAACGTTTTTATCATAATGTATTTAATAATCCATTAAATGATTATGAATTAGTTACCTCAAATGCATCTCAATATATGATTGGGCGTATTGATGCAAGAGAAAATTACTGGGGTTATCCTGGAACTTCTGGTGTAGCATCTGGAAAAATTCGTGATTATAATGATTATCATTATTTAATTTCTGTTGACTATGAACCAGTCCTTGAATCAAATACTTCTTTAATTGATGGTGATTGTCCTGCTGGTTGGTTTATTGCCGGAAATAATGAATTTAAATCATGTTTCTTATTTATTGGAGCTGTAATGACATATAATAATGCAGTTAATTTTTGTGCTGAAATTGGTGGATTTATGCCTTACTTAAGAACAGATGACATAAGACAAATGATTCTTGCTAATAAAATAGATTCAATAGTAAATTCTGAAATAACTGAACCTGAAAAGAAAAATTTACTTCCTGGTCATCAAGAAGTAAGTATTTGGATTTCTGGTGTTTCTGTACCATCTATACAATGTGGTAAAATGAGTAGTCGAAGTGGTAGAATTGGAATAGAAAATTGTAATTATCTTTTACCATTTGTTTGTGAAAAAGGAACTAAACCATATCAAGAACCAATTATGTGGAGAAAAGGATTAACATATTTTGTTATAATATTAGGATGTCTTATTGGTGTTTTAGTTATGCTTTCTGTATGTTGGTATTTTAAATCAAAAAAACGTGATGAGGAACATATTATGCGAAAAGATTTTGCTAGAGAATCTGTTAAACGTAAACAGGAAGAAAAATTAAGATGGGAACAATTAAAACAAAGGAACATGTTAGAAAATCAGAAACAACTTCAAAAGAAAGGTCATGAGGTTGATTCAATTTCGAAAGCTCATATGAATTTAGTTGATGGTAATGCTGCTTATACAGCATCATCTTCTAGAACAACAACTTACTTAACAAATAGTAGTAGTGCTACAACTCCATCAACAATAAGAACAGGGGTTGATACATTATCTACTGATGATTATACAGCTTGTACTTCAGTTACCAATTCGTATGGAGTTCCTTCATCAAATATAAGTAATAGTCGTGTTCATGCAAATCCTAATCCATATGCTGAAATTGAAACATTTACTAGAAAAAATTCAAAAACTCCTATTATATTATCAGGTAAACAAGACTTTTTATCAGAATGTTCAACATGTGATGGTACAGAAAGTTCAACATACTCTAGTGTTAAGGGAAGTTCTGTAACTGATGAAACAAGTAATTGTTGTAGTGAGGTAAGAGAAGGAACAAATTCAGATATTTCTTCTACTCAAACATTAATACCAAACACAAAACCATCATTTATAACTTTTGGTAAGAGTAATTTACCAAATAGTAGACCAAAATCAACATTTATCCCAAAAACATCAGCCACAACATATTTGTCATCCTCCAAACCACAATTAATATCTGCCACCTCAAATCCTTCTATCCTAAATTCATTAAAAAGTGAAACAAATAGTAGTTATAATAATTTTGGTAATCAACAATCACCACAACCAAAATTTATTCAAACACCAATGGTATCAGAATTAAGATCATTTTCAAATTACCAACCATTAAGACAATCCGGTCGTTTACCATTTAATCAACCAGATACACCATCAAAATCTCTTAATAATCTAACAGAAAATGTTAACACTCAAGTATCAGATTACAATATATCAAAATATATACCAACTGATAAAAAAAAATCATTAGAAACATCAATGTAGTAAAATTATGATCTCTTTATTTAATTATGTGAAAGAATTTATTAATAAAAATATATTATAAAATGAAAGACTTTATGATATAATCTAGGGTTCAACTGATTTCGCTTCATAATAGTGATGACCATCTTCAATAGTATTAAATTTAAAATGTTCTGTATCCATATCTAATTTTTTCATTAATTCATATGCCATACATTTTTCTGGGGGATGTTGCATAAATTCCTAAAACAAAACAAAAAATTATAAAATAATATTAAAACTTACAGTTTTATAACTACTTTCAAATGATCTTTCACCTTCTAACTTAAGATTAGTATTTGGAATAATAGGTTTATTTTGTTTAATTACATCAAAATTATGATAATTTTCTCTATAAATTGTTTTTTCATTTTCTAATTTGAAATTTCTATCAAAAATTTCATTTTCAGGATGGTGAATAACTTCATATCGATCTCCTTTTGTAACATTATAAGTCTTTTTATATGTACTTTCTTTTTCAAATTCACCATCATACTTTAAAATATTTGAATCTTGTGGTCGTTTGATTTCATACCTTTCACCAATTCCACCTTTATGAATGGAATTGTATGATGTTTCTCTTTGAATTTCTCCATCTCCTTTTAATAAATTTGAATCTTGTGGTTTTATAAGATTAAATCTTTCTCCTCTAATATCTTTAAATTCAGTACTATAATTTGATTCATTACCAAAAGTACCATCACCTTTTAATATATTAGAATCTTGTGGACGTTTAACATCATATCGTTCCCCAATACCACCTTTATGAACTAAATTATATGATGTCTCATTAGAAAATTGTCCATCACCTTTTAATATATTTGAATCATGAAATTGTTTCATCTTATTTCTTTCTCCTTTAATGTTAATAAAATTATCATTATAATTAGTTTTAAAATCAATTGCCTCATCACTCTTTAAAATATTAGAATCTTGTGGTATTTTAACAGCATACCTTTCACCATGCAAATTTTTAAAAGTATTATTATAACTTGATTCACCAATAAATGGATCATTATTTCTTAATATATCTGAATCTCGTGGTCGTTTAATTTCAGCTCTTTCCCCAATACCACCTATATGTGATAAATTGTATGATGTTTCATTTTGAAAATTACCTTCATTTTTAAATAAATCTGAATTTTGCGGTATTTTGGCATTATATCTCTCTCCGTAAGTATTTTTAAATGAATTATTATAACTTGACTCTCCAATAAATGGTTCATTGAGATTAAAAATATTAGAATCTTCTAATTTTTTAGCATCATAATGTTCTCCAATACCACCTTTATGTGTTGAGCCATAAGATGTTTCATATTGGAAATTACCATCTCCTTTTAATATATCTGAATCTTGGGGACGTTTAACATCATATCTTTCACCAATTCCACCTTTATGAATTGAATTGTATGATGTTTCTCTTTGAATTTCTCCATCATTTTTTAATAAATTTGAATCCTGTGGCCTTTTTATCTCATATCTTTCACCTATAAAATTTTTAAAAGTATTACTATAACTTGATTCTCTTTCAATAGCACCATCATTTTTAAAAATATTAGAATCTTGTGGACGTTTCATTTCATATCTATCACCCTTGAAATTACCATAATTATTTTGGTAATTGGTTGATAAATCAAGATTACCATCACCAATTAAAAAGTTAGAATTAGAGATTCTTTGAACAGGATAACGTTCACCTTTTTCATTTGTAAAATGTGTATTATAACTTGAAGTTTCCATAAATTTTCCTTCCCCTTTTAATATATTTGAATCTTGGGGTTTTCTAACATCATAACGTTCCCCCTGACCACCTTTGTGCATCAAACTATATGATGTTTCTCTTTCAATATTTCCTTCTCCCCATAACACATTAGAATCTCTTGGACGAATCATGTCAAATCTTTCTCCTTCAACTTTTTTAAAAGTTTTGGAATAATTTGTATCACCACTAAAAACGTCATCATCCTTTAAATTCAATGTATCACTAGGTATTTTTCTATCATAACGTTCCCCAATTCCACCTTTATATGTTAAACTATAAGATGTTTCATTTTGTAAATTTCCATCTCCTTTTAATATATCTGAATCATGTGGTCTAATAACATTAAATCTTTCACCTTTAATTGGTTTATAATTATCATGTGTATTAGAAATTTCATCCATTTTTCCTTCTTTCTTCCAAATGTCTGATGGTTCATGGTGAGATATTGCAAATCGATCTCCAATTTTTGGACCATATTCTGATTGTGTAATTGTATTAAAATTTGAATGAATATCAGGATCAAATAATATGTTATCAGAATGACGAATAGTATCATAACGTTCACCTTTTTGTGCTCTTCCATAATCTTTTATATTAAATGAAGGATCAGAATTATTTAATTCTTTAATACTTTCCCAATAATCACTATCTTTTGGTTTTATAATATTTCTTTTAGATTCTCTTTTAATTCCATAATCATTTCTTGTTGTTGATGTTACATCAAAAGTTTGATCATTTTGAAATGCTCCATTTGAATCTTTTCTTTTTTGAGGAATATTACGATCAGCAATAAATTTTTTATATGCTAAATGAGAAGTTGATTGCATTGGTTCACGTTCACCTTCCAATCCAATAAGTATATTATTTTCATATTTTGTATATCCAAATCTATCTCCTATTTTTGGTATATATTCTAATCTACTATTTGTTATCCACTCTCTTTCATTTGTACCTAAGGTAAAATTTTCTTGGTTAGTTCTTAAATTATTTCCTCTAACAACTATAATTAATATATAAAATATTTTTTATTAAAATAAAAATAACTTACTTCTTACAGGTTCTTGTTGTTTCCTGTGTTTTAGAAGTCTTTCATTATTAATTTCATAACTACTTTTCATATGGAGATTAGTATTAGAATCATCAAATGTTATTTGTGATCCTTGGTTACGTTTTTTAATCGTTGCCGATGTTATAAATCTATTTCTTTTATCAATTATATTCTTGTTATTTAATTCAATAACACTTTTTGAATTTTGATTACCCAATTCTTTTGATACCTGAGATTGTTCAATTTCTCTTGGTGATGAAATTGATTTTGATCTTTCTTTTTCAGAATAAGTCTATAATAAAACAACAAAAATTATTAGGTAAATTAAAATTATATAATGTTAAGTTTAATTATTCTCATCTGGATATATTAATAAATTACATTTCAATTTCACCATAGCAACATTATATTATATATATTAAATTTTCATTTTCTATAATAAAATGATAAAAAGTTTAATTATCATAGTTAATTTTACAAAATTCATAATTACTTCTTATATTAAAGATTCGCTTAGTAGTTAATTAACCAGCTTTACTATATTTCACATTTTTATTATATTATATATATATTATATATATGTATATATGTATGCTAACTGTGAAAAAGCACAACAATTAATAAATGTTAAATTAAAAAAATTACCATTTCATTATTGGCAGGATTAATAATTATATTAGGTTTACATGGTACAATATTTGATAATGATGATAAACCCTAAAATAAATTATTATAATATTTTGTTATTGTTTTTTTTTTTATAAATAAAACATACACGTTCCAAAATATAATTTTCTTTTTCATTACCTAATTTAATGTGACTTGCATTTCTTCGATTGGGACAAAAGTGTCTTCTTAACAAAAGAAAATATTTAAAATAATAATAAAAAATATATTTAACTTACCCACAAGTACACAATTGACAGATACATAAACCATTTCTATGTAAATCAGACACCGTTCGACTATTCATAGTAACTTAAATATTTCTTTTAAATGTGCAAAAAACTTTAATATATATTTATGTAATTCTTTTATTTTTTTTTTTTAATTTGAAAAAAAAAAAAGTTTATCAAAGAAAAAACAAAAAATCTTTTTTCTTTTTATATAAAAATATATCTTATTTTTTTAGCACAAAAATAATATTTAAACGATATACCTTCATTGAACATCAATAATATAAATAAATAGTTAGCAATATCTCTAACCATCTATAATATTTTATAATAATATCTTTTTCCATGGTTGCATAAAAACACTATCAAGTATCTATATATATTAAACATTACAGGAAACGCTTATATAAATAATAGCCAATGGGCATACTGCGAGATAATTGTTTGATTATTATCTAAGATATATATGCAATTATCTCACATAATCAGACTTCTATTTTTAAGTATTTTACCTTTAAAAAGGAAATTATTTGTTATTACAGGGAAACAAATTATAATCTTAGAAAATAGATATTTACATAAAGTATTATATTCAACATATTTATTATATAAGAAACTTTAAAAATATAATATAATTACATAATATTATAATTATTTTTGAAAAATTTTCCAAACAGTTGCTATATTTATTTTTAAAAAAAATTTTTCAATGATATTTAAACTATCAAAAAGCATTTTTTTTTTTGATATTTAGAATAATTTTACTAAACAATTAGTTTTTATAAAAAAAAATATTAAAAATTATAAAAATCTCAATTGCAAAAAGAAATTTGTCTTATTTTTTTTTAGATAGAAATTAAAAAAAAAATTGTTTAATGTACTTTATATGTCAAAAGAAATTTATGAAAAATATAATTATTTTTTTAACTTTTAAATTTAGAAAACTTCTTGTGATTGAAAGGCAATTTATAATTTAAAAAAAAAAGATTCAAGTTTAAAATAATAAACATTTTTTTAACTTACCACAGAAATATTTATAATAAAAAAATGGTTTTTAAATTTAATTAAAAAATTTTAAATCATTTTTTCTGTTTAAATACTAATAATTCGATCATTAATGTTTATTATTATAATTTACTCAACTTATAATTGATTTTATTTGTAATAAAAATTTTATTTTTTAATATTAATTTATTAAAATTTAGAAAATTTACATTAATATATATACAAGGAAAAAAAAAGTTTTTTATTAATATATTTATTTAACTAGCAAAAGAAAAAGTTATTTTTATATAAAATATTGTCCAAAACATTAATTATTTTTTTTTATTTTATAAGTTCTTCATCGCCTTTTATCAGTTATAAAATACCCTCTATTAATTATACTTGAAAGGGGACAAAACGGAATAGTACCCAAATTTCTTTAAATTATTCATATTTTACAATCTGATATGCACCTGTTTTCTTTAGTTTAATTTAACTTATTTTTTTTTATTGCTGTTGATCATCTTGACTTTCCACAACTTGGTCTGTTTGTTGTTCTTGATTTCTATGAGTTTCCTCACCTGATCGTTCTTCCCTCTCCTTCATTTGATCTTTAACAATTTGAACATTTCTGTACTGATCAAATTGTAAAACTGCTGCTTCTAATAAAATATGTATATTCTTTAAAGCATCAATACGAGCAATAATACCATCTCTTGTATCACTCTCCATCTGCCTAAGTTCTTCCTCTGACAAACCACTATAATCTGGTGGATCAGGAAAAGATACAGGATTCATTTGAGGATAAGGTGGAGGTTGTGTAAACATTGGAAATATTGGTATACCATAAGGCATTTGAAAGTGCATATTTGAGGCGGAGTTAGGTTGTTGTTGATTAGTGTTATTTCCACCTTGTGTGCCATTAGTATTTTGAAATTGGTTATTTTGTGGAATATGATCAAATCTAAATGCAACCCTAATTCTATCATTTTGGGGTATATTTAAATTTATAGTAGGCCTATTTTCAAATTCTGTAGCATTTTGATTTTCATTTCTATTATTTACATTTTGATTATTTCCTTGAGAATTTGTTGTTGGTAAACTCATTGTTAAAACATTTGCTCTACAGGTAGGGCAAGTTCTTTGAAATTGGAACCATGTACGTAAACATGTGGTATGGAAAATATGCCCACAAGGAAGTTTCTTTGGTCTATCTTCAATAACCATTTCATCACGACAAATTATACAAACAGCATCCATCTGTGATAATTCTTCTTCTGTGGCAAAATGAAACAAATTATTCATAGCATGAATGGCACGTCTAGATTGAATAACATCATTAAATGATTTCTGGAAAGCTCTCAAAGAAGAATAGATTGGTCTAAGAGCAAATAATGGAATTGTTTGAACTTTAAACATTATATAAGCAAATACAGAATAAATTATTACATTAATAGTATCTAAAAAATAAATATTTTATTTGTAATTATTATACTAAAAAACTTACTAATAAAAAGTTCGGCATAAAGAAGGTAAACAGATTTATTGGCCCATGGAGATGTTAATCTAGCATCATGATTATGAATTAAATACTTGATAAATATATGAATATTACTAACTAACATTATAGCATATTCAAATCCAAAAATTAAATAAACAGAACTACCATTTGAAATAACATTAAAAAATGCATCAGAACAAGAATAACTATCAAACAAAGCAAGTAATGCAAGAGTTGTTAGAATTCTAACATGAAATGTAGTTGTAATAACTGGACTTCTTTCCATATAATCGACTCTATTTTCACAAAGCCAGTGAAAACTTTTAACAAGCAATAATAATACAAAAAGTACTACATGCTTAGCTGAAAAGTCATCTCTAAATATAGTAAAAGTTAAACATGTTTCCATGATAGCATGCCAACAATGCTCATAAACATGTTCAACCTCTTCAACTCTTAATGAACCAAAAAGTATTTTTTTTACTAATTCATACAGTAAATATATAATAACTGCAATCTGAATATATAAAACACACATTGAAAAATTATTCGTTGTTAAATAAATCATTGCCGTATAAAATTGTTCTTTTTTAGCAAATGCATGAGCTATTGTAATTACTGTACATATGGAGGAATAGCCTACAATCATAGGCAATGAAATTTGTATGGCCATACTGTGATTTTAATACAAATTTTAGCAAAAAAATCTAAAAATGTTAGAAAAAAAAAAGAATAACAAAAAAAAAATAATCAAAAGGATTAAACCTATAACCAAAAAATGGCAAAAAAAAACCAAGGTAAAAAAATTTTCCACACAATAAATAATATTAATCAGATATAGTAATTTTTTCAAATGGTATATAAAAAAAGTGACAAATATATTATGTAAGAAAGATAACAAAGAAAATAAAGAAGGCCATTAAAGTACCAAATACCTTAATAATTAGCCATCTATTTTTAGCAATGTTATTAAAGTACTTTATTAATTCATGATGAGCTGAATCTATATTTAAAGATGCATGCTCAACATTTGAATCAATTCTTGTAATCATTTCTCCTTGTTCTGCAACAAGTGATGCCAACTGTCTAAAAATCTGCCCTAATTCAGATATATTTGATTCAATAGTTTCCATTGCATTATTTCTTGCCTGTAAATAATTTCCTGTTTCGTCAAGTAAAGTCATCTGATCATGTATTCGATGCTGTTCCAAACTATCCATATCCAAAGCAACTGAATTAAAATTATTCTGATCATTGTCCATTGTTAACAAATTTTTATTGCTACTTGATGGAAGCATAGGATTTGTAGATAATGGTGTCATTTGTGAAAACATTTCACGCCTATTACGTAATTGTTTCATATTTTCAGTACGAACCTCAAGTACTGTTTGAAAATCTTTTGATACATTAGCTAATTTTGATTGTAAACCAACAACTACTAATTTAGAATGATCTTGACTTTGATAACGTGAACCACCCCTTCGTTTGGCATATTCTTGTAATTGAGCAATTTGTTTGTTCAAACCTGTAATATCCTGTTTCACTATTCTGGATAATTGTTCCATTTCATTTACTTTGTCATCGAAAAGACTTTTTCGTTTCGCTAATTCTGTTAATTTCTCCATTTTTGTACATGTTAGTCCTAAATCTTTTCCAATTTTTCTGGAAAAAAAAAATATATTAGTAAACAAAAATTTTACAACACATACTTTGATAATTGATTAAAACCAATACTTTCTTGTATCATTTGATGTCTATCATTTACAGTATTCTGGGGAATAGTAGCACGGATTTTCATTTGATAGGACTTCCCAGTCGTCCTAAACTCCGCAGTTCTATCTCTAAACGGCATATCTAGAATTAGAAGTAAGACATTTACCAAATGGTTATATGGCAAGTATCATTACTCCAATGTGTTGGTTCGTCGTATGATAATATACAACATGCAAATATTACAACAATTATTTTATATCAATAAATTAAAATAAATAAAAAAATTTTGGACTTTTCATGTGATAGTTATTTTAACATTATCAATTTTTATTTTTTTTTTTAATTCAAAGAAATCCTAAGTATAAAATTTCTTTAATATTGTATTTTGAGAATTTAAATGAAACAAATTAATATAAAATGATAAAAAGTTATTAATAATATTCTAGTTCAATTTAAAATATAATTTATTTTGTTATCTTGTGTATCTTGATATAAAATTATTAAAGTATACCAATTTAAAAAAAAAGAGAATCATATAATTATTAATTAAAATAATATTTTATGTATACTTTTATTATTTTCAATTTTAATCAACATGATATTCTTAATAATTGGATAGAAATTTATTATAAAATACATTTATTACTAAATAAAAAGTTAGAAAAAAATATTTTTTGATTATACTATATTCCTAAAAGTTTAATTCATAATAATAGTCGTATGTGATAAAATTTATATTAATAATTCATAAAGATAATCATGATTATTGAATAAGTTATTGTATTAGTTGGTCTATTTTCTTGGTTATTATCACTAAACTATTGTATAGTAAAACTTTAGTTAATAAGTTAATTAGAAAATTTTTCTATTCAGCAATATATATAATTTGCTAAATTATATTATTTTATTTAAATACTAAATATTTGTTCCAAAAATAGATAATTTGAATGTTGGTGATTAATAAATAATACTTTCATATAATATATATTGCATTTTTTTAATTTTCTTAACTTTCAACATCAAAAATTCATAGTTAGAAATTTATTAACTTTAAGAATTAAATATAGAAAGAAAAATATTTAAAGAATATTAAAATAATTATAAAAAAAAGTAATACAAACTATTAGATAATTATAAGAAAGTTTAATAAAATTTAATTTAAGTGCACTTTAATTTGAATAAATCTCGATTAATTAATAATTAGTTACAATATATATACTTTAACAACTAGAAAATTTGAGGAATGTATTTTATAAATATCAGGTTTTTAATCCATGCATTAAACTTTATTACACATATATTATAATTTTGCATATTTGTATGTTCTACTTATCTAGAAAAACCCAAAAAATTTTAAAATTAATGTTATAAAAACTACTATTTTATCAAAAAATAAAATTTATTTGCTATTATATGAAATAATTAATTTTTAATATTAGAAAAGTAAGATATATTTTGTTAGATTAAACGATTGATGTGCTAATGCATATCCAATGAATAATTTTTGATAATAAAATGTTACATTTTAATTTTTTTTTTTAAATATATATTGTCTGAAATAAATATCATTATATAACATAATTAAATATATATATAAATATATATATTTTGATATAATTGATGATTAGTGTTAAAAAGTTCGCTATTTACTTTTATATTTAATTATTTTTATTATATTTTTTAAGTGTAATGACCTCTTCAGAATACTACTATATAGTAAGAAAAATAATAATAGAATGTTACATTTATGATATTACAGTAAGATGTTTAAGAACATGTAGTAAGAGTTTAAAGAAAAATTAAAATATATTTATATTTCTTTTATGATTTTATTGTTATATTAAAAATATTATATTTTGTGTTTAAATTTTTTTTTAAACAAATAGTAATTACAAAAATGAATAAAGATAATATAAATTAATATACTTTTTTTTATATATAAATAAATTAACAAACTTTTTGCTAACTTTTTTTTTTAAGTAAACAAAATTATTTAGAATTTATTTAAAAGATAATATGAATATTATGGAGTTCTCAATACCTTTATATTAAGAATACTTATCTATGAACTTAATGTATATATATAGTTTGTGAAAAAGACTTTTGTATAGTTTTTATTATATATTTTATCTACCTACTATTCCCGTATCTTTAAATTTCGTTAAGTTGCGATACTCCAATAGACACATCAGCACTTTGACAATAAGATAAAAATTTATTAGGCAAAATGAAATTAATTCGAATAACATAAACTTGTAACAAATTCTAATTATTTTTAATTACATTATATAATTTTATTTAACTATTATTTTTTTAATCATAAAAATAATATATTTTTTTTTAAATATATAAAATAATTATTAAAAATATTATAAAAAAAAAAGATTTTATACAACATATAAACAAATATACTTTTTTATTATTTACTTGATAATAATATTTGTTTATTTATAATTTAAATATAGTTTATTTTCAGATGCTTTTTAGTTGGATAGGATCAATTTTATTTTTAATATTTATTAAAACTATCATTTGTCACAATAACCAATTTCCAGGACAAGAACCTCCTCTTCAGGGACATCATGCCGGAGGTCAACAACAACATCAACAACAACAACAACATCAAAATATGGAACAATTTGGTGGTCAGGCAGCTCATGATGCTGAACATATTAAAGAACATCTAGATGGAAAAATTGATCCTACATCTAATATGACACCTGAACAATTACAATTTCATTATTTTAATATGCATGATTTGGATAAAAATGGAAAATTAGATGGAATTGAGTTAATTAAAGCAATTACACATTTTCATCAAGAAAATCCTGGTCCACAACATAAAGATACAGGTGTCCCTCCACCATTACCATCTGAAATTGAACTTGAACAAATGATTGATTCTATTCTTAAGGAGGATGACTTCAATAATGATGGTTTCATTGATTATGGAGAATTCCTTAAAGCACAACAACAACGAGATCAAGCTCATAGAAATGCAAATGCACCAAAATAAAATTATTACCTGTTATACAGTTAAACTATTACAATGACTTGAATGCATGACATTTAAAAAAGGGTAAATTACTGTATAATACAATGTAGCATAATTTTTTTTTAACCAAATAACAAAAATATTCATGCATTTTTTTCACTTTTTTTTTTGTACTTTTTGAAGAAATATTGTTTAAAATTTATGTTACATAAACTTTACTTTTCATACAAAATAAATAGTATCTTATATTTTATTTATTGAATATTGTATTAATATAAAAATATTATATAAAATTAAATTTTGTATAATAAAACTATAATTAAAAAAAAATATTTACCCGTAAAAATATTCTATATATAAAAAAGAAGAATAAATTTTGTCATTTTAAATATAATAAAAATATTATATATATTTTGATAAATGATAAGAAAATTTATCCAATTTATTTAATGTTTCCATAGCTGAAGGTCTATCATTTATATTTGCCTTCCAACATGATAACATTATACTATACATTTCATCAGGACAATTAACAGGTTGTGGTAATCTTATACCACTAATTAATGAAGAATATATATCTTCAGGTTCTATATCTTCATATGGTTCAATTACACATGACATAACTTCCCACATCATAACACCAGCCATCCAAACATCACTTGCACTGGTAAATTGTTTTGTTACAATACTTTCTGGAGGTAACCATTTGATGGCTTGATTATCATTATCAGCTAAACAATAATAATCAGATGGAAAAAGATCTCTACTAAGTGAGTCATCTGATAATTGTACACATAATCTATCTTCACTACCAAATTTTGTCTCATATACCAAACAATTTCTTGTTCCAATATCTTTATGTAAAACTTTATGCCTATGTAAATGAGTTACTGCTTTCAAAACTTGTCTTACAATTGAAACTAATTCATGCGTTCTTAATGAATTATAACTATAATAATTTCCAGTTGATGTTCTACTAAATGTTGAGTCATCTTTAATATAATGATTATTTGAATTAATCTTAGATCTACATTGAATTAAAAATTTTTTTAAATTACCAAAACCATTATGTTTATATAGTATTGTTGGATAATCATTTATAGTTATACCATTTTGTATTTTTAAATCAGTATAACTGGCAGCTCCAATAATTTTAGCCAAATTAGGATGAAATGGAACATTATAAAATGTCAATGCCTGTAATATAAATTTTTCAAATTGTTTTTGATCTGCATTATTTTTAAGTGTTTTGCCGTAAACAGTCATATCTTCAGCTGTCATGTCAGGATCATCACAATTTTCTTCATCCTCAACATCACCATTATAATTTGCCAAAGATTTTTGCCATAAATAAAATCTTACCTCTCCAAATGTGCCTAAAGATAAAATATTATTATTATTTTTTAATAATATATAATAAATTTAAATGTTTAAGGGAAAAATAATATAATTAATTATAATTAAAGATTAGTTTGATATTTTAGATAATTAACTTACCTTCAATTTCAGTAAAAGGTGCCGGTGTAATAAAATTTTTATCGACATGTAGATTTATTAATGCCGCTTGTATGTCAATATTACTATCTTCATTGTCATAGATTAACTCTCCATCATTTCTTGGATAAGTTGGACTATTAAAAAAATTTGAGAATTGTGGTAAAACAATTGATGATCTTGGAGTTGATGTATTAGGAAATAGGTAATGTTGTATTGCGGGATTTGTTGAATGAATAAGTGCACAAGATGAAACAGAATTTAAATCAGATAATTTTTCAGAAATAAAAGGAAGATGTGAACTTTTTGTCTGCCCATCATCAGAATCAAAGAAACTTTTTGTATAATGAGATTTTTTAATACAACCCCATATAATAATAATAACACATATAAATATCAATCCAGATATTATAAGTGACATTATAAGTAATTGTTTTTGTGTTGGAAAAGTATTATGAAAATTATTAGTTATTTTTGATTGATAATCCTGAGAAATATAATCACCACGAATATTTTTTAATTCACAAATTTTTTCTTGTTTTAATACAAAATATGTTGTATTTCTGGTACTTGGCCATGATATATTAAAATGAATTTGTATTAAAAATTGTCCAGCTCTACTACCAGTACACCTATGTTCAATGGCAAATTTTTCTGTCTTTAATGGTAATATACCATTAAGAGGTATATGAACAATTGAAAATACATTATAATCTTCTGATACTGTTTTAATAGAATAAAATATAGGATGTGTTTTTATATTAGACCTCCATGATAAATTTATATGTGAACTATTAGCATTTAATCTATATGGAAATTTTGTTGAATATTGGTTAACTTTTCCATTTTCTACATATCTCATTTCAGCTAATATTCCCATTGTTCTATTCATTTCCTCAGATGATATAAAAAGATTAAATCCTCCAAATGTGGTTGATGGAATGTATAAAATATAAAATAAAATTAGTTGGACGACATTTAAAGTAGTCATCATTAATTGATAAATTATATTATCATATATGTAAAAAAAATAAAGATGAACTCTAAAAATAATTTAATAAATATTTCTTTATCAATAGGTTAAAAATGTTTCAATGAAAATTTGAGAGGGCAAACAACAATTTTATTTTTAGATAAATTATCTTAATACAATTATCTAAAGTACCATAACAAATATTATTATCTTTCAAAATGTGTGAACGTGAAATAATTTGAAAATCTTTTAGTAATATTATGTACTTAAATAATCTTTAGCCGATAAGTATTCGAGAGATATTTAAAATTAAATGAATATTTATAAAGTTGCGAATACTTTATTTACTCTATTACATTAAATAAAGTTTTTATACAAAAATAAAATGAAATAAATATTAAATTAAAAAAAAAAATTTTTTAAAAAAATAAAACAAATATATATTTTTATGAAAAGAAATTTTTGGTTAGTAATTAATAATATTATATATATAAGACATATGAAGATATTTATATTTAAAAATATATAGCTTAAGAATAATAAATTTTATCAAATATATATAGATGGTTTAAAAAAAAAAAAATTTATTATTTGACATAGATATAAAAGAATCTAAAGCACTAGGTGGGAGGAGTTTTTTATGATATGGCAATTCCTTATACAATTGAACTAAAAAAAAAGTAAGATCATGAAAACGTTATCTGGCCTGTATTGTAAGTGTTATTAAGTTAAATCAACTGTTTGATTGATGATTTAAAGGTTTTTGATTGCCGAACAGAATTGAAGAAATTTTATAGTATAGTTTAAAGCAATATTACAAAGATTCACCCTCTTCCTGTTGAGAAATTGTAAATAATAAATACTTAAAGCAGTCATTAATTAATTGTGTGAAAATAAATATATGTAACATGGAGTAAACTATGAAACTTCTAAATATGAGAAAAAGTAATATATGTGAAAAAAAAATATAAAAAAAAAAATTATAACTTAAAGAAAGATGATGATGATGATGATTTTTAGTTTCAGCTATGTGAATATAATATAATAATAAGAATAAAAAACTTTTTTAATGATAAAATAAAATTTTTATTTTAAAAATTGTTATTTGTAAAAATATTTTAAAATTAAATAAAATTTGTATCAATGTAATCAGGAGAGATAATATAAACAATATTCATAAATTGTTTAAAAAATATATATCAAAGAATCTTACTATAATTTAAATCCACTTACCAAAATATAATTTATGTAAAGAAAAAAAAAAAGAAATAATAATGAGAAGTAATATAAATAGTTTATTTTAAATTATCTTTTATTATATTATTTTCTAAATATTTTAAAATTTTTTAAAATAAATATAATAAAAAGTAACATTTGTGTATTAAAATTTTGTAACATTTATAAAGATTAAAGATGATATTTATGGTTATTATGACGTAGTTTAATTGGAATAATTATTATAGTAATTGATAAAAATTCTACAGATGGCATTTAAATTATATTAATTTAAAAATGTTGGTAAAAAGAACAACTGTGTGGCACACAGCAGGTAAATTATAAAAGCAAATATTATGATATATGGCAGGTGAATAAAGTTTTGCCTTAATAATTTTCACTATAAAAAAGTTTATATTTTTGTTGCTGTAAGGTAATGTATTATCTTTACATAACTGAAAAAAAAAGAAATATGTGATAAATGTAAATAAAAATAATAATAAACATATATTTAAATTAAAAAAAAAGATTGTTAAGTATATTTGTCATGTAATAAAAAAAAAGCAATTATTTTTAAGATATATAATTTAAAAATAAAAACAAATGAAGCAAACAAGGTCAGTATTAATAAATCCATTAACTGTAACCTTAAATCCTAAAATATATAGTAGTTATTATAATTATCTTAAAAAATTAAAAAGTAGAAATTTCGGTTGTCATGAAGATCAAAGTAAGATTATATATCATAAGAATTATTAAGAGATAATATTAAAAATGCCGACTTCTGTTTTAAATTTTTTTTTATTATTATTCTGACATTAAGATATAATTAGTTAAGGATACTAATATATAGATATAATAAAGAAAAGAATTACACATAAAACAGATAAAAATCATTATAATTTTATGATGTTTCTTAATTACACAGTATGTAGATTATAAATCATAAAAAGTATGGCTAATAACTTTTATGGAGATATGAAAAGTAATATATGTGTAAAAATTGAACTCTGTTTGTTAATTAATCATTCATAAAACAACAAATTACGTAGTAATATTTACTTTTATTGTAAAAGTGATTGCAAAAATAAATAAAAAAAAGTTGATAGGTCATGAAGAAATTGATGAAGTGCTAATAAAGTGTTGATTATAAGTTACATAAAGATTAGGTATAAGTAAAGGATAAAAAAAAAGTGTTATAAAGATAATATTCTTAGTTAAAACATAATCATGTAATAATAACATTATTAGTAAATTATTCTAAATCTATAAAGTTATTATATAATTAATTATACAATTTGTTTATATATATATTTTAAAAAAAATAAAATATAAGTATTATTTTTTTAATTGTAATAAACTTTTTTTTTTAAATTTTTGGTTAATTAATTCATTTTTCTTTTTTTTTTTTTTTAATAAGTCATAGAAAATTTGAATGTGAATTTTCCCATATGTAAATAAGGTTATTTATCTGTATATTATACATCATTCATTAGAAGATTTTTAAATTATAAAAATAATGCACTTTTAAAAGTAGTAAATATCGGAATGTATAAAGAATATTAAATGTTATTTAATACTTTAAATATTTATACAACTTTTAAAAAGATTAATGTTCTTCAAAGTTGTTTCTTTAAATATATATTCCTAATATGGTATTTAAATTTTATTTTAAAGTATATAATAAAGGCATATTAAAAGTTAGTGTATCTAAAAGGACAATAAAATGTCAAAAATGATTTATTTTTTTAATAATTTTACTTGAGAAAATTATTTTAAAAAAAATTTTTATTATTAGATTATTATATGATTAAATAAAATGTCTGAGAAATGATACTACTTAAATTACTGTATAATTTTAAATATATATATATTTAAATATATAAAATGTTATATTAGTATAAGTTATTTGTAATATTGGACAGTTACAATAAAAAAGGTCAGTTAGATTATATTGACAAATGATTCCAGGTGATTGATGATACATAAAATAAGGAAATTATATTTATATAAAAAAGATAAGTAAACTTTAACTTATATTTCATTTTTATATAATTTAAATATTTTTAATTAAAAAAAAACAGGTGTATTATTCATTATTAAAATGTTAGATTTAAGAAATTATTTAGTAAAAGAATAATTTGAGCTAATAAATTTATACCTGTTAATAGAAGGAGTGTTCAAATAATTTATAGTAACATTAATAAATTATAATGTAAAACAACACATTAATCTTTTGTAATGTTTCATGTAAAATTATAAAATATAATAAGATTTTATGAAAAGAATGGTTAAAAGTAAGATAGAAAGGTGTCGTATTACGCAAGAATGAAGTACCATTGAAAGAAAATATACCGCAACAAAATGTTCATTGAAGCAATGTGAAAAGGATTAATGGCGCAAGCTTTCAAAACAAAAGACAGGTCAAGTATTGGTATGATTATCTATGTTTTGAGAATCTAAATTTAATTTTTATTTATGAATTGATTCATATGTTTTTGTAAATGAATAAATTATAAATTACTAATATACATTAAAAGGCATGTTTATAATTTAAAATCATTTGTTTGTATATCGGTTAATTTGATGTTAACTTTGAAAATAATTAACAATTATACTAAGTCAATCCCATAATAAGTGGTAAAATCTTAAAAAGTTAAACTTTTTAGATCCACTTAAGTGTTACTACTATATAATTTTGAACAAGATAATATATTAGCAGATGTTTAAAATACATACAAGTGATGAGCTGAGTGTGATTAAGACAAAGTGCTCATCATAAATGTGTTATTGCAACAACTAACTTGATAACTCATAGATTTTATCATTTCTAAACATATCTTTAATGAAAAAAAAAAGTAAGAATAAAAAACAATTAAAAAATTTTTCTTTATTAATAAATACTAAAAATTAATATCATCATAAAAAAAATATAAAGGTATTATAAATATAATTATTTTTAATATATAATATATGAATAGAAATAATTTTCTAATATAAAAAAAAAGGTATTATTTTCTATACAATAATAAAAAGAAATAATATATAAATATTTATCTCTAAACAATAAAAAAAAAATTTTTTTTTAAATAATATATATAGAAAATAATATTTTCTTTTTAAACATTATTTGAATAAAAAAATTATTTAATAAGATGTTGCAATATTTAATATCTTACTATTCATTCTTTTTAAATTTTAAAATGCCGTATTATAATTAGTTATGGCGACACATTGACAAGTAAGATGATAAATCTTTTTAGGGTAACGGTCAAATTTAAATATAAAAAGTCTTGTAAAGCAGTATTAAAAATAGAAATTTTAAGAATAACCTTAATAAAAAACTTTAAAAATAAATATAATATATCATTCTATAAAATAAAAAAAAGTTTTTAAAAAGAATTGGTAAATTTTTTTTTTACTATAAACATTTAATTAACATAAAGTAATTTATTGAAATCTAATTAACTATCAATTATTATTTATAAATGCATATATCCCTCACACAAAATATACTGTTCTTTTTTATATATAATATTAAATATAATTTAAAAATAATGAAATTCTTTGAATTACACTCATATTTAAATTTAATTTTACCTTTATTATTTTTAAAATTCCCCAAAATAATATATTTTATATATATATATGTATAAATAATTGAAAATACTATATTACTAAAAGTCAAAATAAGAAATATATATGAAAACATTGAATTAAATATCATTTTTGGATGATGTAATATAAAACAAATGGCTTAATTTATATATTTATAAGAAATTTTATACAAAATAATAGTTATTATTATTAAATATTACCAACATTTAATAAATTAATTCCAATAGAATAAAAAAAAAAAAACTTCTTATCTAAATAAGTGAATATTAAATATAAAATTTAACTAAAAATTGAATTACAAATTGAGATTAAAATTTTTATATAAATAATTAAATGAGTATGATAAAAATAAATAAATCAATTTGTTAAAATATTTTTTATGTTTTATGATATTAAAGTTGTATTTTATAATCATATAATAATTTTATGGTAAGAATGATGAAATAAAAATTCAAAGAAAATTTATTAAATATTGAATTTTAAATATAAAAAAGTTGGTAAATAAATAGTAAGGAAATAAAGGGATAAAAAATTTCAATTATTGTATAGTTTCAAAGATTATCTTTTTATTGGTAAAAAAAGAAAGGATAATTTAAAAAAAAAGTTGAATTCTTTGAGGATAATGTTTTTGAAAAAAACAACAACAAATAATGTTTAGAAAACAATTTAATCAGATGCTAACATTAATTGATTTAGAATAGAAAAAAGTATTTGTACTGATTTTGAAGATTTATGAAAGAAGAAACTAAGATTTTTTTAATGAATATCAGACTTTGACCAGCAACAAAAGTAAAATTAATATGAATAACATTTTGAATCAAAATATCGAAAAAAATGCTAATAAATCTGAATAATCATCTACCTGAATATCCATAATATTTCAATAAAATAATTAACCATTTTATAACTTTACCCTTTATTTATTAAAAATGATTAAAGTTTATAAGTATGATATTTTATATCAAATGATTTTTTAATTATATAGAAATAATATTTCATGTTAAAAAGATTTCTTAATAATTTTATTTAATTATCTTAGTAAAAATGAAAAATTTTCACACCATCAAATTGCTATTTTATATATCTTTAAAATCTTTCTTTATGTTACATTAAAATTTTGTTTCATTTAAATAAATTATTAATATGCTAAACTTATTCATCAAACTTTACATGAAAAAAATTTATCTAATAATAAATTAGATAAACAACATTTTTTTTCCCTTATCATTTTTTCATTATTTTTACAAACAAAATATATAACTTTTTGACAAATTTACATTGAAATTTATAATCAAATTTTATAAATTAAGTTTAACAAATATGTTTTTTAATAAGTATAAAAATATTTACCTACCTAATATTGTTAGAAAATAATACTACATGGAATGTTGATTTAATGTATTATAATTATGATGATACATAAAATTATTTTTTAAATGATTAAAGTATTTATATTATATCTAATAAAATATAACTTTTATAAACAAAGATAACATTATTTAAGCAATATTTACATTATGTAATTTAAATATGTCTTTGAAATATTGACTTTAAAAATATAAATATTTAACTTAAAAACTACTTATTACTGATTTTAGTTTTAAACAAAAATGTATCCCAAAATATGGAGAGTTGAATAGCAAACATTATTTTAAAATGTTAACAACAATAAATATCAATATAAAAATATCTATTAAAATGTATGATTAAATTTTTTTAAACTTCATTATTTATTTATTAATTAACAATGATCTTATCCAAATTTTATAAAATTTTAAAAAAGATAGATAAATTTAATCAAATGTTATTTGACAAATATAAGTATATTTTAATATATTAATAAAAAAAATAAATCAATATTTTAAATATTTTAAAAATAAAACTATGGTATAAAAATGATACAAAAATAAAACAATTTGATATGGTGTATTTAAAAGTTTGTAGAAAAGATTTGTTCAAATTTAATTTAATTAAAATTAACAATTTTAAAATATAGGCATCATGGTTGATTCTTTTTAAATTATGTTATTGGAAATTCTTTTAATTTGATATACTTTTATAATCTAATTTATCTTTTTCTTTTAAATTAATTTTTATAAATAAAAGAAAACTTTTATTATAAATTGTTTAAAATCACTTTTAAATGTTAAAAAAAATTGGTAATTATAAATTTAGTATCTCAATTATAATTTAATGTTTCTTAATATAAAAAAATTTCAAATTTTATTTTATTATTTTTAATAAAAATATCATTTATATTTTCTTTTATCATTAATGCATTTTGATATTAAAATGCAATATACACAACAACTCTAAACAGATTTTCAACTATTTAATAATGATATTTATTATACGATAGTTGTCTAGCAACAAAGTCATATTAAATTTGTGTTTCATACATCAATATCAAACAGAATTTAACACCAGCGATTTAAGAACCTCTCACTGTACTAGACTATGTCTTATAAAGAAAGTTTGGGATATAGTCTACGAATGCTTAGTCACATTACGATGTGCAGGCCATGCAATTATTGGAGACAATAATGCCTATATGAAGGTTGGGCTTTACATCCAATCATCAGTCGCAATTATTGCATTTTGTATGCCCCTTCATATGACATTAATTTTCTAGAACCTTTTGCTGGTTTGAAAATCTGTCGATTTTTACGTTGTTCGACATTTCATTTTTGTTTTGGAAATGCAGTCGATTCATTCTTATATGATGTACTGCGCAAAGAGTATTTACTGAACGCTTAGAAATGTATCTTTTTTTTCCACCTAGTACTGTCGTTTGTTTAAACCAAAACAAGCTAGCGTTGTGGTCACAAAAATCCAGCAGGTAAATTATATAATTTTTTTTTCAATTATAACTTTTTTTTTCAGATTACCATAAGTAACAGGTTCTAGATTTAGAAACATTCCTTCAATAACTACCGCAACGTCATCGCCCAAACATTTAATATTATTTTTTTTTTTCACCGGATTGTGTTACGTCGTCAAGCAAATATCACAAGGCACAAGATAATTGTTATGGTAAAGAAAGCATCATATAATTTAATTAATAATGTTAACTTCAATTTATAATATTTTTATAAAGAAAAATCTGTTCTTGTAAATTTTATAAGAAAAGATAATAACTATGGAGAAACAATATTTTATATACATAGAATTTTTGAATATGAAATTGACAACGTAAGACTAATATAACATATTGGCACGAACATCGACTAATAATATAAATAGTTTTGTTTCGGAATATCTCAAGCGACAATACTTTATTATAGTAGCATTTTTAAGTAAGAATTATAAATAAAATTTGGATGAAGCAACAAAAAATTGGCAGATTTTCAATTTCCCAAATAAAAACGTTCGACAAAAATAATACGCTTAAATATGAGAGCTCACAACAACAAATAACGACAATATTAGATGTTTCATAGTTTGTTACTAACATTTATGAATATTGGAACATCAATGCAAACAACTAATCACAACAGTATTCCTGTTTTTTTATTGACCCACAAATGTTTCCCGCAATGACTATTCTCAAATATGATTATTCCCAACGTCCCGCAAATATTTTTAATTGCTTGAGTGATAAATATGCCGTTCTTTGGAATCGTAATCGCAATTACAGTATTGTGTATACAAACTTCTCCATAGAATATACTGGTCAGAAATCAAATGAGACATGCATGCTCAATGGGAATTTGTCGCAAATAACTCCTAATTTTAGACAGGCGTGCATGTCTCTTTTGAATTATGCCGTGGTATGACTCGTAAAGATGAAAAGATATTCCCAAAAACGTTGAAATCTTAAGTTTAACAACTGGATACTTTGTGTTATTGTTTAAGAAGTGTGTACTGTGGCTGGTTTCCTGCGTCTACATCTGTTTATTGGCTGTATGGACACCTTCATTTTTTTAATTTTGTTGTTTCCAGATCAAAAGAATATGGAATTTTATATTTTAAAAGAATAACATAAATTGTCGTATATTTTATTTTTGTCACAATACCCCTTTTTGTCATATCCTTATATAAATTTTAATTGCGACTTGATAAGACCCCTGGACATTTAAATTGTCCTCCAAATGCCCCCTCTTTATTATTTTATACATTACAATTATTACTGTAAAACAAAATTGTTTATTGTAATTTTTTTTTCCTTAAATAAATTTTCAACCCCCAAGAAAAATTTTAAATCATTATTTTAAACTTTAAATGTATTGGTAATTTTAAAACAATTAAATGACATAAAAAAAATTGTTGTTAACATAAATAAATTAACACAAAAAATATTTTTAATTGATTTTATATATCGTATAAAGAAAAAAATTTAATCCTATCTTCAAACTTAAACCACACTTTAATTTTAATCTACCATGGGCGACTTGGAGGTCCAACATTGGTGAGAGCTTCCCTTTTATCAAAACTAGGTGAGAAATATCTATATTTAGCTGGGTCATTTGAAGCCATTTCTAGAATGCCTGGATATTTAGATTCAATTTCATCTTTCTTTGCAATCACTGATGTAATTGGTGATGATTCAATACCACGAAGATGTGTCCAATCTCTAGCTTCATACTTCCAATAATAATAAGTAATTTCTAGACCAATAAGTACCATAGCAATTTTAGGTATAAGTGCACGAACAACTGAAGCCTTATAAACACCCATTGTTGGTACTAAACATCTTTTATAAAGAGTATCTAATGGCAAACGATAAATTACACGAACTGGATTTAATTGTCTATGAACTGCTTCTACATTTATTGGCTCATCTGGGTGCAAATTTTGATCAAGTACCCATTTTCTAAAATTAATTAATAATTTAAATATATTAAAAAAAATTATACTTACTTTCTCCATTCTCTTTCCTCTGGTGTTAAACCAGCTGAACGGACACGTTCATCAGCCATATGTAACTCCAGACTCATTGGGTCATGAATTTTGTGATTTGGTAAATCTGATCCCGATTTTTTCTCAAGTTGTGGGGGTGGTAAACCTGATCTTGTGTAAGGACTATCACCTTGCTTTGGAGGTTTGTGATAAAAATTACCCATTTTGTGGAACTAAAATACAGAATTTTAATGATGATATAGTATTAAACACAAAATATAAACAAATATATTTATTATTTTCTACAATTAATTAAGTTCTAATCAAAGAAGTAAAAAGTGAGCTTGGTTAAATTGTTTCCATAATTTCTGCATAAGACCTTTGTTATGGTTGTCATTTTTCCAATACTGTACGTCACAAAATTTTTTTTTTAATAATTTAGATATATCAAAGTTTTTGTAAGAAACTTTTTTAATAATTTTTGATGTTTACCTGTTATTTTTTTCTTTTACATGAAAGACAATAAGGAGATTGATAATTAAAATATATTTTTTTTTCTTAACAAAGTAAAAATCAATTTATTATTACTAAAAATTAATTGATAGCTAAGCAATAATATTTTTTTACATTACTTTGGAAATTTTTTTTTATTCATGAAAATTGTTTTTTAAAAAAAGTAAATTAATTTTAAATACGATAATAAAAACGATAAAAATCACAGAATATATTTTATCAACAATATCTTTTCAAGTGTATTCTTAAAGATAACATATTAAATATTTGTTGTTTTGAATAAACAACTTATCAAAGTAAAATTATATATGAATATTACAAAACATTTTTCATTTATTATTTCAATTAATTATTAAATTCAAATTTTTGGTAGTATTTTTAAATAAAAGATTCCAGAAATAAAAAAACTACAATTTATTTTAATTTATTGATACCCAAAACACTTTCTAAACTAAAATACTTAAATTTGACCGATTTAAGAAATATTATAATAAAGCAATATATCTTTTTTAAATTTATAAATGAAATGCAATTCGGAAAAAATAGATCAGAAGTGATAAAAATATGAGAAAAAAATACACTTGTATGAAACATTTTTCATAAATATAATATTCAAAGGTAATTTTTTTTATACTTCATTTAAGCATCAAAAAAATTTTATTTTAATTTTGGTGTTAAATTTACTTTTTTTAATATCTGATACTTTTTTTTAAAAATTGCAATAAATATAGGTAGAATACAAAATATATATATTAAGATTGCATTACTAAAACAGAATATTTTATAAGTTAAATATTTTTAAAACAAGTATATTATTAACATCTCAATAAAAATTTTTTTTCTTAAAATTATCATTAAACAATAACATTATTACCAATTTTTTAAACTAGACTCTTGTTTAAAAATTAACCTTCTTGCATAATTTTGAAAAAAGTTTAAAAAAAAATTAATTTGATTTTTACTTTAATTTCACTACAAAAATAAATATTGAAAGTAGTACACAAAACAAGGTTTCTGTTTAGTTTAATGTTTGATTTTATCAAATTGTAATTTATAAAATAATATATTACTAAATTTATTAAAGCAAAGCTCAATAAGAAAAACAAAATTTTTTTAGGTACTATCATTAATGACTTAAAAATATATTTTATTTTAAGAGAATTAATTAAAATATATATTTTAATGACGTAAGACCTAATTATATTAATTTACTTTTTGTGACATAATTTTAATAAAAATTCAGGTTGCTTTTTTAAAAAGATTTTTAATTTTTTTTATTTGAAATTATGGAATTTAAAAGTTATTTATATCTTTATCTTTAAATGCCTAAATTAATTTAATAATGTTTTTTATATAAACAATATTAATCTATTTAAAGAAATAAAATTGTGTAAGAGTGTAGATTTTATAAATTTTAAAATAATGTATTTTGTTATTTGGTGTATTTTTAGTTTTATTTTTATAAGAATATCAAATTGTTGTTTTTACCAGGGTTTAGGAACGAGTTGTGAGTGTTCTCCATCATGTCTAGAATCCTGTCAACAATACTCTGAACAGACATTTTATTATGCTCCACAGGCACAGGATCATAAATGTAATCCAACACCAATGACACCTTTACCAAGACCAATTCCAACTAAATATTATAAAAAAGAACCTTTATATCCAAGTCCTCCAAAATTAGATAATAATCAATATCCTCAATTAATTCCTCCATCCTATAAAATTTATCCAGCACCTCCTCAAGCAAGAATTTATTAGATTAATGTAAATTTTATGGACTTGAAAAAGTGTATATAAAAAAATTGAGTGTTAAAAAAATAACTTTTTTTTATTAATATATTAATTTATAATTAAAATCAAACTTTTTTTTATCATTCTATTAATTGTAATTTTTTTACTTAAAATAACTATCAATTTTTAAACTAACCTTTAATGTAACTTTTAAAAATTAATCTTTAAAATAATCTGTTTTATTAATACAAATAAAGAGGATAATATATTTCAAATTCAATTTTTATTACATATTTATAAAAAAAAAGTCAGCCTTATGGAACTTTTTATAATAATTTATTAAAAAAGTTGTTTGAATTTAAAAACTTTCCAATATTAGATAATGTGTTGATGCATAAAAAATCATAAAGACTACATTTCAAGGTAGTCCATCAAACGATCATTTAATTTATATATTTTTTAAATATGATTGATGGTAGGAAGTATACAAAAATACTGTGAATATAATGTTAAAATATTGTTTAATATACTTATCAATCTAATCTAAAATGTCAAAAGTGATTTTATATTTTTTTTAATACTTCTAAAAATAGTATAAATACATATAAAAATTTTAAAATAATATTTAATAAACTACAATTTAACCATGTTTCAACCAATTGATTTTATAATTTTTATATTTTTTCTCCTAGCTTCAATATTAGTTGGCATTTATCATGCCTGGAAGGCTAAACAAAAAGAACATGAACATGGTTCGAGTGCTGAATACTTAACTGGTGGTAAAAAATTACCAATTCTTCCTGTAGTTTTATCATTATTAACAACATTTATTTCTGGTATAGCATTATTAGGTTTACCAGCAGAAATTTATCAAAGAGGTATCATTTTAATGTTAGGTTTTATTTCTGGAGGATTTTGTTTTTATATAACTGGTAAATTTTTTGTTCCTGTTTTTTATAATTTACAAGTATGTTAATTTTTTTTATTTATTTATTTTTATATATAAAAAAATAATATTATTATAGTTAGTTTCTGTTTACCAGTACTTTGAACTTCGTTTTGGATGTAAATATTTAAGACGTATTGGTGCAATACTTTTTTTATTATCAACTGTTTTTTATATGGCTGTAGCAATATATGCACCATCAGTTGCATTAGTAGGTATATCAAATTTACCATTATGGCCATTTATTTTGGCTGTTGGTGTTGTTTCAACAATATATACATCAATTGGTGGAATTAAAGCTGTGATATGGACAGATACATTACAAGCATTTTTTATATATTTTGGTGTTGGTACATTAATAATTAAAGGTACACATGATATTGGTGGATTTTTTCATGTTATAGAAAAATTAGAAGAAACAGGAAGATTATCATTTAGTTTAAATAGATTTTCATTTTCATTAACACAATATGGTAATATTTATATACTTACAATTGGTGCTTTATTAAATTGGATATGTTTTTATGGTTTAAATCAAATGGCACTTCAAAGATATACATCAATGCCAAGTTTAAAAAATTCTATAACAGTAATTAATTTTACAATACCAGCATTTATTATAATAGGTGTAATGTGTTGTTTTATTGGAGCATTAATGATTTCATATTTTGAGGGATGTGATCCTATAGCATTAGGTCAAGTTAAAAGTTATGATCAAATGAGTATTTTAATGGCTGAAAGGGTATTAAAATTTATACCAGGATTACCAGGTTTATTTTTATCAACATTATTTTCAAGTACACTTAGTACAATATCAAGTGGTATGAATAGTATGACTGCCGTTATATGGGAAGATTTTCTTAAAGAAGGAAGAGTTGTTGAGGGATGTAAAAAAAATGATAAAAAAAATACTTTATTTATGAAAATGATGTCTTTATTTATTGGAATTATTGCTACATTATTAGCATTTATCTGTGATTACATGGGTGGTGTATTTAATGCTGCTGTTACAACTTTATCAGTTGCCGCAAGTCCATTAGTTGGTGTCTTCTTCTTAGGTATATTTTTTCCTAGTGCCAATAAACGTGGTGCATATGCTGGATTGATAAGTGGTATAACATTTTTGTTATTATGTTCATTAAGTTATAATATTGAAAAACCATATTTAACATATGTTTTACCATTAAAATCTAATAATATATCACCAGGATGTAAAGTTAATAATGAAAATTTTACATACTCAGAGAGTACCTTAGAAAAATATACATATTTAAAAGTTAATTTTACTGAATCTGACAAAGAATATCTTGATAAAATGCATTTTGGTAAAACAGATAAAAATATAGATATATTTGCCAGAATATCACCACATTCATACTCTGCTATTGGTATTACAATTTGTATAACAATTGGAATTATTGTTTCTAAAGTTTTTCCAATGTCAGATTCTCATTATACAGAAAATCAATTAAAATTAATTAAAAAATGTACATATAAAGGAAGGAATTTAAATATTAATGTTAAAGAAATTATAAAAAATAATATTGAATTGGTTAAAAAAGATAAATCAGGAAAGTTATGGTTATCAATATCAACAAAGTAAAATGAAGAAAAAAAAATTATCATCCTAAGTACAAGCAATTTTTAAATATTACACTACTTACTTAAAATGTCTTTTTTTTTTTAATTTAAATAGACAATGAATAGTAAAAATATTTTAGTTGTTTTAATAAAGTTTGTTACTTATTAAATAAAAATAATTTCACATTTTTTAATAAATTTTATTATAATTATAAAAATTGATAAATAGTAACTAAAAAAAAAGTATAAAATGATAAATATTAATTTGATATATTATAAAGATTCACATAAAATAAAAACTGATAGTCACAATTTATATAGTGGATAATTTAACAATAAGTTTAACAATTTCATTTCGAATCTCCTCCTCCTCTTGTGTTAATTTTCCATTACAACACAATGATTCAAGTAAATTATCAATGGCACCTCTTATACCTAAAATATGAGAAGCAACTTTTTTATTCATATTTATACGTATTTTTTGATCTAACTCAACTCCAATGTTTTCATCAATATAAATATTACTACAACCAAAAAGTAGTAATTGTATGGGTGTTATATTTGTTAAATTTATTGCTACTCTATCCACCTCAGTTTTTATTTTTTTAGAATACAAAAAAAATGGAGATGATTTTTTTAAAAAATTCATAGAACCATTTGTGTATGCAAAATGTGTAGAAGAATCTTTTCTAATTTTCATTAAATTTCCTTCAAAATCATTTAAAGTAATTAAAGATGGTTTTGAAGTAGATTTTGATTGAACAACATAACCAATGTTTGGATAATAAGCGTTAAGTAATAAAGAACATAGAATAAATTCTTTGTATTCTTTTGATAATTTTTCATTACTCTTATTAATAGTTTTATCTAATAAAAAATTATTTTTTAATTTTCTTTCAATTTGTTTGTAAGTTTTAAAAAGTACACTTGAAGCATCTTTATTTATACAAAACTCGGTACAGTTATTTTCATATTCTCCAACAGTAATTGTATTATTATAGACATTTTTATGAAATGACAATGCAAGAAAATGATCTGATATTGTTGAATGGTCTTTAAATAAAAAATTTTTAATTGTTTCACTGACTTTTAATTGTGGTACTTTTTTACTAAAGAATGGAATTGAAAGATTATCATATCCCAAAAAAAATGTCATCTCTTCTGTAACATTAAAAAGAATTGAAATTAATAATGATTTTGTTTGTAAAGGATCCAATGAAAAATTAACCATTTGATATCCAATTGCCGTTAAGTTTTTGTCTTTATCTAAAGCAGAAATACTTTGTAAAAAACCTTCTGCATTTTTTATTGACTCAATTGGTGGAGGTTCAATTGCAGAGTTTAAAAATTTATATGGATCACCTAATCCTAATGATTTGATCATTAATAAAATATATGATAAAGGTTCACTATGCATTTCTGCTTTCTGTTTTTTAGGTAATTTATTAAAAAGACTTCTAGTACATAAACGATAACAATAACCATTTCTAGTTCTACCACCTCTTCCTGTTCTTTGTTCCATACTATACTGAGAAGTCCATATTGTATGTAAAATAGAAGATGTACTAGTACTACTGGAACATTTTGATCTAACTTTACCAGTATCAATTACACAAGAAATATCTGGTACAGTAATTGAACTTTCAGCAATGTTTGTTGAAAGAAAAATTCTTGTAACTTTTTTATCTGATTTTGATGGTTCCAAATTTTGAAAATCTAAAGATAGTGATGAATGTAAAGTTATTATTTCCATACTAAAAATTTCTAAATATTCTTCAATTAATTTTTTTAAAACAAATATTTCATTCAATCCAGGTAAAAATACTAAAATAGAACCACTATCATTATCATCAATTGTAATCATCTTTTTTATAATTTCTATAATAAGATTATATGGAATTGATTCATTTATTTCAATTTCTGTAGCAATAGTTTTTGCCTTTTTTGAAATATTATCATTATCATTTAACTTCTCAAAAGATAATGAATTATTATTATTATCAAATACTTGATTATATCCATATGGGATAAATTTGAATTCTTGAATAATTTCTTCTAAATAAAAAAGTTTTACATCATACAATGGTATTGTTAACTGATATACATATATATTTTCAAAATAGTTTTTAAACATTTCTACATCAACAGTTGCAGACATTAATATAATTTTGATTGATGAATTATTTTTAATTATCTTTTTTAATATTATTAATAAAAAGTCTAAAGATAATGTTCTTTCATGAATTTCATCAATAATAATATGAGTGATTCCTTTTAATCCAGAGTAAATACTTTGTAATAATGTACCAGTTGTTGTGTAAACAATAGATCCAAATGGTCTAGGATCAACTCTATCAAAACGTACTGAATACCCAACTGATTCTCCAATAAACTCATATCTTTCATAAGCAACTTCATTAGCTAATGAAGTAGCACATAATCTTCTAGGTTGTGTAACAATACAATTAAATTCAGCTCCTTTACCTTGATTGATAAAATCTTTTAAAAGTATTTGAGGAATTTGTGTTGATTTTCCAGATCCTGTACTTGCTCTTATCAATATCAATTGATTATCTTTTATTATTTTTAAAATTTTTTCTCTCTCCATATAAATAGGCAATCTTTTTCTTTTATTTTCTATAAAATCAAAATAACATTTTTCATTTTCTTTTTTTCTAATATATTCAGAAATTTTATCTAATTCCATATTATAATATAAATTGTCATTAGTCAACATAGAATCACTCCAACAATTATAATTCATTTTTGGACCATTCCATGGTTTTAATATACAATGTACTTCTTTTCTAAATCCATTACAAACTTTTGGTTGTATTTTTGGAATTAAATTCATTCTTGACAATACTGTTTTCGGAACAAAAGTAGTCTTTATTTTATAAGTTGTAATAAATTTTTCTATTTCTTTTTCTAAATCAGAATTAATTTCAACATTAAATATATTTTCTTTTAACAAGTACTTTCTACCCATATCCTCACAACTCCCCCTCAAATGACTTTTTTGTAAAAATAAATAAAAAATATTATAACATGCTTCATTTTCAGCATCTAATAAATTTTTCCCAAATCCATATCCATGAATTTGTTGTTTATTTAACTTAGTTGATTTTTTTATAAAATAAAAACTAAATAATTAAGTATTTTATATTAAATATTTTAATAACTAACCAGCTATTATTGATATATATTATCCTATTGATTAAAATATCAATTGAAGAGTATTTATTTTTGACAATTCTTTCAAGTTCAAATTTACTATTTTGGTAAGAAATTAAGTTTCCTCCAATATTTAACAATTTTCTGGATGGTTGATATAACTTATAAAAATCTTTTTCATTTTCAAAATATTGAATTGGTAATTGTTTAACATAATCTGATAATCTACTTAAAAATGAACTATTTGATTGGCAATAATCTTTTAAATTATGAATGATATTCCATGCACAGTCATTTATAGATTCGATGGTAGAAATACCTTTTCCTTGTGAAAAAAATGAATAATTCAATTTTGATAAAATAATATTAGCCACAGAATCATAAATATATACACCAACATCATTCATTTTTTTATCTTTTATTGAAAACTTTATTTCTATTTTTTCAATCAAAGACACCAATTGACTAATCATATAATAAGATCTTTCTTTAAAAATCCAAACATCACATAACTGTATTACCCAATCTGATGGTATTAAAATCTGATCTAAAAATTATATTTAAATAATTATCATTAAACAGTAAAGATGATATAAAGTTACTACCTTCATCTAGCTTTTTTGGTACAGTATTTGTATTGTTAGATTGTATATTTGAAATATTCACATTCATATTAATTTAATGATATTGTAATAAAGTCAATACAAAAAATATTAAAAAATTAATAAAGTTTTTTGATTTGTTGTACGTATTTAACTGATAATAATTTATCGTACTCAAATTACTTTTTTCTATTCCAATTGTAATATATATATATGACAATTTTTGGTGAACAATAAGTTGAAAAATCAAAGTCCTTTAAAACTTTTGTTTAATATAAGGATTTTAATCATGTATAGGATAGTTTATGATGGTAGTACTACGTATTTGTATGTGCTTTAATACAATAAAATCTAACTGCTATTTTATCAAAGGAAATATTACATGATGATAGATTTAAAAAATTTTATTTAATATATTTTTTTGATATTTATTAGAAGTTATAAAATATAGTCTTTATAACCAAATAAGAAGTAGAATTATATATGTATTCATTTACTGATAATTTATATACAAACTTATTATATTTATTTTCATGATTCTTTAGTTCATTTGTTATTAGATATCCATTAATATTACATTCTTAGCATTCTTCCTCACCATTATCAAATTTCAAAATAGCTTTATTTTTTGCAAAAACTTTTTTTTTTATTATCATTTTATAATATAAACAATATATATAAATAACTTTTTTTTAAAAAAAAATTATCATATCTTACTTTTTAAAATATTTTAAAATTTTTTTATTATTTGATATAATATATTAAGGTCCAATAAAAACATCCCTATAAAATAGTTTACACATTATGGTTATACTGTTTTTTTTTAATTATTTTTTCTATTTATCTCGCAAAGAAAACGCTTCGCAAAATGTCTTTTTTTCTTTATTAGCAGCTTGTAAAGGCGAATAAGTATTATATCGACAAGAGGATTCTTTAATTTTTTACTCATAGATGTTTATATTAATTGTCTTGCAATGGGATCCTCTTATTTAAATGTACCAACTTTTTGTTCAGGAAATAATAACACTTTTGATGGTGATGATAATGGAAATGTAAGTATAATAATAAGATATTCTTTATCAAATATTTTAGTGGACATTATTAAATCAAGTTTATGAAAAGATTGCTGAAAATGAGGAAGAACAAAAAAATAAAGGTAAAAGAAAATATAGAAAAAGTGTTTCTGAAATTGTTGAGTATGTAGTGGAGGAAACTAACAAACATGAGTATAATAATAAAGAAAGTTATAGTAAAAAGTGTTATCAACAAAATTTACAATCTACTTTTAATAAAAATGTAACTATTCCTGATACCAAAAATAATAACATTCAACAAAATAAAAGAAAATCAATTGAAAATAATATTGTTATTGCCTACCAAACTTATAATGATCTCAGTAACCTTGATATAACAAATAATTTATTAGATTGTCAACATACAAAAAAAAATAGTTATCACAATTTTAATTGTACTATTGATAATAAATCTTTAGGTGAACAAAGTCTAAGTATTAAAACATTATCAAATTCTAATGTTAAGAACAAAATACAACATCCTATCATTAAATTTGGTTCTAATTTAAAATCATCTCCTTCAACATTTAAATTGTTAGTTAAAAATAAACATGATAATATAACTCAAAAAAATAAATATAACGAAGAAAATTTGACATGTGCACGTTTACAACCATATAATAATTTTAAAAAAAAAGTTGAAAATAATAGTATTATATCTATTGGACTTAAAAACAATAGGGATTTGATTTCTTTTCCTGAACTTCCAAATTCTTCAATAAAACATAAAAGAAAAATAACAAATAGTGATATTTTAGATCCTCAGGTTCATGGACATGCAATTTCTAAAAAGGCAATGGTTGAAACAAGTGCATATTCTAGATATCAAATTATGGTTTCAGAGTGGAGACATTATGTTAAAATGGTTAAATCAAAAGTTCATGGTTTTGGGCTGGTGGCTAATGTTGATATACCTGAAAATACCTATATAATTGAATATACAGGTGAACAGATTCGTTATGAAATTGCTAATATAAGAGAAAAAAAATATATTGAAAATGGTTTGGGTGTATATTTTTTTCAAATTGATAATGATTATGTTGTTGATGCAACATTTTATGGATCATGTAGTAGATATATGAATCATTCTTGTGAGGCAAATTGCATTGCACATATAATATATATAAATGAAAAGAAAAAAATTATAATGATTAGTTCTCGTGATATTAGAAAAGGTGAAGAATTAGTTTATGATTATAAATTTGAAAGAGAAGAAGGTTCAAAGAATAGAATTCCATGTTATTGTGGGGCAAAAAAGTGCAAAAAATGGATCAATTAGTAATTAATGCGTGTAATATAATTATTTATCATTTATTAATTTTAAATTTTATCATTATAAATCGATTGTTTTCTAAAAATAAAAGTTTTTTACTTTCTGGTAGAACACATAAAAAATGTAAATTTGATTTATTTTGACATGGTATTGTTGTGATCATTCTTTCTTCAAAAGTAACAAGATTTATAACATATAATTCATTTGAATTTTCAAATAATGCCACAGCAAATTGTTGTTCTTTAAAAAGAAATTTTATACTTTTCATATTATTTAACATTTTTTTATATTTTCCTTTTTTAATATCTGTACCATTATGAATATTTGATAATTTAAATGAACCATCTTTACTTCCTTGAATTAAAAAAATACTCGTTGAACTAAACTTATCAACATCTAATGAATTTTTTGATGAAATCATAGGTGGTGTTAAACTTTTAAAAATTCTTAACGGTTCATTGTTGCGCCTTAAATCCCATAATTCTAAATTTTTTTTAATAGTAACAGTAAGAAATAAACAACCACCAAGATAAATAAAATTAGATATAATACCTGAATTTGATGCTATATATTTTGATAAAATTCTTTTAGATGGAATATCATATAAATATATAATATTATTACCACCTGCTAATAAAACAAATCTATTGTATACTTTATCTTGTACTAAAAGACATGAATATATTGTTGAGGGAAAAGTTATAAATTCCCATGTTCTATTAGAAATATCTAATAATAAAACTTTTAAAGTTTTGTTGACAATAGCAATTATTTTATTTACATTGTCAAAAATATTTATATCCTTAATAAAAGTTATACTTTCAGAAGAAATATTAGGAAAAAGTAAAAGAGTAATTTCAAGAATTTCAAGATTATTTGACATTACTATAAAGTTCTTATTTTCATCAATAAAACATATTTTTTCATCATTTTCTTTTGAATTTTCAATTTTAACTAGTAATGGCTTAATTTTAGAATTATGTTCATAAGAAATAATTTCCCAATCACAATCTTTAAAATTCTAGAGAAAAAAATATATATAAATATTTTTTTTTAAACATACATTATTAAAACTGTCAGCAAACATAATCAATTAATATTATTTTCTAAAACACTACTATTTTAACATTAAATTGTCTTTAAAAATTGGCAATCAATATAGCATTACTAGAAGAAAAGATAATATTAATGATCATTGTGACATAAATAAGTTATCATTTCATAGAATAAAATATATATTATTATCATTTAATTTTTTATGTCAATATTAATCAAATATATATAGAAATACTTACATATATAAATAAAATTGTTTTCATTAAAAACGATATCAAAAAGTTACTAAAATTTGAAATGTTTTTTTATCATTTGATTTTTATAAATAAAATATTTTTAATTTAAAATTTGCTCTATTTAAAAATAATATTTTAAAGTATAACATTAAACAACTTTTACAAATTATATTTTCATGATTGTAATACATATTATAAAATATACAATAGATTTATGAATAAGAAATTGTGATTCATGCATATACCGGTCAAACGTCAAATACTTTGAATAGAATATTTGACTAACATTACAATAAAATTTAATTGAAAAAGCATTAAATATGATACCTTAAAAATATTATATTTTAAATATGAGTAAAATTATATGATTAAAATATCAAAATATGTCTAGAAAAATTGTTAAATATTCTTCTAATACTCCAAAAACTATTGTAATTAAAAAAATTGAAAGAAGGACACCTCAAGGAAAATTATTGAGTGTTGTTAATATGGTAATATATATATTTATATAATTAATTTATTATTACTTTTAACTTTTAGAAAGCTACATATTATGGTGAAAAGTATGAAAATGATAAAAATCTTTCAAAATTACCAATATTTTTAGAAACTGAAAAGATACCATTACGGTATTCACCTATACATGATAACAAAAACCACCATACAACACCCATTTTTATAGAGACAGAAAGATTACCAAAATGTGATTTATCACCTTCTATGGAGAGGCAAAATATTCATAGACATACACCTCCTGCTAAAATAATTTTAAAATCATCTAAGCCATCACCTGAAATACAATCAAATCGTAGAACATTTATTGACATACCTGGAGAAAGAACGGAGTATATATTAACTGGAAACAATGGAAATTTTAGTAATAATGGAAAATCAACTTATAATGATAGTCTTTTATATGGAGATGTATGGTCTACTACAACATCAGGTACTCAAGTAAGAGATAGTCATATAATAACAAGAAATAATATAAATCATAATAATGATAGTTATATATCACAAGGAAATATTTTTGATGAATATGTTTCAGCATTAAATAGAATTAATCATTATAGATTATATTATTATAATCTTCCATCTTACGCAAAATTATCTTTTAGTGAAAAATTAATGAAAGAAGCAAAAATTTATTGTTATGAAAAATTAATGCGACAAAATGTAGATAGTCATTCACAGTACCAGACAAATGTATGGACAGGATCAGCTAACTTTTTAATTGAAGAAGTTATTGATGAATGGTTTAATGAAATGAAATTTTGGAAAGAAAGTAATTTTAGAAAAGAACATTTTCGATATATAGGAATTGGTATTATTCGGTATCAAAGAGATAATACTCCAATGATGTTAGTAGTTTGCTTATATGAATAAAAATAAATTAATTCTATGATATATTTCTTATCTACTTTAATTTTTAAATTAAAAATTTTTTTTTCATTTTTTATATCATAATCATGCTTTAAAATAAAGATATTTTTAATAATTTTAATAGTTAAAAAGTAATAAAAAAAAAATACAAAATAACTTTAATAAATTTTTAACTGAAACGATTTTATTAAAACTTTATTTACACATAATACAATATCAGAATATTACTTTTAAGATGAAAAAATTACAAAATCTTAATATTTATTAGAAAAAAAAATTAAGTTTTTAAAATATAAATCACCAAAACATAATAAAAATAAATTAAATAACATAGCAATATGAATGTTTTAGTTATAGTTAAAATTGATAAAAATAATTTAATTGTATTGTTTATTGTACAAAAGTGTAAAGTAACAACTTGTAATTATATAAATCATAGTATTACTTTCTAACAATTACTGAAATCTTTCTTTTTTATTGATTCATTTTCACTAGAAGTAGGTGGTGGGGGTGGACCGTGTTTATCAAGCTTCTCAATATATTCCATAAAAATTTTTTCACGCTTCATTGGAATATCATTAAGAATTAAATATCTGTTGTCTTTTTCCAAAATTGATAAAATATCAAGTAAATGTTGTTCATTTTCTTCTGCCAATCTTTTGGAACGATAAGTTATAATTTTAGTTTCTCTTAAAAGTTCTTTAAAGTCATTTAATAATTTAATTGTTGTTTCATCCTTCCATTCACGAAAGTATTTTTCAAGTTTCCGTTCACTTGAATAAAAATTAGAATACATTTCATCTGATAATAATGCCTTTTTTACATCACTCCAACTTGAAGAATAAGTAAATCTTTTATCCTGTTCAAATAATAAAAATATTTCTTTTTGTCTTTTAGAAAGAAGATCCTTAATATGTGAATCAAAATATTTTTCTTTTTCACTTCGACTTAGGTAGTCACATTCTTCATACCTTTCATCATCTCGTAATATTTTCTTTGCATCATGCCAACTGATATCATATTTTTTTATTTTTTCAACTAAAATTGTTTTCCATAAACGTTTAGCATTATCACGAGCCAAATTTCCTGCTGAATGCTTCATGTCTTTTGCCACTTCATTCTTCTCTTTCTCAACTACTTTTTTTCTCTCTTCTAATGCCTTTTGTGATGATGATTTTTCTTTTAATCTATCCAAACGTGCATCCTCCTCTTCTACATCACTTTGACTGTATGAATTTAGTGTTTTGATATAATCTTTAAATAATTCTTCACGAATGTCAGATGATAGATATGTATTAAAATACCTACTATCACTATCAACATTCTTCTTAAAAACTGACCATTTACTATTTTTTGTCAAACTTTTGTGTTCCTTTAACATTTCAATAAATGATGTCTTTGCATCTTGTTTCAATTTCTTTTTTTCTTCTTTTTCTTGATTTGCAATATTTTTAACCCAATTGTTAAAAATTTCTTCACGTTCTCTAGTTTTTTCAATCTTCTTAAATCTCTCATCTTTTGAATATTTTGCGGCAAATGTTGGATATAAACTTTTATGGGTAAGTTTTGCCTCCTCAAGCAAACTTTCAAACTGTTCAACGGCCTCTTTATGTTTCTTTTTTCTTTCTACCCTCTCAATTTCTAATCTTTCTTTTACATATTTATCATATTCAGCTTTTCTTTCATCTTTATTTAACAATAAATATCTTTCATCATTTACAATTTTGGCAAGTTCTTTTTCCCATATTGAAGTAGCAGAGACATTCTTTTCTAACATCATTTCTTTAAATATTTTTGCTCTTTCTTCAAAAGGAAGTTGTTCTCTGGTTTTTTGAGCTTCAATCTCTTTTTGAACACTTGGGTCATCAAGAAGTTTTGCTGGTACAAGTATATTAAGGCCATTACTATTACTTATTTTCTTCTTTTTTGCTGCTGGTTCCTCTGTTACTTGTTGATCAATAGTTAATGAATCTTTTGCACTATCCTGGTTATCTTTAATATCTCTATTTTCATTATTTGATAATTCTCCATTTAATAATTTACTATTCACCAAAGATTCATTATTAATCATTTGATCAACATCATCTCTATGAAATAATTCTGGTGGTCTTTCCCATAATGATTGTCTTGTAGATGGATTGTGGAAAAATACTTTTCCATTACCTGTCCATACAACTGTCCATTGTGTACCCTTAACAGGAATAGTTTTTACAGCTCTATTAGTTTTTTTTCTTTCAAGTTCAAGTCTTCTTTCTTCTTCTTGGCGTCGCCTTTCTTCAAGTTCCTTCTCAACTAATTCAGGAGGTTTAATCCACGTTGTTTCTGTTGTCTTAATATTATAATAGTAAGCTCTGTTTGTATTCTTATCAAAATATTCTTTCCAAAATATACATGGGTCCAAATGAGTATTATTAGATGGTGTAACTGGAGGAAGATTACTGGTTCCTCCATACATTATATTATTTGGTTGGGTAATTTTACCTCCAGAATAACCATTTATTGTAGGTGAACCTTGCTTTGTCAATTCACTAAACCTTCTTCCTGCTTCTTCACCAATTTTTTTAAACTCATGTTGATCAATTATTACAATATTATCTCCCTCAGGTTTATTCCAAACAGACTGTTTTGTAAAAGCATGAAAATAATAAGGTTTTCCTCCCAATTGAGAAATTTCTACCCACAATTCATCATTATCTTTATATTCTATTCTCTAAAAAAAAAATTATTTTAATAAAATTTATAACAAAAAAAAAAGTAATTGTATTTATTTTTAAAAACTAACCTCTTTAACTAATTTAATAAATATTTCTTTTTGTTTTTCTTGTATTTCAACAGGATTAATAGTAGTTGGAATTGTTGAAGGACCAGGATTATTATTTCCTATTCTTGGGGGTTGTATTATGCTAGGATTAGAATTATTTCTATATACAGGTCCTGCATGTGTTGGCATCAATCTTGCTCCAGCATTATATGTTGGTGGACCTCTTTGTCTTACGTTTGCTCGTGGAGCATTATTATTAAAAAAAGACACATCAGCCATTGGTGCTGAAGAATGAAGATTTTGTGGTGCTTTTAAATCACGTATATCCAATGTTTTAGGAGAATATCTCATTATTTAAAATATATTTATATTCCTATCAACTATAAAAATGTCTAATTTTTACCCATACAGAAAATAGATGTAAAGAAGTTACAAATACAATGTGTTTACAAATAATGGAAGTTACTAGGATTTTTGAGAAACTTTATGTTTGCTAAACACTATTCCAAATATTAACAGTGAAGAAGTTTTAACAAGAAAATAAAGGCTTTATTTATGTTGTAGGAAAATCTTTTTATATAAAACAAAATACAATTAATAATTACGATAATAGACATAAAATAACTTTTATTTAAATGCATCAAACTTGAAATTTTCTCTAAAGTCATTTGTTTTATAATAATTTATCTAAAATGGATATAGTAAAACGTATATTTAGATATACAATAAAGATTTCATTAAGTTTAACAATATCTATATTTATTACAAAACAAATATATCAACTTATCTTTCCTGAATCTAACAAAACAAAAAAAAGACAATTAATAGTAAGAATTTTTTGAATTAGATAAAACAATTTTTTTTTTCTTTAGGCAAAAGAAATTTTGAAAGCTTTAGGAATAAATAATCCACCTGAGTTAACAGATAATGAATCTATTATTTTAATAAATTTTATTTCTACCACAAACAAAATAACTTTTAATGAAATTATTGGGTATAAAAACATAAAAACAATTATTAGACGAAGAATTATTTATCCATTATTACTTAGTTGTGTAAATAAAACAAATAACTTTTTAAATCCACCTATGGGTGTATTATTTTATGGACCTCCTGGAAATGGTAAAACAAAATTTTCTCAAGCACTTATATTAGAAAGTGGATGTAGATTTTTAAATATTGATATGTCTAAAATAATGAATAAATTATTTGGAGAATCACAAAAATTAATAAATGCATTATTTTCTTTAGCAAAAAAATTAGAACCAGTAATTTTATTTATTGATGAGATAGAAAGTTTTTTTAGAGTAAGAAAGGCAACTGATAATGAATGCATGATTAATTTTAAAGCTTATTTTTTATCAAAATGGGATGAGTATATACAAAACAATTCTAAAATTGTTATTGTAGGTTCATCAAATATGCCAAAATTGATTGATCCTGCAATATTAAGAAGACTTTCTGTTAAAATTTTTATAGATTTACCTAATGAAGAAACAAGAATTGATATATTAAAAAGTTTATTACCATGTGTTTTCACAAATCCTGAAATAATAAATGATATAAAAATTAAAACTCGAAACTTATCATGTTCAGATCTAATAGAAATTTGCCGAAATACTGTTTCTGACAAAATTAATGATAAATTAGAAAGTAATTTTGATTATTTAAATCAAAAAGAGTAAGTTTCATATATGTAAATTTAAAAAATTTTTATAGATCTGGTAGTTTTAATTATAAAGAAACAATTAAATATAATGAATTTTATTTTGCATTAAACAAATTTTTGAATGAAAAAATTTAATGTTTTCCAGCTAATCTTAATAACCATCTTTGGATAGATAGAAAAAGTATTTTACCTAAACTATTTATAATTTGTATTTATATTAAATAATTTTTTCAAGAATTCATTTGCCATCAAATTAATGACAGTATACTTTTAATTTTAATTATATTTATTATATTGAGATAAATTTATATGCTTACATTGTATTAAAAAGTTTATATATAAAAGTAATAATAAATTTTACTAACATTAAACTAATATACATTTCATTTTAAGTTATACAACAATATTTTTTTTCATTAATTAAAATTATTTCAATATACATAATTTTACAAATCCTTTCATTTTAAATAAATTTAATTTAAAAAAGTATTTACTATTTTATATTAAATTTACTTCTGTTTATAACGTGATAAAACAATTAAAATTTGTAAAAGAAGTTGTTCGTAACTTTTTTTCCAGTATACATTTTACAACGATTGCCTTTTTATTTTTTTGGTGTTGTGTATTAGGTGGTATAAATTCATTTGATTCCTGAAATATTATTTTAAAATCTAAAATGGAAACGATAGAAGATGCTGAAATTGTTAAAGTAACCAATTTGGATTACAACCTAACACTTCTTCAGGAAAAGGTAAAAAAAGATCCAGAATCGTATAGACAAGAATTTTCTGAACAATTTGAACATTTTAAACAGAATATGAAATTACTTAACATACAACCTACACAACATAGAATGAATTTGCAACCTATTCTTGAATTAGTGGTGTTTTTATCTAAAACAGCTATATATTATAAAAGTAATATACATTCAATGTCTTCTTAAATTATTATTTTTAGGTGATGCCGAAGAATTTGGTCGATTAATGGTAGATATATTGACTGATCAAGGTCCAGCATTACATCATCATATTAGAGAATCATTTTGTGAATCACTTTTATCACTTAGAAATAGAAAACATTTAGATACAATTGAACTCCTCCAGTTATTTTTTGAATTATGTAAAATTGAAGATAAAAATCTTAGAAAATTTATTTCAACCGCTATTGTTTCGATAATTAAAAAATTATCAAAATCAAATGATGATTTAAAACTTAAAACTAAAATGCAAGTATTTCTTTTTGCCAAATTAAAAGATTCAAGAGCAGTTGTTGCACGCCTTGCACAAATGGTATTAATTAATGTATTTAGAAGAGGTTTTTGGAAAGATAGTAAAACAGCTAATGCTATTGGAGAATGTGTATTTCATAGAATTCCTAAAATTCAAGTATCAGGAATGAAATTTTTCCTTGGAACTACAAAAGATGAAGAAGGTGTAGCTGAAGATACTGATAGTGAAGATGATGAAGCTCAAACTACAAAAACTCTTAAAGAAGTTATGTGTGCTTTTAGAGCTTCTAAAAAAACAAGAAAGAAGGAAAAAATGTTTGAAAAAGCTAAAAAAACAATTTCAAAAGATAAGAAAGAAAAAAAAGAAGGTAAAAGTAAATTTTGTAATCTTTATGCAATTCAATGCCTTTATGATCCACAACAATTTGTTGATAGAATTTTTAAGATGCTTGAATCGGGAAAAAATGAAAAATTTGAAGTCCGAGTTATTAGAATGGCTCTTTGTGCCCGTATTATTGGTGTCCATAAACTTCAAACATTAGGATTTTACAGTTTCCTTCATAGATATTTAAATCCCAAACAAAAAGAAGTTACCAGAATTTTATTGTATGCTGCTCAAGCTTGTCATGATCTTGTTCCACCAGATCTTGTCGAAAATCTTGTTAAAGTAATTGCCAATAATTTCGTAACTGATAAAGCATCAACTGAAGCTATTGTTGTAGGATTAAATACTATACGTGAGATATATTCTAATTGTCCCCATGCGGCTGATGCTGATCTTGTACAAGATTTAGTACAATATAGATCATATAAAAACAAAAATGTAGCTATGGCTTCAAAAGGAATAGTTACTTTATTTAGAGAAATTAATCCTTCTATATTACATAGAAAAGATAGAGGTAGACCAACAGAAAAAAGTGCAGATATTGATGAGGCTGAACTTGAATTTGGTTCTTTAAAAGCTAAAACATTTATCCCTGGTGCCGAAATTTTGTATGGTGTTGAAGAAGGCATGGAAATGGAAGATATAGATAGTGATGCTAGTGAAGATTGGTTAGATTTGGATGTTGATGATAAAAATGAATCAACTAATACTGAAAAAAATGTTAATGTAAATAATAATGAGGAAGAAGAAGAAGAAGAATTGAGTGGCGAGGAAGACGATGTAAGTGGAGAAGAAGATGAAATTGAAGTATACGATGAAGAAGACGAGGCGGATGATGAAGAAGAAGAAGATCTTTCTGATAGTGAAGATGTAAAAAAAGACGACCAAAACAAAGAAAAGGAAGTTAAATTAGATGAACTAGATCCACAAGAAAGAATTGCTAAAGCTCAGGAAATATCTGAAAATCGTATTTTTACAGATGCCGATTTTAAACGTATTCGTGTTCATCAGTATCGAAAAGCTATAATGAACAAACGTGGTACAAAACGTAAACAAACAAATGCTGATGTACAAATTGAAGAAGAGTTTGAAGAAAAGAAAATTAGAAGAGAAGAAGGTGATGGACTTCCTAGACTTAACGATATTGAACATTTCCATAAAAAGATTAAGAAACAATCTAAAGAAGAACGTCTAGCCCAGGTAAAGGAAGGACGAGAAGGTCGCGAAGAATATGGTAAAAAAGTAAAAACTGGAGAACATGTTGGAAGAACAAACCGTGAACTTGCTAAAAAGAAAAATTTCTCAATGATTAAACAAAAAGTTCGAGGACAAAATAGACAAAGAAGTTTTAGAGAAAGACAAATTTCTTTAAAGAATTATCTTCTTAAGCAAAAGGGTAAAAAAACTGCTAACTAATGTTTTTGTTTTTAAATTGTTTTGTTGAATTTTTATGTTTTTAATAAACTTATATTTTTTTATTTCGTTTCGAGATTTTAATAAATAATATTTGGAAAAGTGTTGGTCAATGTTTTAAATTTTATATATTAAGTTGAATTCTATTATTTTCTTTCCTGTTAGTATATAAAAATGGTAATTTTAATAAAATATTTTTTTCAAAATAAATTTTTTAGGCTCGTAATTCGGAGAAAGCACAAACAACATTAGCGAGGTGGCTGAAATTTAAAGAATTAGAAGAACGTGGTCCAATTTCAAAGAGGCCTGCTAATGTTAAAGATTGTACAAATGTTCAAGATGCTGAAAGATTTTTAGGTGAAGTAAGTAGAGAAATTACAAAAAATGTTACTTTAATTCAAAACCCAGGATTAGGTGAAGGAAGAATAAGAGATTTAAATGATGAAATTAATAAATTAATTAAAATTAAAGAAGCATGGGAGAAGAGAATTCGTGATCTTGGAGGTCCTGATCATAGGCGGCTTCGCGGAAATATTGAATCTACTGGTGCTGGTTTAGCATCTAACAGAGGTTATAAATATTTTGGTGCAGCAAAAGATTTACCTGGTGTTAGGGAATTATTTGCAAAAGAGGCAGACAATAAACATGAAAAAGATTTTAAGAAAGATAATTATGTAAGAAATCCTGGTGCAGTATATTTTGGGCTGTTGGATGATGATAATGAAAAGTTAATTGAACTAGAAAAAATAGAAGAAGAGATAGCTAAGCAAAAAATAGAGGAGGAATGGAAAGTAAGGAATTCTGTTATGAATAAATCTCATGAATTTTTTAAAAATGCTTTTTATATGGATGGCGATTATAATTCTGTTATCAAAGAAATGGAAACAGAAGACTTTATTGACGATTTTATGAATAATACTAAGATTAAAAGATTTGTCGTTCCTAATCAGGAAGAGATGACAACATTACTTGTTGAAGCAAAAAGGAAGCAGCTTTTTGAAAAACTTTTTGGTGCTTAAAAAAGTAGCATTAAATTGTTAAAAATGTATTTATTAAAGTAAATAAAATAATTTGTATTTTCTTTTCTGGATAATTCATTAATAGTTTTATGAAAAACAAATATTCTTCATTGGTTTTATTTTAAAGGTAGGTCGATTTGAAGACGATTGTCAAAATTTGCTTGCATTTATCTTGATTTTGAGGTGAAGCATGAACAAAGGCGAAAATATTCTTTGTTCCCAACTTTTCAGTATCTTATTAAATACTTATCCTATGAAGATGGGACTAGTTTCATTCGATTTCTATTCAAAAGTAGCTCTAGAATATAAATTTTCATAGCAATAACATTAATATTTTCAAAGATAAAAAAATTTTCTTAATTTCTGATTTTACCTCTAAAAATGTGACAAAAAATGAACAACTTTTTTTGGAATTTGAATATGCCACTATAGTCATTCGATAGCCCTTGAAACGGGATGAATTTTGAATATAATCAACAATATTCGAAAATTGAAACTTCAGAAGTTATAAGGATTCAAAGTTGAGGGGCGAAATTGTGGAATAATTTTTTGTAAATCTCGATTTCCAACATAATATTGTAAATTTAAGAAATAAATACTTTATCCTAGATCATTTTTTTACGAGAAATTCATTAAGCCTATTCATATCTTTATAGGACTTCTAGAAATGAAGATATGACAAGAAATATGTTTAAAAAAGGGTTTTAAGAATGTAGTGATAACTCAAGCAAATGAAGTCACAGGTCAATGAAATTTGATGCGCTGGGCTTCTTTCATAATTTAAGGTGTACCGTACGTTGAAAAGATTTTTTTATTTTCAATGGTTCTTGAGATATGAAACTTGGTACTTTTTCGCGCGTAATCCATTGTCACCATTTTTTTATATCTCGAAAGTGGTTAAAGGTATAAAAATATTTTGAAAGTAGACCCCACTTGAAAACTCTATAGAAGACGATTGCAGAAACCTGATTGGATTTATCTTAATTTTGAAGCGAGATATGATCAAGGGCGGAAATTTTTCTAAAATATTCATTGTAACCGACTTTTCAGCATCTTAAGAAATACTTATCCTATGAAGATGAGACTAGTTTCATTCAATTTCTATTTAAAAGTAGGTCTAGAATATAAATTTTCATAGCTATATCAAAAATATTTTTGGAGATATTAAAATTGGCTGAAAATTTTCTAGATTTCCGATTTTACCTCTAAAAATGTGGACAAAGAGAAGCAACTTTTTTTGGAATTTGAATATGCTACTATATTCATTCGATAGCCCTTGAAGCGAGATGAATTTTGAATATAATCAACTATATCTTAAAATTGAAACTTCAGGAGTTATAAGGATTCAAAGTTGAGGGCGAAATTGGGGAATATTTTTTTCTAAATTTCGATTTCTATGATCCAATTAGATATTTTGAAAATAAACAGATGATTCTAGATCATTTTTTTACGAGAAATTCATTAAGCCTATTCACATCTTTATAGGACTTCTCAAAATGAAGATATGATAAGAAATATATTTTAAAAAAAGTTTTAAGAATTTAGTGATAACTCAAGCAAATGAAGTCACAGGTCAATGAAATTTGATGCGCTGGGCTTCTTTCATAATTTAAGGTGTACCGTACGTTGAGAAGATTTTTTTATTCTCAATGGTTCTTGAGATATGAAACTTGGCACTTTTTCGCGCGTAATCCATTGTCACCATTTTTTTATATCTCGAAAGTGCTTTAAGATATAAAAAAATTTTGAAGGTAGACCCCATATGAAAAGTGATTTGAAGACGTTTGCAGAAATCTGCTTGGATTCATTTTGAATTTAAAGCGAGATATGAAGAAAGACGGAAATTTTTCTAAAATATTCATTGTTTTCTACTTTTTAGTATCTCTGCAAAATACTTATCCTTTGAAGATGGGACTAGTTTCATTCAATTTCTATTAAAAAGTAGGTCTAGAATATAAATTTTCATAGCTATAATATTGTTATTTTCAGTGATAAAAAAATTGGCTGAAAATTTTCTAGATTTCCGGTTTTACGTCTAAAAATGTTACAGAAAAAACAACTTTTTTTGGAATTTGAATATGCCATTATAGTAATTTAATAACCCTTAAAACGGGATGAATTTTGAATATAATCAACAATGACTTAATTTTATTTTTATTTTTTATCAACTATTAAATGCTCCATTTACTATGTATTTAATGATTGTAAAAAGTTGAGATTTATCAAGTTTACACACAAAAAAAAACGCTCATTTTTGATCCTCTTAGATCAACATAGTACATGCAAAATGAGACTGAAAAAATTGTTCAAATTTTTTACTAATTAGCAAAATGTAAAAAAATAAAATTCGCAATGCGATGAAAAAAATAGCACATTTTATTATTTTTTAAATATATAATATATCTTTAAAATATATAATACTTTAAGTAATATTTATATATATAGAAGAGAAATGACTTTCAAAAAATTGTTTTTAAAAATTAAATTTAGAATAAAAGTTTATAACGTAAAAAAAAACCCTGATAACGATAAACACATTCATTTTTAAAAAATTAATTTTTTCATTGAAATATTGGAGCATAAAGATAAAAAAGCAGCATCAATAATATTTGCTCCAAAATTGTTGTTTCATGTGATTATGAGTTAAAATTTAAAGTATAGGTAAAGAAAGGTCGGTGAAACGGTTATTCATATTAGCATGTTAAAAAAATAATTTTAAAGCAAGATAAAAGCCTCTGAAGTTTGGCTAAACATTTTTTGAATTTTTAATCTCTCATAACTTTTTAAAAAAACAATTTATCATAAAAAAAATACTTTTGGAGAATTTGAAGCGCTAGATTTTAAGTATTATTAAATTTTTGCAATTTTAATCGTTCTTGAGATAATCAAAAAATGAATTTTTTTTGTTCAAAAAAATTTTTAATTAGCCATAGCTTTTTATAAATTATTTTTTTTAATAAGATGATGGGGTGAAAATTATATGATTTTTGAAGACTTTTCTAATAAAATTAATTTCATCAAAAAATAAGTATTGGCTCCAGAGATATAGTCGAAAAATTTTTTTAAAAAATTTAAAAAATTTCGTGTTTAATAAAAAAAAATTTTATCAAATTTTTGAAAAAATGTTAATTAAACTAAAAATTTTGAAATTGCTTATAATACATTAATTACGCATTAAGTAATTCTATTTTTATTAAAATAAATGAACAACTTACATGATAGGAACAATATTTTTGAAATACATAAAGTTATTTTACATTAGTTTTTTTTACTAGAAATCTATTAAGTTTACTTTTTTTGCATGAAATCTTAAACTTGAAATATGATAAAAAAAATTCTAAATATGTACTCATAATTCGAGATGGAAACTCTAGGGATAAATAAAATTTGATATGGTAAATTTTTTAAATATTATTTGCGTCTAAAAGAATTCTTAATTTGTAAATTTTCTTGAAAGACAACATTTAGTAATTTAATTGTACCCAATCATTTATCCATGTAACAATAATAAGTAAAAATCAGAAAATTATTTGAAAATAAAACGTATACAAAAATTAAATTAAAATTAAACACAGGAATTTGTTTGCTGAAATTTTTATTGCGAAACAAATTATAATACAAATATAAATACAAAAACAAAAAAAATTTTTTTTAATTTTACTTTCACTAAACTTTTGATATTCCAACAAAAATATACCATACAAAAGTAAAGATAAAGTCAATCAACTTCATCTAAAATGTTTAACTTTAATGAAATGATTCTTTAGAATAAGCTTACCTTTTAAAAGAATTTTATAATACAGTTATCTACAGTTTTGCTTTTATTTACAAAAATTATACAATATGTATAAATTTGGATAAATGTTATTGTGTGTTAAGAAATGCAGCATCCAAATATAAAGTTATGTAACATAATAGGTTAGCACACAGGAAAGAAGCCATTCCAGGAGGTGCACATGATGAGGTTAAGGAAACTTAAAGTTACTTCTTAAAAAAAAAGTTGATGTAAGTAGTGAAATTTTATGACCGTTTTGAGCGAAATACTAAAAATAGATACAGTAAGAGAAGAAACTAGCGGTCAAAGTTATAGTTTTAACTCTTTAATACCTACTAATGTCTTGAATGCTTAAATACTTGGATATCAAAAAGTCACAGCTACACAAAATAAATTAGTGTGGTATAATTGGATGGCATCAGAATGTGTTTTTTTTTCTCAATGTAAAATAGGCGCCTCAAGTTAAAAATATTTTTAAAAAAATTAGACAACTAATAAGAAGACTTTCATTCATGTAGTACTTCTGGAATTGAAAAAACTCTCATAGTTAAAGATTCTAAAGGTCATAGAGTCGAAGGTTTCTAACAATTAAGTCATTTATTATAATATTAAAACTAAAGGAAATTTTTGTAAAACTTACTTAATATCCTGTGCTACTCCTCCACTGCTTTGCCCTCCTGTGATTTGTTTTTCTGAAATAAGTTTTCTATAATAATAATAATATACTTACATTTTTTTGCTGATCTTTCTGTACAGATCCTTCATTGGTTTGTTCTCCACTGCTTTGTACTCCAGTGATGATCTTCCATTGATTCGTCCTCCATTGATGGTCCTCCACTGCTTTGTCCTCCTGTGATTTGTCTTTCTGAAATAAGTTTTCTATAATAATAATTCTATACTTACATTTTTTTGCTGATCTTTCTGTACAGATCCTTCATTGCCTTGTCCTCCACTGCCTTGTCCTCCACTGCCCTGTCCTCCACTGCCCTGTCCTCCTCTGCCTTGTCCTCCTCTGCCTTGTCTTCCACTGCCTTGTTCTCCTCTGCCTTGTTCTCCTCTGCCTTGTTCTCCACTGTCTTGTTCTCCTCTGCCTTGTCCTCCACTGCCCTGTCTTCCACTGCCTTGTCCTCCTCTGTCTTGTCCTCCACTGCCTTGTCCTCCACTGCCTTGTCCTCCACTGCCTTGTTCTCCTCTGCCTTGTTCTCCTCTGCCTTGTCCTCCACTGCCTTGTCCTCCACTGCCTTGTCCTCCACTGCCTTGTCCTCCACTGCCTTGTCCACCTGTGCTTTGTTCTCCTTTGCTTTGTAATCCAAAATAACTTTGAATTGTCTAGCAGTAGTAAAACTAGACTGATTTTTTTAAAAAAAAAAGGTTATATTTATAATATAATTAATATTCAAATTTACTAAAATTAGAATATTATGATTTAATTAGTAATATTTCTGTAATACAGATTATGGTAATTTTGATTTTTCTAATTGTTAGAATTTTGTATTAAGATGATTAAAGAAATAGAATGTGTGATAAACTTTGAAAATTTCACGGTGTTGTTAAAAATATACTATTGTCTAATTTGTAATGATTAACCAATATACAGTTTACGCCAGTTTGAAGAACTTTTTACAATGCTTTTCAAAATCTCTTTTTTTAAGATCTAAGTTCATTTTCATTTGAGATCTACGTAAAGAATTAGATAAAAAATCACCTAAACTACAAATTTTATTAATTAAATAATATATAATCTTCTATTAGCTGTGGGCTTGTTTTGTAATATTAAAAATTAAACATATATATATATATATATA